>NW_022145604.1:15451951-16051951 GCF_000002235.5 Strongylocentrotus purpuratus
ACTTCAAGTGACATTTTCGAGAACCAGTGACTACTTGTATATGTGACGTAAATCATGTGATACCATAGAGTGGAATACCTACATTTGTTAATGCAGTTCTAATTACACATACACATTTTTGGATTGAGTGTACAGCATGTAATGAACAAACAAAAAATATTTACATTATTTCACTAAAATAAATTACTTTTCTCTTTTTTGCCTGTCAAGGAACGAATCGAGGGTGGAGAGTTCTAAAACATACACATTTTTGGATTGAGTGTATGTAATGAATAAAATTAGATAATTATTTCACTTAAATAAATGTCTTTTCTATTCTTTGCTTGTCAAGGAACCAATTGAAGCCGGAGAGTTCTAACACATACTCATTTTTGGATTGAGTGTATTTTATGAATAAAATGAAAGTATATTATTTCACTAAAATAAATGTCTTTTCTCTACTTTGCATCTGAAGGAGCCAATAGAAGCCGGAGAGGGAGAACAGAGAAGCTCCAGAAAGAAGGCCCACCTCCGATGATGAGAACCGTCATTAGACTGTGGTGCCATGAGGCTTGTAGAACATACTATGACAGAATAGTGTCTACAGATGGTAAGATAAATCATAGAATGTATGTACAGTCGAACCTGCTTTAGTGACCATCTGTCTTCAAAGACTACATTTTTTGTTTTCCTTGAATGGTTTCTCGTTGAAACATGTACTAAAGGAACCTGTCTACAAAGACCACCTGCCTATAAAGACTACTTTTCTTGTCTCCCTTGGGTGGTCTTTCTAGACAGGTTTCACTGTACATTGTAGATTTGCCTTTTAAAGATCTTTAGCAACTAAAATATCTTCCCCAAAATATGTGACTGCATGAGTATATATAAACCCATTCCAAAAAAAAAGTAGACTTTCCAAAAAAGTCTAAAAAAATGGACCGTTTCATGCAATTTCAGATGGTCTAAAATAATACTTTTTCACTCAAATAGAACCAAATTTCTTGGGTTACAGAAAATAATGGTCCTTACCTTTGTCGTTATAGAACAATGTTCTTGCAAGTATCCATCAAAGGTTCGTCGATTGCCACACTTTGATCTGTACAAGGTTTGTCGATTGCCACACTTTATTCTTACCAACGTTCGTCGATCGCCACACTTTACTTTGACCAAGGTTCGTCGATTGCCACACCTTGATCTGTCCAAGGTTTGTCGATCGCCACACTTTACTTTGACCAAGGTTCGTCGATTGCCACACCTTGATCTGTCCAAGGTTTTTCGATCGCCACACTTTACTTTGACCAAGGTTCGTCGATCGCCACACTTTACTCTTTCCAAGGTTTGTCGATCGCCGCACTTTACTCTTTCCAAGGCTCGTCGGTCGCCACACTTTACTCTTTCCAAGGCTCGTTGATCGCCACACTTTACTCTTTCCAAAGTTTGTCGATCGCCACACCTTGATCTATCCAAGGCTAGTCGATCGCCACACTCTTTCCAAGGTTTGTCGATCGCCGCACTTTACTCTTTTCAAGGCTCGTCGGTCGCCACACTTTACTCTTTTCAAGGTTCGTCAATCGCCACACTTTTCTTTGATCAAGGTTCGTCGATCGCCACACTTTATTATTACCAAGGTTCGTCGATCGCCACACTTTATTATTACCAACGTTCGTCGTTTGCCACACTTTACTCTTTCCAAGGTTTGTCGATTGCCCCACCTTGATCTGTCCAAGGTTTGTCGATTGCCACACCTTGATCTGTCCAAGGTTTGTCGATTGCCACACTTTATTCTTACCAACGTTCATCGATTGCCACACTTTACTCTTCCCAATTTTCGTTGATCGCCACACCATACTCTTACTAAGGTTCGTCGATCGCCACACTTTACTCTTTCCAATGTTTGTCGATCGCCACACCATACTCTTACTAAGGTTCGTCGATTGCCACACTTTACTCTTTCAAAGGTTCGTCGATCTCCACGCCACATTGTTACCAAGGTTCGTCGATCGCCACACTTTACTCTTTCAGAGGTATGCAATTGGCACACCTTGATCTGTCCAAGGTTTGTTGAATGTGACACTTATCTCATACAGAACAATGTATATCAATCATAATCAAATCTTTGAAACAACAAAGTAGTTTTTATTCAAAATATATATATATATATATATGATATTCACTTTATTATTACTCTTACAAGTGCTGGTAATCAACTGCAGTCCATGTTCCCCTGTTCAGGACATTTTGGGAACCACTCATAAATGGGTTAATGTAACATGGGTTTAAGAAAGTGAAAAATGCTTGTTATTACAGAGTGAAAGGTCTGTATTACTATTTGAATTAAATGAATACATATGGAAGACTTATGTTTTTCAAAATATTATCATAGGAACATGAATATTCTAGTTATAGAAATATTTGAAAAATTCAAAGATCATTTCAGTAATGCAGATATTTAAACATTATCTATATATGAAAAAAATAGAAGGAAAACAAAATTGTCATTGTTACACTCATTACAAATTACATTGAAACAACTTTTAAACTAGCTCTGATAACAATGGTTTATGTATTAACAGGGAGCCCCCCCCCCCCCAAAAAAAAAAAAAAAAAAAAAAAAAAAAATAACAACAACAACAACAATGCAATGGGGAACTTTCCAAAATAAAGTAACAAAATGATTGTGTCCACCGGATAGAATGTCCGTTCAGATGAGAAACGATACCAAGAACAGTAATTTTGGACGAGTAGTTTTTGTTGTAAGACGTCTTAAGTAAGACCATGTCAGGTTCCCACTTTTGCCATTTTTACCAAGTCACTTCCTTATAAATCGCAGTTCCTGTCATCATATCATCGAGCAACTATGCCCATCATTGGCACACAGCTGAATGCACACTAATAATGGCATACGTATTGCTCATTGTTCGACGCTAAGGCGCATTGACTTGGTAAAAATTGACAAAAAAGGGAACCTGACATGGTGTCACTCTAAGAGATGCAAAACTACACTACCAAAAGGACTATTCTTGGTATCGTTTTCATTGGAAAGGGCACCCTATCTGTTGGACATATTAATTTTGTTGAAAAATCAACTGGTTACATCACAAATCCATCTGTTCATTAATTTCTCTCTACTCCCTAAATCATCAATGTGTAGCATTGAAAAGATATGCCTTTACACTGATTACATTAAAGGGGTGGTATAGTTTTGGCAAGGCCGAGCTTTAGTATCCAAAACATGCACAATAACATTACAAACAAATAAGTACAACACCACCATAAGTACAACACCACCATGCTCGAAAGGTAAAGAAAAAGTGACTTAGTAAAAGGCCCATCATTATTTTTAAAAAAGCCATTCAAACAAAAGAGGGTGCTCTCTAAAAAGCAGTGGTTTCAACCATTTTTCATACAAAATTATGCATTTAATGTCTGTCATTAAAATTGTAGACATTTTCAAGTCTTACACTCAGTTTTTCATTATCTCACAAAATAAAGCCTAATTTGCTTATTTGCATACATACAGAGTGTCTCTGGCTTAATTTTCTTCTTTTGATCCAAGGAATATGTAAATTCCAATATCTTGGTAAAAACACCATTGTAATAGATATTCCATTTCCATTAAAGGGATCCGGTAACTTTGTTTTAGATTCTGAAACAAAATCCTGGAGTTAGCTCATGCTGCAATGATAATTATAAACCTTTAGGTGAATCAGGAACCCCATGACTTTTACAAGCCGATCGCCTGTCTGATTATTAAGATATTTATGATTGGAAAATCACACTACAGTCTATTGGGGAAAACAAGTTTGGTAAAACCGGTCACAGATTTTTAAAAACTTTTTTGAGGCACTTCTTGATCATTTTGAAGCGCGATTTTTTTTAGGGCTTCAATATTACACAATGTCACAGACACTGATAACACGTAGGGCCGTGCATCTCAGATTTAACATTGTTTAACGATGCCTATGATACATTTGAATAAATTATGCAAATTAGGCCTAATTTGCATATAAACAGAGCTTAACAAAACAAATCTTTTGATCCAAAAAATATGTTCTCTTTTAAATGTGTCAATAAAGACACCATTGTAATGGAATATCATATTACAATGAATAAATTTGCATAAATTATGGAAGTTAGACCTAATTTGCATAGATACAGAGTTTGGATGAAATTTTTTTTTTTTGATCCAAGGAATATGTGTCCTTAGTAATCATCGTACCTCAAAATGCAACAAGCCTACTATAATTCACACATTTTGGCTCATAGCACATATATCTGGCCACTTTATGTGGGTTTGAGGAAAGGGAGTCACATATGAAATTCACTATTCATTTGTTTAGCAATTTCTACTTTGTCCTTCATAAGAGGGTGTGTGAAAAATTCATCCTTTTCATGCACGTACTGTACACGAAGGGTGCAAATGATAAACTGATTCTCCACGTCCTGAACATCTGTCTTGGAAAGCCTCCGCCCTTTCAGAAATCGGACAGAGGCAATACCATTTACATTGTCCAGGTGCGAAACTTGTCCAATGGGGGGAAATCTGCTGCCTGAATAAAACACAGCCACCCAGTCTCCTTCGACAACAGTTTTTCCATTCCACAGGTGAAGCTGCAATGGAAAAAACATTTGAATTATTGGTTAGTAATTTTATATAAACAGTTCAAACATGTCAAGAATGATATGCAAAATGAGATTATTCTACAAACCAAGACAATAACAATTTTTTTTTTCTTTCTTTCTGATGCAAGCAGGATTGGTGCTGGGCGCATCATCATACTTTTTGTTGAACTGATTCATGAATAATTCCTATTTGGCCTGATAGTCTTCAACTTCAAACTTTTTGTACCTTTTTGGTTTCGATCATGCCGTTACACTACATACAAGGTCATTTGCAAAATTACAATCATAACAATGGAGCACATACATCTTTAAATCATTTATAACACATATACTAGGCTATTGTACATTATAGATGTTAAACACAAATATTCATGCTGAAATATGTCATGCATTAATAATAATCTATATACTTTAATTGCATTGAGTGAGCAACTATCAATACCTTAGAAGAAATATTCTCACCTTATCTATGCAGTTATCAAGGCCCAGGAAAGAAATGATGAACGAATGGTGATTATCCAGAATGATGTATCCTTCTTAAAATTGCAGTCCAAGTTTAGGTGCACACCAATTCCTTTATATAGTGTTATGTAATGGTAGTACAAGTCTACACCCCTCGGTAATAATATGTAATATCACTCAGTTTATGCCCCAATACAGATAAGACCCACCCTGCAAAATACCAGACCTCCTTCCAAGACATTTGTTTAATAACTTATTCTAGCCAAATAAACCCCAAATTGTATACACTCGATGAGAGCCCCCAAACCTCCAAAACAAAAGAGTTCCTGTCTTTCTCCCAATAACCAAAACCCCCTTTGTTTCATAAGACCCTTTCCCAGAACAGATTACATGTGTTAGCTAAATGACTGTGAGAGGGAACTTGTTTTTGTTCCTTTGACACAATGTAACCTACCCTCATATCCATTTTGTATCCTTCTGTATAAATTATGACATGTTCTGGCTTTGTAGAGAGGAGTTTAGTTTTGATCTCCATTTGATCAAGACCTTCTTTCTAGCTGGCTCTCTCTTCATCTTGTATTTTACAATGTGGAAGTTCATAATGAGGTGACCGATTCGAGTCTCCAAAGTTTGGAGATAATAAATACTCTTAATATAGTCTATCCTTACTTCTTCATATTTATTGATGTACCTCTCCTACCACCAATAACATAACACACCGATCCCAACACAACAATAGGCCTACATAGACTTCCATGGAGATATTGGGATATATTTCATAGTAAAGAGACCATTTCTTTTAGACTAAAGCTTAATTTTTGATGGGTCAGAGAGTGTGTTTGTTCGGTGATAACACAACTTGACAAAAAGGCATCTTAATTATTATTGCGCATGTTTTTTTTTGCTATAGCAGGCTGCATGGATCAGTCCTAAATTTTGAATCAGTGCATGGCTGCTGCTACAGAGTTTCAGCCATACTTTCAACCATGTAAAATACCTACAAGCATGTATCCAACCTCGATCTTCATCGCTTCTGAGCATATTTTCCGCTTCATGTTAACTTTGGGGTAATGCATGGATTTTGAGGCCTTGTGCTCAAATTTTAATTAGGATTTCATGACTATACTTGATATTTCTGATTTGCTTGCTTCTGCATATATCATGTATTTTATTTATAAAAAAGTTTCAATTACTGTAAATGTACATTCACAGTCTGCAGGTTTTTATTTCAAATTGATACATAACAATTTTGTTTTATTTAGATTTAGAAAAGCTGTAATTCTATTCTTTGGAAGAGCATATAATTTCATTCATGAATTGATTTCAAATGGTAGGTGGAAGAGTGTGCTCAAAACTAACATTTCCTAAATTCCTTGACCTCTATTTATCAAACCATAGACTTACATGTTTTAAGTCTATGAACAAACAAACCTACAGAAGCAAAAGTTCCCTCCTCAAAACATGGATTTATTATTGTATAACTCCATACCCTTGACAATTAACATAACAAAGTTTATCTGTCATGACGAAAACTCGTCGTTTAAAATTGAAACCCCCATTTGACTTTCACCATTTCTACTTGTACTAGAGCTGAGATTGTGATAAGCCCTAAGTAAACACTAGCGCTGTAATCCACCCCCACCGAGACCTTGATGAGGTGATAGCGAGAGAGAGATAAGCATGATACAAGGGGAAAGGAAGGGAGAAGGGAGAAAGACACATGCAGGGGTTGCTGCCAGAGTTAAAATTGTTGTTATATTGCCAATTATGGGTCATTTTGCTTCGTTCGAACTTTCATTTTGGTCTTCATCTAAATTATTAGTGACTTTAGGACATGAAAATATCTTAAAACAAGTAAAATACTTATTTCCTACTTCTCATTTCCTTTCAGGCAGACCCCAGTAAGAGTTTGTTTACACTAGTATTACGTAAGATGATGAAGAGTCCCACTGCAATCCAATATCTTAAATCTCTCACTTAGAGCCTCAAGGCTCTGTCCAAGTTTTTAAGGAGAGAATCGAAAGTGGGGTAGTGGTATTGAGACAGACATTGACAGGAAGTATAATATTATGTTAGGAAAATATCTACATTATGTGGTAAGCCAAATTTCAAATTTTGAAACTTCACTCACTATTTATTGAATAGTACATTATAATGTCTATAGTTCTGGCTCAATATTCATGACGAATTCAATGTCATTATATGAATCCTGAGCATAGCAGAAAGATGAGAACTGTGCCATGTTTTTGCTTATTACGTATTCATGAGGAGCAAAAACGTGCATACGACTTGAATAAATACGGGCGATTTGGCGAGCGCTGCGGTCTGACTGGGTAGTAAAACCCCATCATATTTCCATTGGTGCCTAGTAGCTCTCTCAAAGTTTTAACGAGAGAAACAAAACTGGGGTAGTGCTACCCCACCAGATTACATTGACTGCTGTGCTATAGTGGTGGGGTACAACGAGAGCTTTTCGTAATGTCATAATGCCCCTGCCACAAGTTTTACATACATCCACTCACTCGCACGCGCTCCCACACACTTACACACACACACACACACGCACACGCACACAGAGCAAATGCAAACACCATAATCGTACTCCCAAACCAACACAGTGCATCAACCTACATTGCCAACTCATTGCAGATGAGGTGATGTACTTCTGGCCAATGATATATCGTGCAGGGAGGTGGATAGTGGAAGTATTTTCTGTAGAGCATGTAGTAATTAGCAGAAAGTCTACATTATAGGCCTACTGACAGGAGTCATTCACTGCATTGAAAAACTTTAAAAACTTAATCTCTGTGAATATCAATCAATCATATATCATGATTGAAAATAATCATTATATTGTCAGATATAACAATTAAGTCTAAGACTCTAACATGGCTACAGCAGCAGCTAGGGATTAATCATATTCATGATCTGTCTATCGATGACATGGATTTTCATTCAGGCAGTATTTATGAGTGAGTTACTACAAGATTTATTGCAACTAAGTCTGCATGATGTAGACCTGGCAGAAGCACCAGTATGTATTGCTGCCAGTACTCCCAAGAAAAAGCAAAAATTTGCTCCCTCGACTTCACTCAGTGAGGACGATTTGTCTATTGATGCTATGGATATATCACAATTGAGTCTTGATGATGTATCTTCTGAAAATCATCAAGTTGGCGCTAGAAAACAACATGGCGATCTCTTCACTCATCATGTGGATGAATATTCATTCAATGAATCAGACACTGCTCATCATCAAGAATTTGTGCAACCACCATTGTAACATCGGAAACACCCTTCTTGTGATTACAAAAAATTATTTGATTTGAAAGGCCTGATTTGTGATTTGACTTGTGTTAAAACTTATAATAACTTATTTCAAAACAATTTATTCACTCTAGATACCCTTAAATATGGATTATCATCATTTAATTGGGTTTCTTTGCTTTGGACATTGCGGAACATTGGTTTTAACCATAAAATAGTATTGTAATAATGTATTGCAAATTTTTTGTTTTGGTGGGTAGCTGCCATGTGATGTTAACAAAATGTTAGGATAGATATGTCCTGCAGTTCATATATTTTCTACTACTTTAAATTCAAAGTTGTTTCGGAAGTTACAAAATTGTTTACAGAAAATTTGAGACAACTTTTTCAAATTTTGAGTATTTTTCGAATATTAGCGCTACTATAAATAAATTATATTTTCCTTCAATATAATCACTTGGAGTAACTAATAAGCTCATTCAAACCATATACAATCTCATTAATTTATTGTTCTAGTGGGTTAAATGAGGGTCTACATTGTTTACGGAAAATGTAACGTCCGAAGCACCATTTTCAATTGCTCTGTTCCATTAAAATACAGGAGTTGAATCAGATTACTGATATTTTTCTTTAAGATCCACCCATGCTCATTATTCATCAATAGAAAGAAGAAAACAAATTGTTTGTTGCTATATATTTTTTTCAGCTCAAACCAAAATGGTATGTCAATTTTGTTACAAAATTCTGTAAACAATTTGCTGCTCAGGGATACCTCATGCATATAAAGCAACATTTTTTTATTAAGCTATGGCCTATGGGAGGTCAATCTAGGTCCATGCTACAAGAAAAAGTTGTAACTGATGTCTAATTCTTTATCTTTGAAAAGTTTCAGGCTCTCAAAGGGCCATTTAGCTATTTTGTCATAGTTTTAAAAAAAAAACAGTACCATGCATATACACAAGGAGAGTATCTTTTTAGGGGGGAGGTAATGGGGTCAATGCCTGATAGTGATAGTCTTGTATTTCAGGCAGTGATAGTGTTATCAGTGTTAATATCTCACAAAAACCTCTTTTTAAAAGAGGAAGCATTAAAAAAGAAAATGGCGGCTGGTTTTGTGTAGAGCCCTCTATACCAAAACTGAACTATGCCTTGAAGAGAATACATGTAGTTTCTAAACTAAAATATACATTATAATCTTGTGCAGCCACTCACTTGGCATTCGTGCCTCTTGTATATTAGTGACAAAGATGTTCAAAGACAACCTTGAACATTGATCTCAAAAGCTCTCAATATTGTGATTGTTTATAGACATACCATGCAAAAAGCTGTACCAATTTTATTGAGATTTCAGAGTCTTGATGGGAATGGTTTCCAAAACTTGGCCTATCGGCATATAATGCATGTGTTCGTTTATGATATTTAATAAGTTCACAGTGTCGATATGCATTGAATAGTCATAAATTGTCTGAATGAAATATACTGCACAGCATAATTCCTATAGGTTTGGGTAATTCTAATTATAGGCATTATTGTGCATGTAGGTAAATGTATAAAACAAAGTGGTTGTAGTTTGTTATAGTCTGTTATTCCACACGCGATGAATTGTATGCAATTGTTTTGTACCTAAATAATGATTCTTTCATGTAATTCACAAATTACATTTCCACACGACAAATATTTTGCAATTTGTCATACCCATGATATGTTAAAAATGGGCTGGAAGTTATAACCAGTACGTAGCCTTCATTGATCTTGAATTAAAGCATCTTCAATATTTATAATATGTCAATTGTATTGACTTTGAATACATACAGTATTTCTGTTCACGTATTATTTATACATATTTACAATGATTCTTAATAGCCATTGACAGTGCTGTAATGAGCAAACAATTTTGGGGGTCAGAAGAAAGTCTTCATCCATTCATCACCAGGTATAGCATAATGGCAAGATTGGCAGGGTTGCAAACTTAGAGCTTGAGACTTTGTGAGGGAGTGAAGCAACTGAGCTGGGGGTTGGGGGTTGGGGGGGGGGGGGGGTGGGTGAGGGCAGGGTCCGAGGATGTTTGAGCGGTGTCTCCCTCTCCCACGATAGGGAGATTTTGCATTTTCTTCTTAATAATGTGCAATCTGGTCCATACCGGTCCTACAATTCAGTTATATGTGGTTAAGTGCATAATGATTTTACCGATTGTGATCAAGTTAAACTTTTGTCATGAAGAAAACATAATTATACCAAAATATGCACGCCAAGAATTAATGTTCATGCCCATTTAAAGCATAACACCACATATACTTATGATACAACAACATGAACAAGATATACCAGATGCAGACAAGACCGATTCCCGAGGGAGCATAGAGACCAAGTGACAGGAGGTGTGTTTGGAGGGGAGGGGAAAGAGTGTCTGCCCCTGCACAGTAAATGAGCTTTTGCAATTCTGTTGCACACTTGGGAAGGAAATTTGGCTTGAAATGAAGTAGAATCTGAGTTATAGAGTCTAAAAAAAATACTCCTTTTTTTCAAACACTGGTATCAAATTAAGACATGTTTTAATATTATTGGGGGGGGGGGGGACACTTTTTTTCTTGACAAACCCTCGTAACCCAAGACGAAAATCCAATTGAATCCCCATTGAATGTCCCCATTGAATCCAATTTGGAGTAAATGGAAAGTGAAACAATGGGTACCCATTGAAACCAATGGGGACCCATTGCCATTGGTTCCAATGGGGACCAATTGCCAATTGGTTTCAATGGGTACCCATTGTTTCACTTTCCATTTACTCCAAATTGGGGACCAATTGCCAATTGGTTCCAATGGGGACCAATCGCCAATTGGTTTCAATGGGTACCCATTGTTTCACTTTCCATTTACTCCAAATTGCCAATTGGTATTGAATTGGGATTCAATGGGGGCATTCAATGGGGATTCAATTGGTAACTCGATCCAGTTAGAAGAACCAGTGATAAATTATTGATACTTCATAATCGATATTGGCAACTGTCCACCAATTAGGTATATTCCAATCTCGTTTGCATTAACTTCATCACAAAGATCATTTGAAGTGAATTCAAGAGTTTCATTTACAGTGCCAATGGCTCGTACAAATATATATACTAAATATGTATATTGTTTTTTGGTTAGTAATCATATAATCAATATATAAATCAATATATCTATTGCTAAAACGTGAATGTAATTGTAACATGATCAGACAAAATAATCTATTGGTTAATAATTGCTGAAGGAATAAAGAAATCACAAAATTGATGTGCATTGTCATAATTTGCTTAACAAATCATGATAAATTATTTTTTCTGTGACACGTGTAAAGTGATAATGAATATTCATGAGATGCCTAGATTTGTTGGTTTCAATTGGCCAATTGGTTTCAATGGGACCAATTGAAGTCCAAATTAAGGCCAATTGGTCCAATTGAAACCAATTGGGGACCCATTAAAGTCTAATGGGGCATAGGCCAATGGGGCCAATGGGGCCAATTTGTCCAATGGGGCCAATCCGGACCAATTGAAACCAATTGGGGACCCATTAAAGTCTAATGGGGCCTAGGCCAATGGGGCCAATGGGGCCAATTTGTCCAATGGGGCCAATCTGGACCAATTGAAAACATCTGAGGTCCCATTGAAACCTGTTAAAACCTATTGAGACCTATTGAGACCAATTGAAACCAATTGAAACCAATTGAAATTTCAATTGGTGTTCAATTGGTTTCAATTGGATTTTCGTCTTGGGAAGAGTCAAGTATGGTGAATGAGGAACCTTGTTAAGAGTGAAGTGTGGCAATCGACGAACCTTAGTTATAGTCAAGTGTGGCGATCGACAAACCTTGGTCAAAGTAGAGTGCGGCGACCGACAAACCTTGGTCAGAGTAGAGTGTGGCGATCGACGAACCTTAGTAATAGTCAAGTGAGGCGATCGACAAACCTTGGAAAGATCAAGGTGTGGCAATCGACGAACCTTGGACAGAGTAAAGGGTGGCGATCGACGAATCTTGGTAATAATAAAGTGTGGCGATCGACAAACCTTGGACAGTTCAAGGTGTGGCAATCGACGAAACTTGGTAAGAGTAGAGTGTGGCTATCGACGAACCTTGGTCGGAATAAAGTGTGGCGATCGACAAACCTTGGACAGATCAAGGTGTGGCAATTGACGAACCTTGGTCAAAGTATAGTGCGGCGATCGACAAACCTTGGAAAGAATTAAGTGTGGCAATCGACGAACCTTGGTCAAAGTAAAGTGCGGCGATCGACGAACGTTGGTAAGAATAAAGTGTGGCAATCGACAAACCTTGTACAGATCAAAGTGTGGCAATCGACGAACCTTGGTCAAAGTAAAGTGTGGCGATCGACAAACCTTGGACAGATCAAGGTGTGGCAATCGACGAACCTTGGTCAAAGTAAAGTGCAGCGATCCACGAACGTTGGTAAGAATAAAGTGTGGCAATCGACGAACCTTGTACAGATTAAAGTGTGGCAATCGACAAACCTTGGTCAAAGTAAAGTGCGGCGATCGACGAACGTTGGTAAGAATAAAGTGTGGCAATCGACGAACCTTGTACAGATCAAAGTGTGGCAATCGACGAACCTTGGTCAAAGTAAAGTGTGGCGATCGACAAACCTTGGACAGATCAAGGTGTGGCAATCGACGAACCTTGGTCAAAGTAAAGTGCGGCGATCGACGAACGTTGGTAAGAATAAAGTGTGGCAATCGACGAACCTTGTACAGATCAAAGTGTGGCAATCGACGAACCTTGGTCAAAGTAAAGTGTGGCGATCGACAAACCTTGGACAGATCAAGGTGTGGCAATCGACGAACCTTGGTCAAAGTAAAGTGCGGCGATCGACGAACGTTGGTAAGAATAAAGTGTGGCAATCGACAAACCTTGTACAGATCAAAGTGTGGCAATCGACGAACCTTTGATGGATACTTGCAAGAACAATATTCTATAACGACAAAGGTAAGGACCATTATTTTCTGTAACCCAAGAAATTTGGTTCTATTTGAGTGAAAAAGTATTATTTTAGACCATCTGAAATTGCATGAAACGGTCCATTTTTTTAGACTTTTTTGGAAAGTCTACTTTTTTTTTGGAATGGGTTTATAATAGTCCATGCAGCTGTGTATTATTTCATATGATATATAGTTTTGTAGTTGCAATGTGTTAATAGTTGACACAGTATTGTTTGTTGTTTATCTGTGTATGAAAGACAATGATTGTGTTTCAAAAGAATGTGTGAATTAAATCAAATTCATATATTTTTATGTCAAATAATTTGATGGCAATCTGTTTTTATACCATGCTAGTAAAATAGAAATTTTTAGTTCAGTGTAATGGGATTCCCAGTGACCAGTGACCATTTTGTCTTTGTGGAAATACTTGGGCTGTTGCCTATAAAGTTGGAATAAATTAGCCTTACCTCTTTTAATGAAAAGTTTGTGACAACATAGTTTATTTTTCATAAATAGAGTTTATATCTTCTAATTAGAACTGGATTGATTGATCTAAAGAGTCATAAAGATTGATCAATAAGATTCTGAAGAAAAAAATATCCAACTTTATGGGCAAGAATGTATTGTCAGTCTATCCTTATTGTTACATGTATTTCTATTCATATTTACTCTGCAGACCAATCCTGGTTTCGGAATACCCTGGAAGAGGTCATTCAGACTCATTTCTGTGGTGGTCCCCCAAAGAGATATAGACCTAGCCCACCTCCCATCCCAGTTCCAGATCCTGTTCCAGATCCTGTTCCAGATCCAGAGAAAGGGGAGGTATGTGTCCCAAAGTAGAAATCTATTTTTTAATATAGATAATACATGTATATTTGAGTAAAAGAAATGATATAAGAGATACAGCATGATGAAAATTTGTAAGTATGAAATTATTTAAACGGCAACACACAATGGGGTGGAAATACACAACTGAAATAGAAGAAAGTTACTTTTTCATATATATGTTCATGTAATGATAGATGTTTACTTTCACTGAGATATTTTTGTCTTCATCGTCATCATCATTATCATCATCATTATTGCATTATTGTTATAATTATTATTATTATTTTATTATTATTATTATTATTATTTTTTTTTTATTATTATTATTATTAAATTAATCATTATTTGGCAAACTTTAACCAGTGTATAAACCTTTGGGTCACTTCTCTGGATATAACTGATTTGGGTTTGCAGGTGGACCACTACACCAGGGTTTCTCCCTGGTGCAGTGGGTTCTAAATGGGCAAAGGTTACTCTCCACTTTTCACTATTAAATCCAAGATAAAATAGTTATCAGAATACCTCCGCTAGAATATGAAAAAAAAAACTCCATGTGGTATGCTACACTAGTATGGTCAGCGAAAAAGTACATTCAAATCATGCATTTTTTGTTTATGACCAGGAGACTGAGATAATCGAGGAACAGGATGACTCCGCCCAACCATCTACCCCTCCCTTGCCGGTCTCCCCTACACCCACGATGAATACAGCAACAGATGAAGCTGAACCCCCTACAGAGGGCGCTACAGGGACCAACGATGGGGACCAAGAAGGTATTTTCATTTAAACACATCTCTCACTTTCAAATTATTCTTTGTCTGAATGTTATCATTACATCCAGTTGAACATTTGTGAAATTTTTCATCCATTTGTTGTACTAAGGGAGGAATGATATTTTCAAGTTTTTACGAGAGACTCTCTGAAATTTACACTACTTCATTACAAAAATTGATCATTCATTTACAGCACTGAAACAGTATTATATTTCAGATTTCATATCCTAAATGACTTTTTTCACATTTCTTTCGATAGCACTCTTTTTATTTGTCTTTTTCATCCAGTACACTCCATCTATCCACAAAAAACCCCACTTAATTGGTGATGGTTTCATGTCTTATTTCTGATCACTTTCATTCTTCAAGGGGTAGTAGGCCAACTGTTTTGTATCCAGTGTGCTCAAAAGACTCTTTACATTATAAGTTTTTATAATGAAGGCTTTTAACAGTTTGAAGAAAAAAAAAGGTAAAAAAAAAAGGGGGGGGGTGTAAGATTAGGACTTGAAAAAGATTGTTCCAGTCTTATGTAAAGTGTACATGTACATGTACATGTGCCTTAATTTGTCTTGTTCAAGGTCATTGCTATATATCTGATATTGCAAAATCTTTTATGTGTGTGTTTAGCAAAGATATTTTCATCATCACCTATTATTTCTTCTTTGTTGCTGAAAAGTAGAGGATCATTTTCATTTGCCATTTATAGTCATTATTTATTCATTACCATATCAATCAAAAATGTTGGTAAGAAACAGCTAGTATACACATTTATTGTTTAATTGCATGCCATTGAATATTTTGAATGTACACTGTATGTACAATGTGTAATTGCATGCATATATCTGCAACCCTTTATATATCAATAATACATCCAACTCTTGCATGAAAATTACAAGTGAAAAATGTATTTACTTTACTGCATAAAATATAACCTATATTTCATAATCATATTTGTATGTTACTCTTTCTGTCCCTTTGTCTCATGTTTTTGCTTTCTTTTCTGTCTTTGTATCTTTGTAATTTCAATGTTTATTTCTCCTGTACCTGTTCTTCCTCCTCTTATTACTTTCTCTTTTCCCTTCTTATCTCTTTCCTCAATCTTCACCTTGCTTCTCTTCGCTTCTTACTTCTTCTTTTTATTCATCTCTCCTCACCTCTCCTTCTCTTCTTTCTTGATCCTCATCTGTTCTTACATTCTCTCTTATCCTCTCACTCTCCTCTTTTTTCGTTTCATATTCTATCATGCGTACATATACTGTCTGGATGTCAATGTAATCTCTGTATAGTGTTTGAAACCAGCACCCCACCCCTCTCATTTCCTCACACTGACATCCCTATTGATGTGAATGGTGAAGGCCCGGGTGGATTCGATGCCGAATCAGAAATCAGCATAGCATCAGGTCTGTTCCACTTTTTATTCTTTTCAGTGATATTCACTTTGCATGGGTATCTTTAGGATTCTTTCTATTCTCATCATTATTCAATCCTTTTATCATTTTCTTGTATTTGCTCATAATACTTAAAGTGTGCTAATGATATGGTAAAGGTCATGGCTCATTAAGTTGTAAACAAATCATTGTGAAACAATTGTATCAATATAAAAAAAAAAATAGTTTTGATCAAATTTAAAGATACCTGAATCAAACATGAACAGTTATTTCTTCTACCCATTGTCATGAAATTCTGATAATTTAGGGTTTGGAAGTAGTCATACTTTACAATTTTCCCTTTGAAACTGCCATATTTCCACTGCTTTGGCATTAACCACATGAATATATATTGCTTGAATTGTTTAGCCCATTTTGTCTTTTGAAGCTATCACATAATTAAATTGCATGTAGCCACTGTCATATTGCCTGTAACTGAATCATTGCTCCTACTCTGAATCTCTTTGAAATAGAAAAACAGAAGGTTAAATTCACGTTTGTGCTATATTTCTTTGTTTTATTTAAAATATGTTTTTAGTTATGACATTGCACAAGAAAAGAAAAAAAGCAAACAAACATCTCCTATCCATGAATTTATCAGTATTTGATGAAACTTGTGGATCAATGGGGCGAATGGACTGAAAAATTGAAATATAAATATAGGGGAAAAGATTGATTAGTGATAGGACTGCATGAGTATGGAGAATTGATTTAGGCTTCAGGTAATACAAGCAAGTGTTTTAAATTCATCATTATCATCATCATCATCCATGCTTCTATGCTTTTTAAAGAAATGTTGAGTTCTGGTCATGCGATTGCATTGTGAAAGAAACTGTCTAAAATAATGGAAAACATTGATTATGATAGGCCCACATGAGATATAATGTATACATCCTCTGAAGTTTTCAAATCATCAAAACTATAGGAAATAGACTCAATCTTGCTTAAAGTCATGGATACATAAATGTGTGCATGGGACTACACACACACATGTGACTTTAAAGTTCGGTCCAAACATGTCAGCTATTTCTTGTCATATTTTTACTTTCCCATTCTTCTATTCCTAAATGGAAAAGAATGGAAGAGCTCAGAAATTATTTTCACCTTCTCCAGAACTCGACCTTCTCTTTAAAATTGTCTCTGCTTCGTTATACACTCTCATGCTCTTCATCATTATATGCCTCCTTCACGCATCTGCTTAGCAGTGAGTTCATTGGATGTGCCTCTAGAGCTGAAACCAGATCCTACCAGTACCCCTGCCCCAGTACCAGCGATAGTCATGGGTGAGCTATCCATTACCCCCGTGTCCTCCTCGTTTGTTAATAATACCTCGTCTTGACCTATAGCCTTTTCGTACTACAAGAAATTCATACTCTTTAGGGACAAACATGTACACTTGTATGTGGTCGAGGAATAAAATTTTATAAAGATTTTTTAATTATACAGGGCAAAAAGGTTAGGGAGAGATATATATAAATGAATAAAGTTATTTAAAAAATACACTTTTCATACTAAAAGAAAATTATTCTCTTTAGGAGCATATACTTGTATGTAGTCTAGAGATAAAATGGAGGAATAGGGATAGATATTTAATCATACAGGGCAAAAAGGTTAGGGAGAGATATACTAGTTGATGAATATAGGAAAAAAGAAAATGTAAAAGTTGCCGGGCAGGATGTCGTGCACATTGATAATATGGCAATATATGATGAGAAACTTCAAGCACCCGGTTGCACTTGATTTCTGAAAAGGTTAGGTCAAGTGAGATGCCGATTCAGTTAGGGTTCATTCTTTAATATCATACATGTAGTATTCATTTCTATGTACTTTGAAATGTGGAACTTATATGCATGCATTAAAAATCATCATTTGTATTGAAATTTCATACAGAGTCTTTTCAACACCAGTTTATAAGTCCATACATAAATAGCATCATTAGCAAAATGATATGTTTTAATTTGAAATCTGAATCCTCCTGACCGTTCCATTTTTTCATGCATGTACATAATTCATAATTCACCCCCCCCCCCCCACAAATATATCTTCATGAATTTGCATGCCTTTTTGTGCATCATCGATCCATTGCCACTCCATTGTTACATAAATGCATTTAAATTATATGCCACCATTGCAATTATCACCAGCTGCTACAGTGTGGTAAAGTTTTATCAGGTGTTGTGCTAGTGTGATGGTTCATTTTTTATAATGTAAACAAATTTTAATGCATACATCTTTGTAAAGTTGACACAATATAGGCCTGTTCACACATAACAATTAGTGCGATCTGGATTGCGATGCAAAGATTGATTTTGGGGGGTGACCATTCACACACAGGTGTAAACCTTGACGATGCATGCGTGCTGGGAGTCCTGAGATTAAATAAATAGATTTTTGATTCTCATTACCATTTACATACACACCGCTCGGCAAACTATCACGATTATTATTAAAAATCACAAGACTTAATGAAATGTGAATCGCAAGATTAATTACATTATTCTGTCCACACATGCACAAAAAAAAAAAGTGGATCGTGATGCAAAAATCAATTTTTAAATCTGACTTTTTCTGTAGGTGTGAATGCCCCTATTGTATTTTATTCACCTGTTACAAATAATTGTACCTCAACAGTCAGAATGCAAATTGCATATATTAGTTGTTACTAGTGAGGACAAACATTATAATGCCTTGCCCTACCTAACAAAACCTAATAAATATGTACTTTGCATTCTGACTATTGAAATAACAGGTGAATGAAATAATTTGTACTGAGGCACTTAATTTACAAAGACATGCATTTGAATTTGGTTACATTACACAAATGGCTTGTTTAGATAAATTAATAATATCGTGTCTGGAATGCTCTAAAAGTACTTTGGTAAAACTTATAAAGGGATAATAATAATGATAATCTGGATTTATATAGTCCGTATTAAAAACGAATTACTAACAAAAATGCTTCTGCCATCCTACCAGGTCTTCATTTTCCTTGTGGGTATGTAGTGGCAAATGTAGATTAATGCCTTACCAATATCCAAAGAAACCTTAAAAATTGCTGCTATGAAATCTCACTTTTATACGTAAGTGAATAAAAAAAGAGAATCCATATACAAAACAAAAGCAAGTTTTACATTTCAATAAAAGACACTGCTGCATCTAGGCTTTCATTTCTGATAAAGAGAAACAACAATGATGGAAACATTTAAAAATAGCTTGAAATCAAAAGTGTGACAGGCAAAAATTGCATTCCCAAATGAATGAATGAAAGGTTGCTTTCATTTTTTAGTCATTTTTTGGTGTGATTAGTGGTTTATGGAGTTATTTTTTTTTAAATAAGGCATACCATGGTACCAGCATTTGTTTACATTTGTTATAGATTTAAATGACTGAATATTTTCACTTTTGATTTCCCTTTAAATAATTTGAAGTAGGAAATGTACCTACATGTTAAATGTGAATGTAGTCTTCAACCAAACGCAGGCGAGGTACTGTATTGTTTCAAACCATGTGACAAATGTATCCTACATGTATGTGGCAAATTTCAAGATTAATCTCTTGCTTCAATCTAGACCTAGCCCCAGATACAGAAAGCTCCCAGTCCCCGAGGATGTTCCAGCCTTGCCCCCCTCCTCCGAGAAGCAAGGCCCTGCAGCCGACGCCCCCCTCCCAGCCCATGGTACACCCTGCCATCAAGAAGGAAGGGGATGATAGTAAGACAAAGTTGGGGCTCAAGAGAGGGGTGACGTTCAAACCAGGATTGATTCTTACCGATGCAAAGGAGGAGGATCTGGATATCTTTAAGGGACCATTGATTGAGATGAGTCAGGTGAGTGATCAAGTGGTGATGTGAAAAGTCAGGTGATCTTTTAGCAATCAGGTGATCTATATTAGTCTAGGAGTTAGATTCGAACCAGGATTGATCTGTTCTGATACAAAGGAGGAGGATCTGGATGTCTTTAAGGGAGTATTAATTGAGATAAGTCAGGTGATTGATTATATGGTGATGTGAAAAGTCAGGTGGTTTTTTAGCAATCAGGTGATCTAGTAGTAGTCTAGGAGTTGGATTCAAACCATGATTGATCCGTTCTGGGTGCGATTGAGGATCTAGATGTCTTTAAGGGACACAATTTAAATATTATGAAGCATTACAAAAAAATGATTTATCATCAACAGGCTTTTTGTCAACATTTTTTGTCACATAAGGAAATATTGGAACGCTATATTACAGGTGATTTACATGTATGTGTTAAATTTTGTTTTGTTTTGTTTGGTAAGCTCATACAATCTAGATTGTTGGAAAAAGTTAAATATCTGATGTTCTATTTTTGTCCCTTGTAAATTCACTATTTAACCTTAATCATATCTTCTTTAGAAACATTTACTGGTAACATATCATAAATAAAAGCACATAATGACCCAAAATTAAATAATAATTATCATTTTTGTCAACAAGTTTATGCCAAAACAATGTCAACTTCTGGAAAACTGTAACTCATTTGATTACTATTGCTCTCTCCTCAGCTGAAAGAACCAGATGAAGATTTATGTGCAATAACCTTCGCCAAATTTGTGCCTGGAATCGGGAAAGAAGGAAGTAAGTGTTCATTTTCTTATTTTGTAAATTTCTGTTTGATTTGTCAAATCTATCTATTCCAAATCTACCAATATAAGTAGATTGCTTTAATATGTTAAAAAAGAATCAAATGCTATGTCAAATTAAAAAATAAAAAATAAATAAAAAAAGATAGAAAGATGTTATCTAATGTGATTGTTTATATAGTGTACATCATTGACTGTATTGATTATCGTATTGCATGTACATGTACATTACACAAATACTTGGAGATGTCTTGCTTTCTACAAAGCAAAAATGTACCCATACTGTCATTATCTAAACAACTGATTCTTGTATCTGAAGTAATATCGTGATTCTCTTTCTGATCTATGTTTAGACTATGTGGAGTACACTGAATCTAAGCTCCAAGCAGGACTAGAGATATGTCTAGCCCAGTACAATGCGACCGCCCAACAGAAGATGGAGCTAGTCTTTTTCACAGAGTCCATCAGACACATCGCAAGGCTGACTAGAGTACTTGTAAGTGGTGTTCCAAAATATCTACACCTCATTTTTTACACATTTGCGATTGATTTGAACAAGTTGCAAATTGATCTATTCCAACTGTGCGCTTTAGAGGTACAGTAGGAGATTTTTAATTCGCTTTTAAAACAGCTGTTTCCAGAAGGGTCAAATACATTGATGTGTAGGTTCCAGAGCAGCTGCACTTGCTACTATGATTGTATGACAATATTCCTTTAATAGATTGAAAATGGTTAGGTTCCGAAACAACAGAGGCAGCGACTATGCGACTCTGTGACAGAACCTGTATGGGTCAAAGATATGTGTAGGTTTTAAAACAACTGGACTAACCATAACACTGAGACATTTTGATAGGGTTCCTGAGAATCTTAAGATTAAAAATAGCTGGATCTTTTGACTGGATCCTTTTTTAGTCAATGATACTTTGGTTCCACAATGGACTTGTCACTGAGACTTTGATGTGGGAATTTGTCTCATGTGCCTGTAATTTGTAATTCCAAGGCAAGAACTGTACTTTTAGAGCCGAACTTTATTTAATATTTTGCTTACAGAAACCGGGTGACTTCTACATACATGCCAACTGTTCAGATTAAAGAGGAACATTCCTCTTTTTGGGAGAAGATAATTATCATTTTAATGCAGGTGTTCCTCTTCCTGTACACATTTGTCTGTAGTATTGAATAGGAGAGTTAGGATTGTTCCTTTTTTTTTTTAAATAGCATAATTTGTACAGATTTCTGATTTTTGAATGTTGGCATGTATGCTTCTATATTAAGCCTATGGGAATTAATTCTATAGTCGATGGGTACATTTGTCTCTTTAAGTTAAAGTTATTGTCCATTCATTTGTCTCTCCAAGGCATCTGAAAACGCCAATGCACTGTTGATAGGCCTTACCAACGGCACAGGACGTTCCTCCCTCACCCACCTTGCCTCCCACATGGCCCGCTGTAAGCTCTACACCCCACAGCTGACCAGAGATCCTGCTGAGAATCGACGAAGGCTCCGGCACCAGATGAAACGAGCCAGCAAGACAGCGGGGCTGATCGCTAGGCCGGCCGTGCTGCTGGTCAAGGAAGACATCGGACCGGAAGCCATGGAGGATGTTTGCTGTCTCATTCAAGAAGGTGTGTTTGGGTTACATGATTATAGACACTCTAGACACCCATAGCATGTGCAGTTGTTTGAATACTTGATTGGAGTTGCAAAGTTTGAAGCTTTGAGCCCCTTCTGTTATACTAGTATATGTCACTCTCAACACAGTAATGATATTTGCTGATATTTTCATAAGGGGTATGTAGGTAGTGATATTTTCATAAGGAGTAGGATTTGTTCCTTGAAATGTACTGTGCTCCGCAAATTAATACACGTACTATAATTGTCAGAGCTAAATAAAGCCACATTGATATGTTCTAAAAGGAATTTTACAGTACATAAAGACATTATGTCCCAATGCGATTTCCGTTTTTTAAAAGCAGAACATTATCTTCTTCATGTATTTACATTCAAGAATTTGTATTACTCTCTAGGCGCATGTCCCAACCTGTTTACTGGTGAAAAACTTGAATCTTTGGCCTCCCAGAAGTTGACATCGGCTTAGGTTTTCCATCATCATGATCATCATGATCATCATTATCATCATCATCATTATCATCGTCACCCACACTGCTCCTCCTCATCACCATCATTACCATAACTCTTACACCTCAATTTGTTTATTTTATATGTTTTCCTCTAGGCACATGTCCTGACCTGTTTACTGGTGAGGAGCTTGAACCCTTTGCCTCCCAGATGTTGACATGGGCTAAGGTTTTCCTTCATCATCATCATCATCATCATACGCTGTTCCCCCTTGTCATTATCATAACCATTACTTTTACATCTCATATATTTTATCTTATATATTACCCTCTACGTACATGCCCTGACCTGTTTACTGGTGAGGAACTTGAATCCTTTGCCTCCCAGATGTTGACATGGGCTAAGGTTTTACTTCATCATCATCATCATCATCACATATGCTCCTCCTTGTCATTATCATGACCATTACTTTTACATCTCATATATTTTATCTTATATACATGTATTACCCTCTAGGCACGTGTCCTGACCTGTTTACTGGTGAGGAACTTGAATCCTTTGCCTCCCAGATGTTGACTGGAGCCAAGGTTGTAGCAGGACAGCGGAACCAACGTCTTGAGATGGCACAGGAGAGATTCCTGAGGACCATTATGAAGAATCTTCATGTGGTGGTCTGCATGGATTGTCAGAGTAAGTTTATATGGTCATTGTCTTTTTTTTCTGTCTTCTGGTCTGTTCTCCTTGCTTGTTTTGACTGTTTCTCCATTTCAACTAGTCATTCTTCTATTCTGTATGTCTGTTTGTACTGCATGTCTGTTGTCTATCTATATTTCTATATTTCTATATTTTTCCGCCTGCCCGTCTGTTCTGTCTGTCTTTCTTGTTTGAAGATGCATGTTCTTGTTGTGTCTCTTTGTTCCTCCATGTTTACCTCTCTCTTTATCTCTCACTCCGTCTGTCTCTCTTTCTCTCATTTCATTTTCTGTATTCCTTCCAAATCCTTTTTGTCTTGGTACTCTCTTCCCTCAAATTTATTGAAGATGATGATCTGATTTTTTCCTAGCCAATGCTTTTTCAAAGAAAATGAAAATATCAATTAACTCTCCTTGTGTAGAAATCACACATGTAAAAATGTTGTTGTAAAATGTTTAAAAAGTTACACCAAAATATAAATTAACTCTATTTGTTTAGAAATCACAAATGTACATTTTTGTTGTAAAAAAAAAGGTAAAATGTGATATCATTATTATGTTTGTTTTTGTTCAGATCACAATCTGGGAAGTCTTTCTGATCGTCTGAGAAGGTACCCAATCCTGCTGAACACCACTCACTGTGTTGATAGCTATCTACCCTGGACTCAAGAGGGCCTGGCAAGAGTAGCACAGCACTGGCTGAAGGTACCCACCAGAGATGCTTACACCGATAAGGTACGATGGCTGCTAGTACGCAGAAGAAAGTTATGACCAGGGGGCAAAGATCCTTAGTTGAACTTATCGCTTAGTTGGACTTAACCATTATGGAAAGCCGTTTTAAAAGGCATAAAATGTTGATTAAAATCATTCATATTTTCCATTATCAAGGATATTTCATGTTCTTGATGTGGAATTCATAAAAAGTCTAAAATTGAATATATTTTATTTTAAGACTAAATGGCTCTCCATAATTTTTAAGGTCAAACTTAGAGTTAAGTTTGACTTACGACCTTTGTGAAACACCCCCCCCCCCCAAGGATGATAACTAATTGTTCTGTTGTGACTCGATGCTAGCATGAGAAAGGAAATATTATTCTTTTAAAGGGAGATGGTAGTCAGTTTCCATGTGCAGTACGTAGGTCGTAATTCACTGACACCAGACTTGGTGGAAATTCCAATAATGGGTGAACAAGTCTTGCACTCAGCAAACCTGTGAGCCTGTTAAGAAATACACCTTTATAGTCTCTCACAGAGTCTGTGGGTGAGAAAAATATAAGATAATGACTTTTCCAAATGCAGAGCATTATGTTAGGCCTGTTGGTCATATAAGTGAAGGCTAGTCCTGGTGATTGACAGCACCTGTTATTGGATAAGCACCAGAATGGTGTCAAATTTCCTATGAGAGCCCACTACTATGCTCTTTAAGTAGCTAATCACTTACGTAATGAGTGGATATTTTCTACGGCAACATTTTGTCATATGCAGGGTTAGGGCTTGGGTCATGGCAAGGCATCATTCCATTTCATTCCATGTGTCAAAATCGCATTGTAAATTCATTTAGTTATATTGACAAATTTTGTAGGACAAGATCCTTCTTAGAAATTGATGAAATTAATGTATAACTTTCTTTTGAAGTACTGCACTCTGTACAGGGTCGATCAGACGCAACAAACCAGAATATGAACTGCATACATTCATTGTATTTATAATGAACCAATCATTCTATCCATTATCTAGGTATGCAAATTTAAAGATGATTTCTCTACCGAAAGCCCAGAAGGGTGATAATGCCCATCTTTTTACATAGTGTCAAGTTGCGTTAACATCTTTCTTGCTCTCAAAGTTCAGATTTCTACTGAAATAGAGTCATGTAGAGGTGTCATGGCCGAGTAAATATGTCACCGAACTGTGGATCACAAGGTCCACAGTTCAAGTCCCACTAAGTCACTAATGTCCTTTGGCAAGACATTGATCTACATTTGCCACCCAGGTGTTAAATGGGTAACCGGTAGGATGCGAAAGTTAATGTGGTTGGATTAGCAAGTGGCGCTTGTAAAATGGCGACTGGCTGGTATGCCCCCCAGGGAGTGGAAAATGTGCATACATTGTGTTGCGAGTAAGCCTGAATCCCATGACCGGAGTAATAATATGTGCTGTACCTAGAAACAAAGTATTAGGCGTATTATAAATCTGAGCTATTATTATTATTATTATTATGTTCTTACCATGACTGACTGGAGTAGAAATATTTTCCTACCACAAGAACTCATGTTTATCTCCTTCCTTCTACCCTCTACCTACCCCCTTCCCTCAGCGTATTCGACTTCCCTGGCCCTCTCACTTCCAAGACCAAGGAGTGGAGGCGCTGTGCCAGGCCATGGCCTACGTGCACACCACGGCTGCAGCTACCACCGAGAGGCTCTATGTCAAACCTTTCAAATTCTTCACTCCGAGGAACTACCTGGATTTCTTGGACCTCTTCAAGAACCTGACCTACAAGATCACCAAGGAGGAGAGGGTATGATTTTTCTTTGTATATTTAACATGGATGCTACAGACCTAGTGGAACCATTAAAGGGTTTGGGTATCTGATCTTTGTCTCATATTCTAAACAAAATCCTGGATTTAGCTCATTCTGCAATCACTGCAATCACAATTATAAACCTTGAGGTCAGTCAGGAATCCCATGACTTTTACAAGCCGATCGATCGCCTGTCTGATTATCAAGATATTTATGATTAGAAATCAAATCAAATTTTGCGGTTTCATAACGGTTTTTATAATAGAGATTTTTACTTTTTCGAGCCACTTCGAGACCATTTTGAAGCGCAATTTTTTTTTAGGGCTTCAATATTACACCATATCACAGACACTTATAACATGAGAGCCATGCATTTTAGATTTAACATTGTTAAACGGTGCCTTTAGGGGGGAAGTCCACCCTGATATTAAGTTGATTTTAATACAAGCAGAACAAAAGAGAGAAAGTTTGAGCAAAGACCAATAACAAATTTAAAAAAAGTAATTGATTTTTGAAGGTGCAATCAATCAAACACAAATTTTAATTTTAATGGAAAAAGAATGAATTGAATTGAAACTCTGTGATGTATCTTGGGCAGCTGTCCTAAGTCTAATATTTCTCCCTTAGCTATATCCTTTTGGATACAAGTCAGGTAGTTATCTCCTTAGTGGTTTTAACCAGCTTAAACAGAGTTTTTCCTCTACACATCAGAGTGATGAAATATAACAATGATGATTGTAATAATCTTCCAATATTGACTTCTAGATATTCAGAAATCAAAATCTTTCTAGAAAATAAGCAGGAAAATGTGTCCTCATCCCTCCTTCTCAAGTTTTCATGTAATGTTCGTTCATTTAACACACTAACACAGGCGAATGTCGATAAGTTTGAAGAGGCACTGGACAAGGTGAATGAGGCTTTTTCCAGCATATCTGATTATCATGCCGAGATTGCTGCCCTCAACCCACAACACCAGAAAGCTAAACAACGTACGGAACAGATCCTGGAAGAGGTTCATGAGTGTGAGCAGATATTTGCAGATGTGAGTGAACTTTCTTGGGCAACTTTTATGTAATATGTACATACAAAAGCACCACATACTCCTGGGCCCCATCTTACAAAGAGTTGATATCAATTGCAACTTATTTTCGATTGATATAAATCGCAACTACATGTATGTACATAAGAGATAGGAGACTACAAACTTGAGATTGATTAGAGGACTTGCGATCGATTTAGATCAATCGCACCTCTTTATAAGATGGCCCTGATATAAATAATTCATCATAAAACTGATGGTATATTGACAGGTATTGCTTTGAAGAAGTCTGTAATGTTTTGAATACTAATCCGTTGGAATGATTTGAATTTTTCAAAGAGCATTTAAATATCCATGTGTTTGTGAAAATAACATTTTCAAACTTATCATAATATGTGAAGTTGCAATACCAATTTGAAGCTACATGCATATGTACATGTATATCGTACCCTATATGGTTCTCCTGTTCCATACACATGGGCACCATATATACAGTAGTATATCTTTACACACGAAAACAGTGACTGTATATAATTTTCAACTTTAAAACATGTCATGTGTACGTGCCTTAGAACATCCAGAATGAACAGAATTTAAAGTTCATCACGATTATCCTATTTAGTTCAAGAAATCAGGGTGAGAGAAAAGTGTCCTGCTTTACTATTTAACAAGTTTTTATCATTTGTGGCTGTTACCATTTTGATGTGATTTGAAGAAGGATATACATGTATGTTTGTTTATTTAACAGGCTAGGGGTAATTGTACTGAGGATGAAAAGGAGATCACTGCACTGCAGGAACCTCTCAATGACATGAAGAAAGAAGCACAGGCAGAGCTAGATAAGGTAAGATAACACTAACACTAACATCCTTAATCTACATTTGCCACACTCCACCCAGGTGTGTTAAATAGGTACCTGGTAGGATTATTCCTTGAAATATGCACTGTGTGCTGATAACGGCTGCCGTAGCTAAGGCTTTGGTAATAATTTCCAAAGCTCTTTGGAAGCGTGAAGGGATGTTATATCATAATGTGTTATGCGCTATATAAGAACGGAATATTAAGATGAAATCTGACGATTATAGGTACCAAGAATCAGTGATGAGGATGATAGTATGGAGCTGAAGTAGTGATGTTGGTGATGATGAGGAGGAGGAGGAGGAAGAGGATTGTGGTGATAGTGACAACAGTAGTAATGATGATGATGATGACCATTATGAATATGGTGATGATAGTGAAGATGATGAGGATGGTGATGGTTACCAGGGTTATCATGGTGATAGTAATTGTGATGATAATGACGGTTATCGCGATATTAAGGAAGGTGATTTTGATGATCAACATGATGATGGTGGAGAAAGTAATGATGTTTATGAGGATCGTGATGATTATCATGGTGATGATAACGATGATGATAGTGATGATGATTGTACTGTAATGCTGAAAATAATAGTGGTGATATTAAGGAAGGAGATTTTGATGATAACTTATGATGATGAAGATGATGGAGATGATGATTTTTACCGGGAAAATTACACTGATAATGATGATTGAGGTGATGATGATAATGGTATTTGATGGCAAGATGATGAAGTTGATAGTGATAATGAGGATGAGAATGACTGATTAGAGTTTTGACAAGAATGAAGAAGAAAACACTTGTGATGATTATGTATCAACCACTTGACAAACTCATTTTATTCAAATTTTCCTTATGTGATCAGGTGAACCCTGTGTATGAAGCAGCTCTCCATGCCCTAAGGAGCTTGGACAAGTCTGCCCTGAATGAGCTACGTACATTCCATGCTCCACCAATCAAGGTCATCAATGTCATCAATGCTGTATGCCTCATGTTCAGACAACAAATGGAGTAAGTATCCTCTCTCCTTCCTTACCTATCTTCCTTTCTTTTCTTCATGTCTCTCTCTCTCTCTCTCTCTATCTCCCTCTTCCCTCTATCACTTTTCATCTTCCTCTCTCTCTCACAAGTTTGTGAGTTCGAGTCTCTTTCCTTTCCCCGTTTTTTGTGTCTATAGTTCTAACTGTAAATCCTTTCACTCTCCATTTCATTGTGGTGGTGTGTGTTTCCCACTTTTTGTAGTCTCTGTTTTTTGCATTTACTAATTGTTTTGTTTTGTTTTATTTCTCTATATCATGTTAAATGTACTTAAAGCATGTATATTTTTCCTTCCTTATTCACAGCATGACTACCTAGCTGTTTTATTTTACCATTATCTTTATTTCATAGAGACTGATGAATATTTTCACCATCTCTTCATTGTCCCAGTCGTCTTTAAAACATTACACAATTTGTTGCTACTGCTGAAGGTTATAATATACCTTTTTATGTAGTGTAAGATTTGATTGAGACAGTTAAAGCCCCACTGTACTACTTGTAGCTACTTGCTCCCTCTATATTGAAAACTTCCCCAATCGGTGCCTGGTGGTCCCTCATGATCCTCTTTTTCTTATGTTAATTGAGAGCTGAGTTGATGAGATAGCCACTTGTCAGTTAGCTTGCTGGGTGATCTAATCTTCTGGCTAAACTAGTACAGACAGCCTTTAAAGGTGTAAGGTCTTTATCTATTATCAACCCCTAACACTCTCATATTCTCATTTTTTTTCCAGCTGGTCCAACGGCAAAGTCCTCATCAACCGCAAGAATTTCTTCCAGGAGCTGGAATTCTATGACAAGACCGCCATCCCCACCGACATCTTCCACAAGCTCAACGTGCTCTTCATCCAGGACCCGACCTTTGACCCCGAGGTCATCAAGACGGCCAGTGTCGCGGCCAGCTCATTGTGCATGTGGGTGCACGCTGTCTATGCCTATGCCGTCATCCATCGCAACATGAGACCTAAGCTGCAAGGCGTGGAGGAAGCAGAGGCTAAGGTTCAAGAGGTAAGATAATTATATAGTTCACATATGCGATCAGCTCATGAGTAGATGAGACTTACTTGAATTGAAGTATAACATCAGCTGAGGAAAAAAGTGGAAAGGTTGTCATAATAGGTACATGTATGTAACCATTATACATTACCTTTATTACTCTGCATTTGACGGTAAACAGTTGGTAGTAAATTTGTCATGAAGCATCTCCATCTCTTTAGGAGTTCTAAAAGAAATGCACCAAGGGGACTCTGCAGACCATTTCTTTGGGGTCATTCGTACCGATTGATAGATATGATCAGGTCTATTTGTTATCCTTGTGCTGGTGATCCTTTCAGCTCCCTCCCTGCTTCTTCCTCCCTCAGAATTAACATCTTTCATCCAATTGTAAAACTTCTCTCCTTGCCTTCTTACTTATAAAGATCTTAAGGGATTTAGATGTTTATTCTCAATAATGTTCCTGAATGTCATTCAGAAACATTTCAAGCTTGTTTAAAGACGCATAGTGGGCTCTTACAGAGAAATCGACACCAATTGGGTGTATATCCAATAACAGATGTTATCACCAGGATTAGCCTTGCCAATAGGGGCCTTCTGTAATGCTATGCATTTTCCACCCATTCCCCCATATGGCAAAGTCTTTATCTTCACCCCAAGACGCTCCGAAGACCATCTGAAGACTCTCCGAGAGACTAGGGGGTATTTTCTTTTTTTTTAAAGACTACAGGTTTGCTGTGTGCAGACTTGTACATTAATGGCATTTCCACCAAGTCTGATATCAGCGAATTATGACTTACTGCTCAAGAACTGATGACTATCTCCCTTTAACATGAAATGTCATTCCATTACTAGCTTTATTTACCTGGCTTTTTTGGTGTGTATGCCAACCCTTTGTATATATAGGCACAAGGTCATCTTGGCAGCAAGCGAGTGAAGGCGCAGGACATGAAAGGAATTCTGGAGCAGAAGCGCAAGGAATATCAAGAGAGTATCAGACAGGTCAAACTCTATGAGAAGAAAATGCAGGTCAGTTTCTAGCTGTGTTTCACAGCTAAATTTCATTTTTTATCATTGAATGTAATTTGTTTTTTTTAATGCGCTCAACAGTAGATTTATTTTGTCTTCTTATGTTCTCCTTTTCTTTGTTATGCCTTTGATATTATATGTCTCTGTTTCTTTATTGCTGACATATCACTAAAGTGGTGTAACCACAATCGATGTACCAACAAATTTATTGTATGATATATATCATCCCAAACAGATCTAGAATTGCCAGAAAGGGGCATATATAGGGAATCATCTTTGGATATTGAGATAACATCCTTTTTATACCAAACAGATTTCAAACTACTAATTTGGGTCACCTGCATTTATACTGACAGATGAAAAATGACAAATGTTTTTGCAAAACTCAGATAATGTGCTCAACAGTAAATTTAAATTTTTCTATTTTCTATCCATTGCCTCCATGAACCAAGTGACTCCTGTATTAAGTTGTAGGGACTGAAAGTATCAAGTAGTCAATGTATTGAACATGTAAACTATATTTTCTTGAATCTTTTATATTGTACTTTGTCACTTTATTTGTATTTTATCCCATTGATACAAAGGATGTTTATATTATTTGTGAGTGAATTACAAAAGAAGCTTTTAAGAAAAGTCAGTTTAAGTATGGAAAATTGAATGTCCCTTAAGAAACAGCAGTTTGGAGTGAGGACAAAGACCATAAGTGGTTGGCTTTATTTGCATTACCTTATGATATGAGGAGAGATCTATAGGCCTGACTTCATCAGCTAGAGTTTGCCAAATAACCTGCTATTTTAACTATCCCGATCGCAAATTAGCCAGTTAATTTGGGTCTTCAACAGTCCGCAGTTGCAATTAGCAAGATATTTGATCGAGAAAATATCCATATAAATCTTGTTCTTATTTCCAAATATCCCACTATTTGGGAAACAGCAGGCTAATTTTAACCCGTCTGAGCTAGTTTGTGATGAGCGTATTGGTCTGGTGAAGACACTATTTCGAGCTTCGGGATAATATCCCAAGTCAGAAAATAGCTGGTTCAGTATTTGGCAAACTCGAGCCAATGAAGACAGATCTTATTTGTCATTTTTCTTTTACCTTATCCATGCAGACCATTGAGACCAAGATCAAAGTAGCCACAGACATGATGGGCAACATGGAAGAGCAGCACAAGAGCTGGAAGGACAGTCTGGACCTGTCTAACAGCCACCTCCAGACTGCTCCTGGTGACTCCCTCCTGGCAGCGGCCTGCACCACCTACATGGGCCCAATGGATGAGACCACCAGAGATCTGGTGCTTGCCGATTGGCTGCATGCCTGCAGTAATGGGAGATACCAAGTCGGAGCGGGGAGGGCTAGCGCGCCGATTGGGAGGGAGAATTCCTTTGCAGCAAGTCCTGCTCTGAATGCGGTATGAGCAATGTTCCTAATTGAATTGAATGATATATCTTACATCGTTTATTTGGTAGACATTAGTTTCTAGCATGATGACGAGCCTTACCAAAAATATGCTAAGGTATTCTTGAAAAAGACATATATCTGTGATCCATTTTATTCCCTTTATCCATTTTCTTTGTGAAGCAAAGTATTGTAGCATAGTTAAAATGGAATCAATTAAAAATGTATTGATTAAACTTTTCAGGATGATGCATGTAGCCATGTTTTTAATGATATGGAGTGGTTAAACAATGCAAAGGGACGATGACAAGATAATAGAAATGAGAGCAAGTTTTGAAAACTGCAAGGAACATATTTTAATCAACAAGACCCCTCTCTTTCCTAACCTTAGGCGCGAGAGGTCAATGGTGTCCTACCTGACAACGACAGCCCTTCAGCAGAAGTTGATCTTCCTCCGCAGCTGTCCATCATTGACGAGGACAACGATGATGGCAGCCACGGTTCGACGCCCAGGAGAGAACAGCCAGAATCTGAGATTAACCCTGCTGTACCCATCAGACAGAATTTCAGTGTAGAAGGTACGTAAGCAGAGGAAAAATATGAATGAAGGAAAATGTTTAGATTGAGGTTAAGAGCAAGTCCGGTTGGTAGGGATGTTTTGTAACTGCAAACAGTTACAAGCTATGTACTGTTGGACTGGTACATGTTTGTTTCAGATTGCATACTTCTAATAAGTGTCGTAGTCGAGTGGTTTAAGCACTTGACTTGAAATTCAAAGGTCGTGGATCGATCCCCGACACGGCACTAATGTCCCTTGGCAAGGCATTAATCTACATTTGCCACACTCTACCCAGGTGAGGTAAATGGGTACCTGGCAGGAATTAATTCCTTGAACTGCTAGAGCGCTGAATGGCAGTCAGACTAAAGGCGGGGTAATAACTAATTGGTGCGCTTTTGGAATAGAACTGTCTAGAAAGATGGTACAATCTAAAAATGCCTGTTATTATTAATTATTATTGTTTATAAAAGATGAACATTCATGGTAAGTTTTTTTAATGAGTTAGGCAGGGTTCAATGCAGGTATTACCCACACAGAAAAGAAAATGCTCTTGCCTAATGTTTGGCACATACATGTAGTTTGGTATCCAGGGGGGTGTTTCACAAAGCCTTTTTTCAATGACAAATGACAAAAACCAGTGACAAATTTGCTGATAGCCAATCAGAAGCAAGGATTTTAGTAGCTTATAACAAAAAACTGTCATTTGTCACTGATGACAAGTTTTGTGAAACGCCCTCCGGATGTTTGTTTTTATTACATATTTTCCCCCTTCAAATTCCTTTACCATTAACCTATGGATTGACTTCTAAAATTATTTAGGTGTACTAAATGGAATATGAGACATTGACTATTATGTAAAGAGTATATCAATTTTGTGCATAGGTCATTGCAAAAAATGTTTTACATGGTTGTATTCAAGATTAAATGTTGTTTGTTGTTATATTTTCAATTTTATGACATTTTTCTTTTTGTCCCTGTTTTCCATCAATGTAGATATCCTTAGTGATAAGGAAGAGCTAGACAACTGGAGGCACAGCAGCAGCGTGGTGTGCGATCAGTTCTCAGTGGACAATGCGCTATATACCCGTGCGTGTATAATCGGAAGACGGCGTCAGTGGCCACTCCTGATCGACCCAGATAACCAAGCTCTTAGCTGGATAGTGCAGCTGCAGGAGAAAGGATTGGCTAGTTTCCATGAAATTGTATATGAAGAGGAAGAAGAGGGTAAGATACACAGTGGTGGAATAAGGGTTGGAGGCCACAACCAATCTTTACCCTCAACCCACCTTTAACCCCCACCCCACCTTTATCCCACACCCACCTTTACCCCCACCCACCTTTATCCCCACCCACCTTTACCCCCACCCACCTTTACCCCACCACCTTCATCTCCACCATTATCCCCAACCTTTATCTCCACCCACCTTTATCCCCACCCACCTTTACCCCCACCACCTTTATCTCCACCCACCTTATCCCCCACCCACCTTTACCCCCATCCACTTTTACCCCCACCCCACTTAGCTGGATAGTGCAGCTGCAGGAGAAAGGATTGGCTAGTTTCCATGAAATTGTATATGAAGAGGAAGAAGAGGGTAAGATACACAGTGGTGGAATAAGGGTTGGAGGCCACAACCAATCTTTACCCTCAACCCACCTTTAACCCCCACCCCACCTTTATCCCACACCCACCTTTACCCCCACCCACCTTTATCCCCACCCACCTTTACCCCCACCCACCTTTACCCCACCACCTTCATCTCCACCATTATCCCCAACCTTTATCTCCACCCACCTTTATCCCCACCCACCTTTACCCCCACCACCTTTATCTCCACCCACCTTATCCCCCACCCACCTTTACCCCCATCCACTTTTACCCCCACCCATCTTTATCTCCACCCACCTTTATCTCCACCCACCTTTACCATCACCCACGTATACCCCCACCCACCTTTATCTCCACCCACCTTTACCCCACCACCTTTATCTCCACCATTATCCCCAAACTTTATCTCCACCCACCTTTATCCCCACCCACATTTACCCCCACCACCTTTATCTCCACCCACCTTTACCCCCACCACCTTTATATCCACCCACCTTATCCCCCACCCACCTTTACCCCCACCACCTTATCCCCCACCCACCTTATCCCCCACCCACCTTTATCCCCCACCCACCTTTACCCCCACCCACCTTATCCCCCACCCACCTTTATCCCCCACCCACCTTTACCCCCACCCACCTTATCCCCCACCCACCTTTATCCCCCACCCACCTTTACCCCCACCCACCTTTACCCCCACCCACCTTATCCCCCACCCACCTTTATCCCCCACCCACCTCTATCCCCACCCACCTTATCCCCCACCCACCTCTACCCCCACCCCATTACCCACCTTTTTCGAAATTGTGCCCCCCCCCCCCTCCCTGATGCACCCCTGAAATATGTTGACCCACAAGGGGTTCTTGCTTGCTCTGCTTCACTGCAGTAGATAGTTCAATCCACTCCAATTTTGATTGTTTATATACTCTGTAGGGGCAAGGAAATGCTTTTCTATGTTATTAAAATCGAACATGGGTTTATGCATTAAAAGTTTTAAAGTAGCTATCATGAATTTTTAAAAAAAAGTGAAGATGAACCACGAAAAAAGAAATAAAATATAATTGACAATTTGAAAGGAAAAAGTTGCCTCATTTTTATATCAATGTGATAGTCATTTGTAAACTTAATGGCACTCACCATAAAGGATTGATTATGAATTTCTGTCTTATATCAAATAGAGTTTATCCACATATGCATTCAAAGCATTACAAAGCATTGATGATTAGATATTCTTGTTATTTTGTTATCAAAGCATATTTTCTGTTCACTCATGAAGTTCTGTAAATCTTATATGTATATCCGGGGCATACAGCTTTACAAGCTTGCTTTCATGTAGGTCCCATGATATTTCTCTCAGTTAAATCAGCTCCCTATATTGACTAATTATTTTTATGTTATTTATTATGTATTATTGATTGTTATTTTATCACAAAAAAAACAAACAAACTTGTACTTTATTTTGATATGTATATGTAACATGAAAATACATGAAATAAATGAAAAATGAAATATCTCTTGCTTGATTACCTAACTTTTGACCTTTGACCTCTCATGTGACACAGAGGAATCTTTCGTCCAGGATGGTGGTCTGGAGGAAGAACTGAACAACCCCCAGCTGACGGAGGAGCATCTGATGGAGAGCAGGAACCTGGAGAGTGTAGCGACCTCAAATTTTGGTCTGAGTAGGGCAGATCAGAGCTCTCTTGGGGGAGAGACAGACTATGGCACAGAGTTTCCTGAAACACCTAGGACACTCACCACGTAAGTCATTGTCCTTTTAAAGGCCATTTGTACTAGTTTGGCTAGGAGAGATTAGACCACCCAGGGTGGTCACTGACAGGTGGTCAACATAAGAAAAAGAGGATCATGGGGGACCAATGGTCACTGATTAGGCATTTCTATATAGAGGGAGCAAGTAACATACAGTGTGGCTTTAAAGCCATGTAAAACAACTCTAAGCCCTCAAGTATCAGGGTTCAGTCTCAATTCATCTGAATTGATCACACAAGACGTACAATCAATCAACTGCAAACTTATCGGGGCTTATCGCTTAAGAACAGAGTTGCAATTAATATCAATCTCCAGTGAAGGCACATGTGATGCGGATGAATCCCAACTCTTCATAGGACGAAGCCTAGGGTAAGGATAAAAGCCATACGGTGCATGTCCCACAACAATCGTTACATGACTAATGATAAAAATGTAGAGTATGTAATAAGTGCATTTTTCTTTAATTTCTTAAATTGCATATTTTTCAAGTAAACTCACTGTAACCTGTAGATAATATGCAGAAGTGTTAACAAAATCTGCATAGCTTGAGTAGTGATAACATATTCATTTGTAGTTTGTTGCATCGTCTAATAGTGCTTGGTATTAAACCAGTGGAAACACTATGAACATGACGAACAAAGAAAGAGGACAAAATATACAGTTCCTCATTCTACCCTCAACAATTGCTGTGGTAGACAAAGTAACATCCCTTCACTGCTATTATGTACAAAAATGTGTAGAACAGGTGTTACATGCATACTCACCTGTTCTACATATTTTTACATAGTAGCAGTGAAGGGATGTTCCTTTGTCTACCACAGCAATTGTTGAGGGTAGAATGAGGAACTGTATATTTTGTCCTCTTTCTTTGTCCGTCATGCTCATAGTGAAAGGTACTATACAGTTGACCATATTTTACCATTATTATGTTACGATTGTCCCATGTTTATAAAGGAATGGTGGAGTCACTCCTAAGGACAACATGAGCGAGAAAGACTTTGACATCCACAGCATGGGCACCAGTAACCACTCCGTGACTATCCATCCCTTCTCTGTCGACCTCGACGGTGAGCGACCCTTCTCTAACCTCTGGGTCGTGTCGGCCGACGACTTCCTGCTGGAAGAGAGGTTTATCCAGTCCGTCGTGATGGGACTGAGTCTTGTCGTCACCAACCTGGAGAGGAAGGACTTGGATGTGAAGTTTAATGACGTGTTGAGTAGGAATGTGGTGGAGAATGAGGAAGGGGAGAAGTCGGTGAGGATCGGAAGCCACATGTACAGCTACAACACAAGATTTGCCCTCTATTTGACAACATCTGTACCTCTACAGTTGGATGGTGAGCATAATGGCCTTTTTTAAAAGCATTATTTCAAAACATTTACAAAAATCTTTCCCTGTTCATTCTCACAACTTGGTTACCCTAAAATGACCCTCTGTAGCCTCCAACGAACAAGCGTTGCTTTTCCCTTGGACTCCCTCATTTCCAATTCTCGCTACCCTAAATAGGTACGAAAATCTCGAAATTCGCGAGACGAGGTAATTTTCACTCTCTCGGGTCGTCACTACAACTTCCGGTATAGAGTCCCATCCCGCTGGCGCTAGCGCCTGTGTTCGCTGTGCAGAGTTTTCACGCACGCTAAAATCGATGCCAATCAGTGTAATTTGTACAGATTATAATATGCAATGGAAAGCTTCGGGCAGAATTAGTGACTTTAGCACAAAAGGCCGTTAAACTCTACCGTGAAAGAGAGGGTTGTGATCACGAACGCCTGCACAGGAAGCTGTAATGTCGAAAAGCTATCCCATAATGCAATGCGCGTTTTCAGGATTTTCCCCGGATCTCGGCAGAATCGCTATTTGGGGTAGCGAGAATTGTATTTAGTCCCTAATTAGCAAGTTACTACTAGCAAACCAAATGATGTAATATTCGTATTATTATAATCATTATACTTCTTGTAAACAATACTGAAAACGTATCATATGAAATGTGAAATATGAAGATGAACTGAATTATATCTTGACTGCAAAACTGTAATTTAGTATAAATTGACTTACTTGCCTACAAATGGTCCACAAGAAGTTACATTATTTGTACCACATATCAATTCTCAAATGAATTTTGGAATTTTCTTTCTAAATATTTTGTTTTGGAAATATTATCATGGTGCTTTCTGTGTTTAGCAGCCGTTTATACCATATTTATTATCATTGCTATTATTGCCCTATAAGTACCCAAATCACATTTTCTAAGTGCTGTAATGAATTTTATTTCACCCTTGATATACAATGTATAAACGTCTATATTTGTCACCAAATTATCATATATATGAATAGAAACATGTAATCCAACTTTCCTTCAATAAACCTGAAGACTGGACTGGTGCTATATTAGCATTGGATAGATCACGTTGAGATTTGAATCCCATGCTCCATATCAATCCCATCACAGGTGCAGGCTTCCTGAAGCCCCACACAGACCAGTTCTCTATGATTGACATGTCTGTCAACCAGGAAGGACTGAAGACCCTTCTCCTCATCGACGTCATGGATGCGGAGAGACCTGACTTCGCTAACCATCAACACTCTGTCAAGGCTGATATAAGAGGACATAATAAGATGCTCCTAGAAACACATGTAAGAAGCTCTCGTCACCCTTCCCCTTTGACCCCTGTACCTTCTATTTTGCCTCCTTAACCTTCCCTCTTTGCTCCCTTCATGAAAATTTGATTTGATTTGATATGACTTTCGTGATGTCTATATGATATTGTTTTTTTGATAAATTTTTAATGCAATTACACAATTTCGATTTGTTTTCATTTTCAAGGGGGGGGGGGGGGGGGGGTTAGGGGGCATGGTATTTAACATATGTGCAAATAGAATTGGAATTAATAAGAGCTTATTTGCTGTCTAAAGTGGATGCAGACATATTGTAGGTAGACCCCATCGAGTACTATTTGTATCAAGCTAACTGCTTAAATTTCATAATTTGATACAAGTTTGATAATATAAACTGATTTGACTATAGTAAGAAACTTTAAGTAGCTTTATTCATCACATTTATGTTACCTCATTCTTCACAACTTCCACCTATCATTACTGTGTATTCACAGCTGGATATTCTGAACAAAGTGATAGAGTTGAACCATGGTATCCTCGAGGATGCTGTATGGGGCGACACCCTCACCACCCATCACCAGACGATCCAGGACACCAGCTCCAACCTCAAGGAGAGCTGCAACCTCCTGGAACAGCTCCTGGTAAAGCAACATCCTTATCAATCTGTCGCAGAGCACGGTACCCTCCTATACTCCACCATCAAACGCATCTGGCAGCTCCTCCCGACGTACTACATCCCTCTCCGCCGGTTCATCCGCTGGTACGCCAAGACGCTCCGTGCCCGCGAGAAGGACCGCACCGATACCGCCTCGCTCAAGGCGCGGGCGGTGGAGCTCTGCAATGCTCTCACAGAGGAGATTCATGCTCATCTCTCATGCGGACTCTTCCAGCATCACTCTGATCTCTTTGTGTTTCTGGTTGCTATGGAGAGGATGCGGTCGTCAGGGGAGATATCGCAAGCCGAGTGGGGTCTACTTGTCAATGGGCTGGATGGATCAGTTCCTAGAAAACGGGAAACTGTGTTTGATGATGCTAATGATAGCACTGTGATTCCAGAGTGGCTTACTAATGAGGTAAATGCCCATACTCTATTTATCATATTTTATTAAAGGAACATATTTGCAATAACCCTTGCATTTAGTATTCAGGGACTTCAGCTTTCAGTCATGTCATAATTACTTTCACATTTTATGCCTACTTGAATACTGTGTTACGAAAAGAGATGGTTATCAACTACATGTTACTATCATTATCTGAAGTATCACTCGTAAAAATAATGCTTTACATCTGTACTATGGATATCAAGCTGTACACTTGCTTTTTAAACGCAAATTAAATGAAAAGAAAATATATATCTTTTAGCTTTCCATGATACAGTCCCTTTAAAAAAATATCTCACTCAATCAGTGGCCATGGTTGTATCACTGTACCTCAATTTAAACCACTTTTTGTGTGTTTCCCTGATCAGATTTGGATTAAATGTGGTCACCTAGAGCAGTTGGTACCAGCCTTCCAGGGTCTGAGGCAATCCATGCTTCGTCACTCCAGCCAGTGGAAGGAATACTTCTCCTGCAAACCCGTTCTCCTGGCTCCCGTGCCTGGCCCAGACCTTCAGAATCTCAGCTTCTGCCAGAAGGCTCTGCTGTGGCGGGTGGTCCTGCCCGACCGGCTGGCTGCGATATGCAGGCACCTGGTGGTCTACGAGCTGGGGGCCCACACGGCTCGTCCAGAGGTGTACAACGCTGAAGAAGTCCTGCAGAGGACCTCCAGGAACATCCCTCTGATCTTTGTCCTTCCTGCAAGCTACCATGATGGGGAACAGACTGGAATGGAAGGTAACAAAGAGTTCACTTTTCTATGGTACCAGTAAATTTTAGTTACTAATAGCTGGAGATATATGTATTACTGGTGACTCAACCATTTCTCTGGCAGTAGTTGCTTCTCGCTATATTTTGACAAAGATATGCGGTTAGGTTGGGGCTGCAATTGAGTATTACGTTACGATTAGGGATATGAGTAGGGTTAAGTGTTTGGTCGAATGTTAATGTTAGAAATTTGGTTAGTGTTGGCTCTGGACAGCGGAACAAATTGCCACCGGGGCATCTGTCCGAGAACGGTATGACAGTCATAGATGTATGCTCTGTAATGCATAATGTGAACACTTTGTATAATAGTTTTTTTTATATAATTATGTATCTACTGATTTGTTTTTGGGGTTCTCAGTCCCTTGGAAAGGACCTTAAGTTGTCATCCCCTGAAGCTTGATTTTAAGAGTACACCCTGCTCTATCAATCACACTATGTAAAACAATCAATCAACCAGAAGTTCCTCTTATGTTTATCTTAAGCCTTGGTCACAAATACCCTTACGGGCTGTTACGAACGCCGTACGAACGATTTTCAGACCATTTCGTAAGATCTTCTTAAGAAGGCCGTACGAAACCAGCGTTCGTAGACCGTTCGTAGACCGTTCGTAAGATCACAAATTGGTCGATGGTCTGGTCCAAGATTTTTTTTAGCATCGTACGAAACCCTCTCTTCGTAAGGCGGCCGTAATGACGCCGTAATTACATCGTAAGAACCACGCAAGATCTTCGTACATTTCGTAGGGTCGAGGGACAATTCTAGAAGCTTCAAATTATTACGATGAACGTAAGAACGCCTCATGTTGTTCATAGAGGGCTCTTATGGCGTTCGTAAGAACTCCTTACGAGCGGAGATTCTTATGGTCTTCGTACGAACGACTCCTGGCGTTCGTAAGGCGTTCGTAAGGTGCTCGTAAGGTGTACGTACACAATTTATGCTAATTTTGATTTTTAGCGGTTATAAAGCCAAGCGCGTGAAGTTCAAATCCTCACTATGTTCATAATCATAGAGCCCCGCCCCCCGGCCAACCAAAAAAAGTGGTGGGGGGGGGGGCAAACCTGGTAAAACCTGAATTATATCACGCATAACATTCCATTCAAAGAAAAGGAAAAGTTAACAGGAATTAGATTTCTTAAACATTCCGCATGCAACCTTTATTTATCAATGGAGGTTTTTATAATAGCGATACGAGCATATCGTCGAATTATTGTGAGAGGATGGGAAAGCATTTGTGTTTTTTGGTATTGGGGTGAGAAGACATGAGCCCCTGAACGCTGGCGTGCTGATTTTATTGTTATTTCTTATTCGATACCATGCAGTGATTTACAAATGTTACTGAAAAGATATGATTTCCGGTATTTTTTCTCAATTTTTTTGTAAGTCATACCTTTTGATGCCTTTGTTGGAAAACTAGAAATTCCCAAATTTACAGTCGGCCGAAAAATATGCTTATTTAAAGCCTTCATATCAGGGCCTGCAGAACAGCTGGGCTCGGGGGCTCGAGCCCCCTCACTTTTTGAAAAAGTATGTTACAGAGAAAAAGAAAGAAAGAGAGAAAAAATAAGTGACCTGCCAATGTCACAAATAAGGTATCAAAATATGCTGATCTGACCGTAATTAAATGCCTAATTAAAACCCAAGAGCTTACAGGGGCTCCGCCCTCGGACCCCACTAAGGGCCCTGAGGCGGTCCCCTGGATGCTCATCTGACCGTAGTTAAATATCTAAAAATCTCTGAGCGTCCGGGGGCTCAGCCCCTCGACCCCACGCGAATTTACGTGTAAGAGTGGTGGTCAGATGCAGATTTTTCTTCTGCTCCCCCCTTCCAAACGTTTTTGCTCATTACGCCATTGCCCCTGGAAGGTGAGCCCCTGAAATGTTTGCCCCCCCCCACCCCCAATCCTAAACTGCTTCCGGTGCGCCTGTTCATAGTGTCGTCGAGGGTGCCCCCCTGTCGAAGAAATATGGGACCAAAGGGGAACTCCGATGGAGGAAAGAGAGGGAAGGGAAACAAACGTAAGGAAAGAGATGAGGAGGAAGGAGAAAGAGGAGGAGAACAGCAACAATAATATCAAGCAATAATATCAAGCCATCGAAAGCGACCGGGAGGAGGCGATGGAAGATGAAGACGATGACGACGAGGAGGGAGAACCATCAAGACGGCAGTTTGATAGCGATGAAGATGAGGCAACGGGGAAACTAAGAAAGGAGAAGTATGACTTTGATGCCACCACAGAGCAAAAACTTGTTGACTTCCTCGGTGAACATGGCTTCTTTTATAATAAAGGAAGTAACAGATATGCTAACAGTAAACAATTATTTTCGGGAACTGGCAGGTAAAACAAAGAACCTTTTTTGGAAAGAAATGTTCATGGCTTACAGTACGCTCTTGTGATAACATTGCTTGCCAACCCTTATGGAATAATGATAACATTAAAATAGGTAATAGCTCAATATATAATATAAAATTGTGTCAAAAGGGAGTTCGCTTTGTCAATGATATTTTAGAGACAAATGGTGTTTTTTTTTTCTCTCTGAAACATTTCCAAGAAAAGTATAATATTCAAATAAATTTTCTTTGTTATCGTGGATTATGCGATGCAATTAGACAAGGGTTTGACAATTCGTCCTTGTTTTCACGAAGTGACGGTAGTGAGGAAAATCGTAACGCAAAATGAATGCAATTTTTTTTCACTACCGTCACTTCGTGAAAACAGCGACGAATTGTACTATTTTTTAACATGGAGCCACAACCTCTTTTCCCAGATACAATGACATTTGTTATGAAATGTATTAAAGGATGTTTACATATCTATGCAACTTTTTTAAAGAGAAGAAAAGGACTATGTAAATGTGTATTTCGACCTGAATGATAAGAGTTGGGAAACATATTGTTCTATTGGATTTAATTTTATCATTGATGTGGGCTTACGATGGTTTCAGTTTGAAGTTTTGCAACGCATATTATATACGAACGATCTACTGTTTAAAATGAATTTAGTCCCAAGAAAAGAATGTACGTTTTGTAATGAACAGATTGAAACAGTTATACATCTGCTATGTGATTGTACTAAACCAATTGTATTAATGTTATAAATGTAAATTACCTTGAATATATATTTGTTAATTTGTTTCAAATGAAAATCAATAAAATCCCTGTGGAGGGAAAAATATGGAGAACAAAAAACAGTAAGTTCAAGAATCACTTGATAGAGTTGCAGTTGCAGTTGTAGTCTTCTTGGCAATACTGCCATCGTGATATATCAAACTTTCAACACTCAAATTTTTAGACCGTATACAGCAGCGCTTTTTTTGCAACCCCACCAAATATTTAAAAAAAATCGTAAGATCTTTTTACAAATGACTTGTGAATGCCGTGAGTTACACGTACGACCACCTTGCGAGATCAAAACTCGTAAGATGGCCGTAAGTCTGACGTAAGAAGAACTCAAGGCGTTCTTACGAAAAACGTACGAACTCTAGGGCCATTGTATAACCGAAAATCACTTCGTTTCTCAAGAAGGCCTTAAGTTCTTCTTGCGAATTAAACGGCGTTAGTACGAACTCCATAAGAAACTATGTACCGTCTACGAATCTCTACGAATTCTGAAATTCGTAAAAACAGGGAGATTCGTACGAACGAATCGTTCGTACGAACATTTGTGACCGTAGCATTATTCTGAAATACCACCTTCAGGTCACTCAGTAATAGAACCCCTTCACAAGGTCACTCTGTACTGCAAGCAGAATAACACTTGTACTGTAAGAAGCAGATGTGCCAGCTAGACCCTTAATGCCTGCATGGCAATGAAAAACTTAATAGAATTCAATAAATGAAAATTTTCTCTCCTTTTTGTCTCATTCTGAAATACCACCATCAGGTCACACAGTAATAGATCCCCTTGCTGAGATCACTCTCTACTGCAAGCAGAAGAACGTCCGCACTGTTATCAACACCGTCTCGCTGGGCAATGAGAAGCAGATGAGTCAGGCTGTGGATGCCTTGCAGGAATGTGTCATGCATGGTCATTGGCTGATTCTCAACAACTGCCAGACTGTCGACCAGTGGAGTGAAGAGTTCCTTCAAATCATCCAGGTAATCATATGTGCTCTTGATGTATTAAAGTACTTGCATCTTGATGTATTCATTAAACATTTTGGTGTTTACACTTTTCTTAAAGGTAAAGACCAGTATTGGAAACGCCCCAATTTCAAAAAATTAAATGGAAGCTCTCATTACCAATCATGTGAAAGAATATGTTTTGACTAATACATGATGATAAAAAAATTTGCCGGGAAACCGCCTACTAATTCATATATTTGGTAAATTTGTTTCTCTCATGGTCTGTGAGAGATATAGGGCAGTCCCATATACATCTTTCTGTGTATAGTGCTTGTAACTTTACGAAGAATGGGCCAAATTTCTTATCATTTTGATGATTCCAGAACCTTGCAGATGCTAAATGCTAGATGATCAACCTTTTCTGATCGATTCCACAACGTTTCGTTCACAATGCAATCGCATGACCATAACTGGTCTTTACCTTTAAGTTTTAATGATGGCTTTGAAAAAGATTTGTCATTGTTTGACAAAGCTGAAACTTTGTATGTCATCTTCCTCTCACGGTTGTTTTCTTTACTTATTGCTTTCTTGCATACTTCAGTGTTCAGCACATGGTCTGTGAGGACTGTTTCTATTGACTCTTTACTGTCTGCCGCTGACTTATGAAACAATCTTTGGACTGCCGCAGTCGACTTGTGTCATACATACATTGTAAATGAGCTTTTTATTATCCCCTTGCCGATGAAGTCGGAGGGGATATAGTTACGCTCCTGTCCATCCTTCCTTCCGTGCGTGCGTCCGTTCGTCCGTTCGTAACAAATTTGGTTTCCGATTGATAACTTCATTAATTTTTTTTTTTAAATGTAATGCTTCCTGGGAGAAATTTCAATTATTTAAACATATTTGTGGCTTACACCCAGTAAATAAGATCGATTGATCGATCTGTATTGAAAAACCACTGATGGCCTGGTGGTAGAGTCGCTGCCCGGCAAGCAGTAGATGGCAGGTTCAAGTCCCGCTGGTTCCAAGATTTTTTCTGACTTGTTTTTCAATACAGATCGATCAATCAATCTTATTTACTGGGTGTAAGCCACAAACATGTTTAAATAACTTCATTAATGTTTGACGGATTTTAATGAAATTTGACATGAAGGTACATGATATCTAAATACAGGCTAAGTTCGATTTCGGAGTATGTAGGTCATACATGTAGCTCATTAAATATGCGAAAAAATACACATCTGGTTTCCAATCGATAACTTTAGTAATGTTTGACAGATTTTGATGAAATTTCATATGAAGGTACATGATATCAAAATACAGGCTAAGTTTGATTTCTGAGAATGTAGGTCAAAGGTCATAGCTCATTAAATATGCAAATCTGGTTTCCATTCGATAACTTAAGTAATGTTTGACAAATTTTAATGAAATTTAATATGAAGGTACATGGTATCAGAATACATGTACAGCCTAAGTTCGATTTATGAGTATGTAGGTTTCTGTTTCTGTTTCTGTTTCGGTTGCGTCGGTAGATTCAGGTTTAACTGTACTTCACCAACGTTTTGATTTGTATGGTCGCGGTTGTGCTATGGAAGGAGAGGTGTTTCACATTTGAAGTTTCTGCTTGAAGACTGTACTGGAGGTAGACATAACTGTTTCCTCCTTGAGTAGGTTCCATTCTGCTGCTGTCCTGTTGAAGAATGAGTATTTGTGCACGTCCTTCTTAATCAACACCCTCTGGATTCTTTTGCTGTTCCCTCTAGTTGTTCTTCCCCCTCTGTTGTTGGTTTGGATGTATGTGTCGGCCTTGATTCCCACTTCTCCGTTTATGATCTTGTACAGGAGTTGAAGTCTGGCAATCCTCCTTCGATTCTCCAGTGAATCCCACTCTAACTCCTTGATCATTTGGGAAACACTGCTCAGTTGCTTGTAGTCATTCATGCAGAATCTAGCTGCCTTTCGTTGGATCGATTCGATGAGAAGGATGTCCCCTTTGCGGTACGGGTCCCATGAACTACTGGCGTACTCCAGGATGGGTCTGACCAGCGTTTTGTATGCAGACTCTTTGATGACCTTGGTACAAAACCAGAGGTTTCTTCTTAGGAAGCCAAGCACCTTGTTGGCTTTGGAGGTGAGCTTCTTGTAGTGAGTGTCCCATCTCAGCTTGTTGTCGATTTCCACACCGAGGTAGGGATAAGAAGACACTTCTTGAAGTGGTTGACCACAGAAGGTGTAATTCCTATTCGGTGGGTCCCGATTGTTGGAGATCTTCATGACCGTACATTTGGCTGGGTTGAAAGACATGGCCCATTTGCTCTGCCAAGCTTCGAGTTGGTGGAGATCCTCTTGGAGGGTATCCAATTCTTCTCTGGACTTGCCGTTTGTATAGATGATACAGTCGTCGGCGAAAAGTCTGGCAGTGCTGCGAAGATTGTCTGGCAAGTCATTGATGAACAGCAAGAACATCAGTGGGCCGAGTACCGTTCCTTGCGGTACGCCTGACAAGACTTTCTTAGGTTTTGATGAAGTGCCATTGCAGACTACCTTCTGTGTCCTTGCTGTGAGGAAATGTCTCAGCCACTGAAGTAGTGGACCTCTAATTCCATGATAGTCTAATTTCCCAATCAATCTTTCGTGGGTCACCTTGTCAAACGCCTTGGCAAAGTCAAGGATTGCCATGTGGGTTGTTTCTCCATTCTCCACATTTTTAGTCAAGTCATGGGTAGTAAGGATCAACTGTGTCACTGTAGAGTGTTTTGCCCTGAAACCATGTTGGTTATCCGCCAAGATGCCATGGGCCTCTAGATGTTTCATTATGTGAGAGTGGATGACATGTTCCAATATCTTGCTGATCACACTTGTTAGAGAAACTCCCCGGTAGTTGGCAGGTTCTTCCTTGGGCCCTTTTTTGTAGATGGCACAGACATTGGCATCTCTCCACTGAGATGGGAGAACTCCTTCGTCCGTAGATTGCTGAAAGATGTCTGTCAACACCGGAGTGATTTCTTCTGCACACAAATGTAGCATCAATGGTGAAATACCATCTGGTCCAGGGGCTTTGTTGGGCTTGACCTTTTTGATCTGCTTCAGAACACCCTCGTTCGTTATGGTCAAGGTTGGTATGTCAGGAACACTGCTCCTTCCCAGGGTTGGGACGTCTAATGTATCTTCGATGTTGAATACACTAGCAAATTGGTTGCTGAGAGCCTCTGCTTTTTCCAAGTCGTCGCTGATGATTTTGTTAGAAACCTTGAGATCAGCAACGCCAGACTCTTCCTGTCTCATTTTCTTGACAAATGACCAGAAGGCCTTCGGGTTCTCTACCATACAGTGGGACAGGTTATCTGAGACGTAGTTCCGTTTAGCACTGTTAAGTTCTCTTCTGAGAGAGTGACTGAAGGTCCTGTAGATCTCCCAGTCTTTATTATCCTTAGATTTTTTGGCTTTGTTGTACAGCTTCTGTTTTTTTCTACAGAGCCGTCTGTGCTTCCTTTCGAACCATGGGAGATTTCTTCTGTTACTGGAGGACTTTGATGGAACATGCTCGTTCACGACTAGTTTGATCTTACTCTCAAACAAGTCCCATTTCTCTTGGACAGATTTCTCTGAAGCTGCTAGGAAAGCATCACTAAAGTCACTCATTTCCTGTCTAATTTTCTCGACGTTTGCCTTCTGCCTGATGTAGATCTTACGAGTAGGAGTCTTGCTCTTCCTAACCCCTACGTTTAGGTCGGTCAGAACTGCATGGTGATCACTCAGACCAGGTATGACCAAGACCTCGTCAATGAGGGAGGAATTGTTGACCAACACCAAGTCGAGTGTATTGTTCAATCTTGTTGGCTGCATTACCTTCTGTTCCAAGCCGTATGCTTGCGTGGTTTGTAGCAGTTTATCAGCTGACTCTTTAGATGCAGAGTGGTTGAGTATGGTTGAACTAGTAAGCCAATCGATGTTTGGTTGATTGAAGTCACCTTGTAGCACAATGTCTCTAAGTTTGGCACAGTTGTTTATCAACTCCAGTGAAGCAGCTAACTTATCCACAGTTTCGGTGTCGTCGTGCTTTGGTTTGTATACCGTCCCGAATAGTATTGGACGCTTTCCTTGAATATCAAGCTGGCACCACATGATCTCACAATTGGTTTCTAGATCTTTTCTACGCTTTACAGGGAGGTCCTTTCTGTAGGCAAAGAATACTCCACCATGTCTGTCTGATAGCCTATCTTTTCGCAGGGCTGTATATCCCTCTGGTAGAAATTCGGCACTGTTGATAGATGGATCCAACCAGGTTTCAGTACCGTGTATGAAGTCTGGTTGTAATTCGTGGATCATTGCTTCCCATTCAGCACGCTTATTCATAATGCTTTGGAAGTTGATATTCAGTGATCTAAATTTGTTCCGCTTCTTCAGCTTGGACCAGTTGAATTTTGATGAAGATCTATTGTCTCTGTTCTCCTTGTCTTTGCCGTGGTCGCAATCATTCTTGTCACCGTTGTCGTCTTCGTCAGCTTCCTCCTCGTCAGATAAGGAAGAGGAGTTTGAGGAGTTGATAGCTTCGCATAAAGGGCAAACCCAGCTGAACGACGTCTCAACTAGATTGTCATAAGTGTCGTTGTCAACTCCTGCACACTGGTTGTGGGTCCATGCTTTGCATTCGTCACATTCCAGGCCACGTTGACCATACTTGACATTGTTGTTGCACCTAGTGCAAGGGGCTAAACAGTCTTGGCAATACCATGGTTTGCCATTCACGATTGATCTGAATTCTGCTGAACTTACTCCACAGCAGCTGGAGTGGTTATTCTGTCCACAGTCATTGCATGATATCCACCTGCGATTACTACTTCCCTTCCGGTGGCAAATTCCGCATTGTCTATCCTGTTGGGGTGATTTAGGTAACATGTTCATGTATTGTATAAAATGGTATCTAGACTTGGTGAATCCAGTGAGTTCAAGAGTAGAAAAAACGTAGCACGTTGCACTAAACACAAGTTCACAAAGATTGTAATGTAGACTCTATATAAAAGTGATGTCACATGAAGTACACAATGTCACTAAGAACACAGTAAAAAGTTTCATAAGAGGATGAGGGCTGCTACTCTCCACTGCTGGCTCGACTTTAAAAAGCAGGAACATCCAAGGCATAGTATAGTACGTTGCACCAAACACAAATTCACAAAGTTTGTAATGTAGACTCTTACGTGAAGTACACAATGTCACTAAGAACACAGGAGAGAGTTTCATAAAAGGATGAGGGGCTGCTACTCTCCACTGCAGACTCGACTTTAAAAAGCAGGAACATCCAAGACATTCACAAAGTTTGTAATGTAGACTCTATAAAGATGTCACATGAAGTACACAATGTCACTATAAAGAACACAGTAAAAAGTTTCATAAAAGGATGAGGGGCAGCTACTCTCCACTGAAAGGTCATAGCTCATTAAATATGCAAAAACACCTAATTATATATGTGAAAAAGTGGTTAACTTCCTTGCCTAGTAATATAATAGTATAGTCCAATTAATGGATGTAACTTGTTTTGACGTACAGTATATAGGCCATTTGTACCCTGCGAGGGGATGCTACGCTTCGCGTTGACTTGTCTTTTTTATGTAGCACCTTGTGACACCGGCAACTAACGTTGATAAGACTCTGCCTGCCAAGCTGTTGGAGAAGACCAAGCGAGACCACTCCACAATAACAGACATGATGTGGCAGTCGAGGATTGTTTGGCCCATAACAAATAAAGAGTTACTACAATGTTTCAGTACAAACCTAACATACATTGTATATCAACTTTTCTTTTTCATGTAGCACCTTGTGACTCCTGCAACTAATGTTGATAAGACTCTGCCTGCCAAGCCTGTGGAGAAGACAAAGCGAGACGACTCCACAATAACAGACACTATGTCCCAGGCATCTCGTTGCCCGTCCAGTATGTACGAGGGTATGGAAGTGCATTCTAACTTCAAGCTTATCTTCATCACTACGGCTGACAGCAAGACTCCTCTTCCTGGTATGAAGATTATTTCATTCATAGTCAATATTAAAGCCGAACTGCACTATTTGTAGCTACTTGTGCCCTCTATACAGCCAATAATGCCTAAGCGGTACCTGTTGATCCCCATGGTCCCCTTTTTATTATGTTAATTGAGAGCTGATTTGATGACACCTGCCAGTGACCATGTAGGGAGGTCTAACCCCTCCTGTCCAAACTAGTGCAGATAGGTTTTAAATAGGAATAAGCTTAGGGTACGTTGTGTTTTTAAAATCCCCTTTGATATCATACATACACGAGTGATCTACAGCAACACTTTGTGTCTATTTATTTTTTCAATTTGGTTTCAGAAAGTAAAAGAAATTACATTTCCATTTAATTTTTAAAAACACACAAACTATCTTTTAGCTTTTTTTTCTTTGATTTGCTGATCAATTCTAACTTTTTTCTTCACATTTAACAACCATTATGTCTGCTTGACAAGAAAATATACTCTACATGTCATAAACTTTCTTTTAAAAAAATTCTTCAAATTTGTAGCCCTTAACCTGTTGAATACTGAATTCTTGCATTCCCATAGGCTTTACACAGGGACCAACCGGTTCCCGTAGGCAATGGATTAATCTTATTATTAATGTTTAATCTTTGAAGAAAAAATCTATTAAGGAATTATAAATGTTTTTGTGTGATGATCTTACAGGGTTAGTGATTCAGAATGGTATGCAGGTGGCTTGTCAGACCAATACTAACTTCAAAGCGACACTGAGGACCTTCTTCAACCAAGCCATGGCTGCTGTAGATCAACATAAACACATGGTCACCACTACACAGGCCAAGGTAAGGCACCAGGAAACCAAGACACCCTTACAGTTCAAGCTAGCTGATTTAATGTTTTGTCTTTCACTTTAAACTTTACAGATTCAAACCACATTCGTACTGAATATTCTATAAAAAAAAAAAAATTGCCAACAGCTTGTGGTAGAATATATATAAAATTATATTTTGCTATTTGGTGTGACAAAAACCAACAGAAGTAATTGCCGTGGTATTCATGTTGTTATTTGTTCAGAGACAGAAGGGCGTTAACTCATATCCTGCTATAAGGCTGCTTGCACGCTACCGTTATAGTGCTTTGTACATACTAGCACGCTATCGATTGGTTGCTTCATTCCTGCGAGTGAGCTACGTACCGCTTATCTGCTTTGTGCATGCATGCTCACATTCGTAATAGCAGTTATTGTTCATGCCCATTGCACTGTGCCTGGTGTTTTGCACACGATATTGATAGTACCATCGCGTTAATCCGATTATCTCAAAATTAACTTGGCACAGGGGATTTGAGTCTTGGCACAATGGGGATTAGCCCTGTGGCATTAGGCTGTATTCATTATGGCAGGATAAGAGTTAATAAATACATATACATGTGTAAGAGATGACACACCCTTCTGGCTTCGAAAAAAAAAAGTTATTGAAATCATGAAAAGGGTTTAGAAATAAACCCTGTGGCACCCGAAAGATTTTAAAATCAGTGTTCTTTTGATATGTATGAATATGATACAAGTGCGATGTTCTTGAGTATCCTTCAATTTTTTTAAATGGTTGCTTATTTGACAACCATATGCATATAAAAAGCACAGGGATCTTTTCAAGCACTTAGAGACATTATGTTATATTATTATAAACATGTACGTTGTAGTATAACAGAATATAGTATTAAAGCAATATTAACGTTGAATATTAAACGATTCTGATTTTAATTTGTAATATTTTATTTTTTTAACAGAGTTTGACCGAGTTAGTATTCTGTATGGCCCTGCTTCACACTGTGCTCTCACATAGAAGGCTGTTCTATCAACTTGGCTTCAACAAAGACTACTCATGGTAAGTGAATTTGTGTGAAATTGGGTTTTTTACAGACGTGAATCAATCAGATATGATTATTTACGTCTGGGGACCGACCTTGGACGTCACCATCCAAAAGACGTGACTCAGTTTCAAACAGGGGTTGCCTGAGCCAGTTTGTAGGTGAAGACAGAGAGCTGACCAAGTGAACGTACCGCTAGACCAACTCACATCTCCCTTTTTCATATCATGATATTCAATTCATTTATTAGTTAACTATCTGTGGATTCATCAACCACATCAAATTTCTTCAAGCGCTTTCCTTGTGCCTGATTTTATCATTTTAATTTTCATACACAACTTACATGCAAATATATGTTCACAAATAAAAAAGAATCATGGAATGTCAAAATAAGTTCCCCCTGCCATCATAAGTGAGATACCACATTCTTACCATAATTTAAGAAATTTACTTCCAATTCCATTATTTGTTGGAAAAGGATTCTGTAATAGCTATGTATTTCTAGATTCATTGACTTTGAGTGTCATGAGATAAATGTACTTCAGTTTGATTCTCTGGCATATACTCATCAGAGATGCCAACGAGTACGATTAAATCATATTTAGTATGATAATAGAAGTGAAATACGATATTAAAATCTTAAAATACGATTCAAAAACTTTGCTTTACAATTTTTTTCATTAAATTTTAATGAAAGAGCAAACATTTTTCTGAAATTTTACAGGCACGGGCCGACGGGACAGTGGTAGTGTGTCAAGTTTTCGTGAAAATCTGATTTTTTAGGGTACTCAGCCTGTTTTTTTGTGTCAAGAGGTCGGCATCTCTGACTCATGAGGCAGCAAGCGCCATGCTATCTCCAAATGACCCATCGACTCCCCCATAGAGGCCAAAGAAGTTCTTCATTTCCGAACAAATGCACACTCCCTTAAAACTCACTTAAAAACATATTCAGTGATGCATATAAGTTGTGAGACCCATTGTAAACACACTTCAAAATAGCAAAGCAATTGAAATAACAAAACAGATTGCAAAATAATCTATAAGCACATAACTTTTCCATAGGTTGTAAATACACTTTCAAAACAGAATAACAAATACATAAAGGGAATGTATATAAAACACTCTCTAACCTTTTCAATCTTCAGGGGAGTGTCGGACCTGAAGGCTATGATGTCATGTCTTAATTGGTGCCACAAAGGGGAATCCCCTTGGGAGAGCATCCAGACCCTGAGGACATTTATCAGTCACCTGGTGTACGGTGGTCATGCTGACATCCTGGATGATGCTGAGATTGTGGATTCCTTGATTGACAGCCTGCTCCAGCCATGGGCAAGTCTCAAGGTAGGTCATCACATGACTGCTTTTCAGGATCCTGACACAGCACTAATATCCTTTGGCAAGATTTTATTACTTGTATTATATATTACTTGAATCAGGCGAAAATCAGTTATTTCATCAGTTCAAAATAAAGTAGTCGGTCTCTTATATTTTCTCTCTAATATTCGAATAGCATATTTACTGGATAATTAGCTGTTGTGGCTTGTTGTGTGTGAAATGACTCCTTTTGTAAAAACTTTTGTGAAACTCCATCAGATAAAAATCAGGGAAGCAACAGGGAATTTGGTTTTCATGAACTGCTTGGGACTCTGTTTTCATGTTAACGCATGCATTGCTATAGTTGCCGTTAACCACCCAAATGGTAAATAATCATGGGCATCTCATAGTTGTAGACAAAGAAATGTGTGTCTTTCCTCTTGAAGTTCAGACTAATATCAACTGGTCCAAATCTAAGCTGAAGTAAAACATCCTGTCTCAGAACACTCATCTACATCTGCTACTATTGTAGTTAAACGGTACCGTGTAGGTAGGAAGAAATGCCTGGAAGCTGGGGTAGTGATTATAATCGGCACCCACCCTTCATTCTCAGAAATAGGTACTTTCAGATTCTTTTAATGACGAAATGATAAATCCATTGTAGATTTCTAATGAGTTGTTTTCCTCCTCTTCTTTCATCAGAAAATGCCCTCTTCCATGGGAGCGGAATCTCTTCTTGCTTCTCTAGTGACCGAGATGAGCCGAGGGAGGCGCTCAGGTAGCTCCGGCGCTAACATGGTCGCTAGGAGATTCCAGCATCTTTTCAATACGATGCAGGATGATGTGGAGCCGGCTCATCTCGGGTTAGCACCCAATGCACAGAAGCTCCAAGAGAAAAGATCAAGCAGGTTAGTTTAAATCAAATAATTTGAGAGATGAGAACAACTTGGCTCACATTTTAAAAGACACATCACATGCATGTGCTGTAGACTGAAATAAATTTACTTTTGACTGCTAATTGAAACTTCACACTGATTAAATCTTGTTAGCAACGCTTCTCAGTGGTATGAAATTGCATATCAAAAGAAAATAATCTTTTAGTTTAGATTTTCTATTCAAAATGCACAATATTTTGCATTTACAATGTATGCCATTCCACCATTAATCACTATCAGTTTGTCCCTTAAGTTTCATCTCAAATCAGTAAAGGTGAGTTACTGTAAGTCACTAAAAAACAAAACAACCACCCCCCCCCCATACATATAACATTTGTAGGCTACAAGTAATGCTTCGAAAAAATTGCTTTGACAGCAAGTAGTGAGAGATTGATTGAATCCCAGTAAAATTGAAAATATTTAAAATTGAGAATAGGAGAAATCATGCATCAAATCTTTGTCCAATGTATATTTATCCATTTTTTCTAGTGAAAGCACATTTAAATGTGACATGCTAGTAAATTATTTAACTACATCCCGTCTTTTATCTGGCATTTTTCAGATATCTATCTGATGCTCTCCAAGCTCTTGAACGTTGTAGACCTGTCCATCAAACCTGGTGTTGCCAGTCCCTTCCCAAGCTCCTCCTCTCCCTGGAGGAAGAACTCTCATGTATCCCACCGCTGCCACCGGCATCTCCAGAATCCCTCAACCATCTCCAGAACTTCATCTCCGCCGAGATCTCCATCCTGTCCGGTCTCCTTGACCGAGTCCAGGCTGACCTTGACCTCCTCCTGAAGGCGGTCGTAGGAGAGGCCGCCCTCGCGCCTGACGTCCATGACATCCTCACCGCTCTCGGCTGCAACGTCATCCCCAGCAGGTGGGCCCTTCGAAGGGGTGGTGTCCCTCCGAGCAGGACCTTGTTGCCGGACTGGATGAAGGCATTGAGGAAGACGGTGGAGGCCATGCATGGCTATGTGGATATGGGTGAAGCTGTGGCACCATACTACAGACTGGAATCCTTTTCTCACCCTAAGGCGTTCATGGATGCTGTTATGCTGGAACATGGGAGAAAGGAATATCTGGAACTACACCAGCTTCAGATGGACATTGAGGTAAAGAAACATTTGTTTTCCTCTCTCTATTTCTCATTATCATTACCGTTATATTAACTTGTCTAGTAGATATGGCAATTAACTTTGTCTTTTTTGGGATGTACCGATACCTCATATTGTGATCAGATTCTAGGAATATCTCCCACTTTTACAGAGTTTTGCTCACAACTTTAATAACCAGGTGTTATAATGAAAAACAAAGTCTGTTGATATGTTTTGATTAAAAACTCTTTAATTATTGAGGCTTTATAAATCATTTGGTATATTTTTCTTGATGTTTGTGTTTAATGCTTTATATTTGTAGAATATCTGATATATACATTTCCTGTATAAAGAGTGCATCATAACTTTATCAACAATGTCATACAAGAATGTACTGTATAACTACAAGTAAACAGAATAACTGCTGAGGCTTTGGGGGTCAATAGCCCAATAAATGAAGGCTACATGTAGCTCTGATTTGTTTTTTCTTTGTAGTACAGTGTTATAAAAATTGATATTTAAAAAACCATTCTTTCAAACTTCAGGTTACAGGCATGGAGAAATGCCCATCGAAGGCCCCTGCCCAAGGGGTCTACCTGTTGGGTCTCGCCCTCCACAATGCAAACTGGGACCCCAAACGCTCTCTCATCCATCTTCCCAACTCCACCTCTCCATCCCACCACTCTTCTCCTCTTCCTGTTGTATGGCTCAAGCCCACAGCCATTGAGCACCATGCACAAGCAGGAAGTGAGAAGGGATCACCACTCTCTGTCTACCCTTGTCCAGTGCACATTGGAGATGTGCGTACGGAGGAGCTTTACAGGAGCGAGGCAGTGTTGAAGGTTGATCTAGCCTGCACTTTAGATTCCAACATGTGGAAACTGAAGAGAGTTTATGCTACGTCTTCATGAGTATCTCCATTGAAGCAAGGATAACCATACAACCTTTCTGATGATAAACTATTAATTTTACAATACATATGTAGAATTAGTAATTAAATAATCTTGTGTGCAAGTAATACATCAACATGTTGTACAACAGAAAGTAAGACATCGAAAACAAAAGTTTTAACATTGTTTTGAATAAAACATCAGTAGAAGGCTGTATAATTATATAGCAAAAATGAAGGTTCTGACATTTAAAAAGATGAGAACTTGCTAAAATATCAAGGTTGTTTCATGTAAACATTGTATTATAATTATGAGTATTATACCTACTGTAACATGATACTTCTCTCAAATGAGTTCCATATAATTCTACTATAATGCAATAATAAGAAGATTACTAAATGTTTCTAAGCAATGCAATTACTCTACAAGACTGTAATTAAGTGAAAGCTATGTTTATACTACAAACACTATGTATGTGAACTTGGTAAATGAATAGCATCTAATGACATGTAAACACTACTACATTCTGTTTACACATTCCGTCCAAATGTATGCGTATTCAATAGCAACTAGTACTATATATACATGTATGTCCTATTTAATACATTTATCAAATCTTATAGAATCTGATGCAAAATGCAACACCTTGACACTACAGTGACATCGAAGTATAATTCAATTGTGCTTATCGTCATTTGTAACATATTTTATGGATAATATATTCTATTGATTTCTATGTACAGCACACGTTTGGGTTTGACATTTTAATTATCTTTGGTTGGATAAGTATGAAACTGAAAGGTTTGATAAAAATTAGATTTTGATTATATAACCATTATCCATTCCATCCATTTTTGTACATATCTGTATAGAACATTATATGTCAAAACTTACATGTGTAAAAGCTTGACATAGTGCCATTCATACACCTTTTCTTAGGTACATGTAAATCTGAAGTGTTGTATAGTATCGTGATATATTAAGATTATTTTAATTCATTCAATATAGCTTTATACAACAAAAGTATTCAATTATTATGAAGCAAGTGATGAAAAGTAACTGATTTATATATAATCAAATAGATATGTATATAAAAGAAATAAAGAGTTTTTTTTATTAATATACTAACTGCAAAATTCATTTTGCCATTTGCACCATACACTGTACATGCTATCAATGACACATGAGACATAAGTCTATACATGAACATTCAGTCTATCCCACCAACTGTAAGATAATTTATCTTTATATTTGCTCTGCCATCTGTGTGAATTAATTCAGTTAATTAGTTAATTGCTATACTTTGTTCAGAATCATTATGAAGATATTATAGTAGTGAAAATGAAGTTAATTAATATTAATACTTTTGTACATTTGTAAATATGCAATGGCTTTGTGAAAATGAAATTGTTTAGTATTCATGTAATTATACATGGTTTACAATATGTCAGTGTAGCTATTGCAGGTATTTATTTTAGAGTATATAAGTATGGATGTTATGAGAAAAAGGGGGAAAAGAACCCTCACACACAAAGCACTAGCTATAAGTCTTTCTATAAGTGGTCAATGATTGTACATACTAAGCTTGACGAAAACATTCCATCCATTTCATCTATGCACTTCTTTCCTGTTTTTAGCTTTTTTTGCTGTAAGATAATTCAGAAATATATGTGTGCCTATACATGTATATAATAGCACTTGGTGTTTATATACTGTGAAAGTGTGTCGATTGTTGTGTGATAATAAATCTAAACATGGTATTAGATCCGAGTAACGTGTATCATTTGTCACTCCCTTTGTGTCATTTATTAACCCATATGGCCTAAAACCCCTGGGCTTCATGGGGCTCAGCCCCCTGGACCCCACAACAATAATTATTGACCTGTCGGTGTCACAAATAAGGTATCTATATATGCTTATCTGACCGTAATAATGCCTAAAACCCCTGAGCTTTCGGGGCAAAGCCCCTGGACCCCACGCCAATTTATGGTCCACTCTCTTCGCTTGCTACACTCTACCTGATCGTTAGTGACATAAACCCACATTGTTGTCAGGACTGCATGTATAAGACATGATCATACATAAAGTTTAGAGTGTCTACAGTGCGAATTCTCCGCGGTACTTTGTACTGGTTTGCAGTAGTGTTGGTCGTCTTCACCACGTATTGTTCGAAATCTTCAAACGTGCCGGGTTTCACGATGTGGACACGTGGGCGTGAAATGGCGCCTTCTCTCCGTAGTCTCTCGTAGTCGCTGTTACGATCACGGAGCTCTCTGTCGATCTATACAAATATTTAAAAAAAAGAAGATGGGAGACAGTACAACGAAATTACACATTGATTAATAATCCTATATTTTTGTTTCTCGCCACAATGTTTATACTTCTATCATTTTGTTAAAAATTTAAGGATACAGTTGAGTTCTGGTTACGCATGTGAAATAATGTGGAAACAACAAAGAAAGGTTGATTATTTAGTAAAGTAAATAGGAATTGGTGTATGTTATCAGGTTTTGATGAATTATCATTGGTTTACTCAATCTTGTCACGTGCACTGAACAGAAAAATGTTATGTAGACCTTACAAACACATTTGGCATGAAGTTGTCAAAAATGTCCAAGTGTCATTTGTAAACGATTTATCTGCATATATGCCACTCTTCATCCAGGTGTAGAAAATGGGTACCTGGAAAAGGCCTGTAATAGTAAGAAGATCCCTTGAATGCTGGGAGCATCGGGATTGAAAACGTAAATAAAGCCTGTGTAATATTATTGGAGCGCCTTAAACGCCTTGAGAGGAATATATGAGCGCTATATAAAGAAGAATCCCGTGTTGATACAAAAATGGTTATAGTAATATCATTTTTTTTATACAGTAGGCTTGCGGGTGCACCATGTGTGAGAGAGAGAGAGGATTGAGGGGGTCCTGAAAAGGACTCTGTAATCTTTCTTGAGGGTGTACGTGTAGTCCTGAAAAGGACTGTTGATAATAGTCTTGAAAAAGACTTATCTTTCTGGTTCTAAGGAGAACTATAGCGCTTGGAGAGGATGAGTGGCGGGAGTGGCTCGACGTTTCAAACAGGTTGACTATCCGTCGTCAGCCGATACTTGCAAGCAGCATCATTTTTGTTATACTGTTCTGATAAAGGCATATGGCATTAAATATAATTTTGACTAAATTTGTAAGCCAAAAAGTACACAAGTCACTTACTGAATTCGTGGTCTCATTAACCTTCGCGGTCTCGGTCTCCTTATTTATGCTTGTGCTTCCTGCCTGGTCTAGTTCTAAGAACATCACGTAGTACGGCATGTCTTCATTCTCTTCGAAATCTGAACAAAGATGGATTGAATATGATCGAAGATTTAGATGGAAAACAGAGCTCGAGAAGGACTTTAGTACCAAGTACTACTATTTTGGAATTCGTAATTCCATAGATTTCTATACCCCCACAATGCTCCAATCAAATCTAAGAATCACTTTTCCACATTAGAAGTATTGAAATTATTTGAACCTAGTGCAGATAAGTGTGTATGTATACATAGTTATTACATTATACATATATTCCATGCTCAATCGTTATAAGAACAATTATTATGCATACGATCTGCTTTTAGTCCCAGAGAATAAAATCTTGTATTTGAATCCCTTTGTGTGATCGAGTTCAATATTGTTAGCATTTTGTTTTACCTCCATGTATTACGTCACTTCAACGATGGGGAGCCAGCGTGCAATATTGTTGCAATATTGCACGCTGAGCGCAGTATTTGCATTGTCATATAATATTGGTTGCCCTTGAGTATATATCAAATATATTGCATTCAGCCTGCGAATACTACACGAGTCGAAGACTAGTGCATTTTGTGTGCTAGCTGCATGCGAAATATCTGATATACCACAAAATACATACGAGTAGAATTCGATGGTTTATTTCTACAGTGAAATTGGATTGAACAATATATACAGTGCGTCCTAGAAAAAACGAAACCGAGAATTATCGATGTTTTATCATAACTTTATCACAATTATGATTAATAAATTAATGAAACATATTTGGAAAGCTTAGATCCTCTTCTTTCATTTGATGCAACTCATATGATTCATATTTCATGCATGAGTGATTAAAAGCTGATCGTCAACGAAACGGAGTTAAGTCTTTTGTCAACTCTGTTTGTTGCTACGGCAGGCAGCCAGTGAAAATGAACTCATTTGATCAAATTACGGAGATGCAAGCATTACTTTAAACAAACAGAACTTTGTTATTCCTGGCTCATTTTCCCTGATTGAGGTGTCATATGAAAGGGCAGAAATTTAACTTTCTATAAATGTGATTTTCTCTTAAAAATCCAGATACCGTCCGTTTGACACTAAATGATGGAATTACGTTATGAGGATCTTAAACAGTGGGATACCTGAGAATGATTTCGGAATAAGTGTGCTTTCAGCCACTGCATACTCGACTAGCCTAACATCATTCCACTGCCCCACGGCCGACTGAAGTCCTGCTTTAAGAACAACCTGGTTCATCTTCTCATACCGCAAGTTCAACATCAACCCCATTCTGCCAAAGAAGACAAAATCATAATAAAAGTAGTAATAATATAATGATATTAATAATGATAATACTAATAATAATAATGATTATAATAATGCGAACATTCCGTTTCTGCAGAGCGCACATTCTTTTGTGATATAATGTTTCCGTGTGTTTTCAAAGGACTTTTGGATAAATGATAACTGTGCCAGTCTTTGGTAAGATATACTTACAATATTCTCTACTGTATACCATGCAGCTTTTGAATATCCAAAGCAAATTGATAAACATACTATGGCTGGCTTTCCCTACGAAAATTATATAGATGGTCTTATTTATCCTATTAGCCAGAGGCAGCTGTATTCTGAAAACGTCGTTATCTCTTATGCTAGCTCATTGTCGATCATAACAGACTCGAAATGCGCGGAACTTACACTTTCTAACACCACAGACTAACACCATTGGTGCGTTCGTACATATCTCTTTTAACTTTACCCAAACGCAGCAAAATTTGCGAATATATTAACCATGGTAGCCAGTGACTTGTCCCAATTTAGATTTGTTATGACAATTAACATCATTTTACTATATCATTAAAGAAAGCATCGTTTTCAGAATACAACCACAAGTTCCTCTCGCCAATGGACATAAAATCCTACTCACCTATACATGAATTCAAATGTAGGACAGTTGTAGTGATAGCCAGTTATCCTAATGACATCTCCTACTCTGTATCGATAGAGTCCACTGTCTTGGGTAAAGACGATCTCGTACTCCTTCCCGATCTCGAGTTCGTCAATGAAGAGCGTTTTAGGCTGATTCTCATGCCTGTTGAATTGATGTCACCATACGAAATCATAATAGTGCGCAATAATCGATTTCAATGTAGACATGAAATAAATTTACTGAATATTGTCTCTCCCTCTCTAATTCTCTAGTATTTTAGGTCTACATGTTTTCAATTACAGACCCAATTAAGGAGAGAAATAAATGTTCCCTGATGATTACACACACTGGTCGAAACACAGTGATCCTAGCAATGATATGACTTCAACAAACGTTATTTACCTTGTCCATGGTGGGATTCCTTATAGTTACATATGCAAGAAGCACATAACATTCCCATAATAATTCACCGTGATCATAGAGTTGTGTGCGCGCACGTGTGTGTGTATGTACGTGGGTGTGCGCGTGTGATTGCGCTACGTGTTTATGAGTTTAAAAATATATAAAACATATACATATAAATAAACACGGAGGTCGTGGGTTCGAATCCCGGCCGCGTCATACAAAAAGACGTTAAAAGACGGGAATTGCTGCTACCTTGTTTGGCGTTCAACAATAAGGGATATAGAGCAACGTCGATCTGACGCTGCTCAGTGACTGCCGGGCTCACGATCAATTGGGCAAAAAGAATTTCCATTTTCGGTTTAACTTAATAAAATTTGGAGTGGACTTTAAAGCCCCACTGTCCTACTTGTAGCTACTTGCTCCCTCTATATAGAACACTTCCCCAATCGGTGCCTGTTGGTCCCCCATGATCCTCTTTTTCTTATGTTAGTTGAGAGCTGAGTTAATGAGATAGCCACCTGTCAGTGACCTCGCTGTGTGGTCTAATCCCTTCTGGCCCAGTAGTATTGACGGTCTTTAAAACGATTATTATTATTATTATTATTATTATTATTACATGCGAACACACAGATGATAGTCATGTATGTATAATAATCAAATACACTCACGAGTCTTCATGTTTGATGAATTCGAAGAAGGAGTCCGTGATCCAGAAAGCCAGGCCATGATTGTCATCATATAACCATGGGTTTAACCCTTGATGCATTCCTTCAGATGTTCCGTATCCAAAGTTGACAAGTGGTATACCTGTAAAACGATGAAGGAATGAGAACGGTGTAATCGTACAACCTTAAATTCTTTTGTATTACAACGCCTTCTCATGATGTTTAGAGGTGTCGTATAGTCTAGTTGGTAAAATAATCACCGGAATATACATCACAAGGTAAGGGGATCGAGTCCATGACACATCATTTACCCTTTTCTGGCAAGAATTAACATTTGGCACACTCGACCCAGGTGAGACACATGAGTATCAGGCAGAAATAAGTTCTTTAAAAAAACTAGAGCGAAGACATACCAGCGACGCTGAAATCGGGGTAATATTACTGGAGCGTATAACAAGCAATATGTATAACAAGAAGAACTATCTTTATGATTATTTCTTCTATGATGAAGCTAGTGTCTTATTGTTCATGTTTCTGTCAGTATTGTAGTCAGATTGATAACGGAAAGTGCAGCAGCGTAAGTGACAATAGGACTTTTTCAAAGGATAACGAAAATTTACGAGGCGTGATTTTGTTTTTCTCTCTTACCCCCCCCCCCCTTCCCCAATTTTCCTCATGTATACAGAGGGTATATGTTATGCGCAGGAGGGAAACTATGAATTCCTCTGTCTTTGATTTGTGAAACCCCGCCCCCCCCCCCCCCCACTCAGTGTTATTTAGGGTACGCATATGCTCGTTCCCTCTTTTTAAAAGCACCCCCTATCTGAGGACTGCCAACATTTCCGAACCCCCCTTTCGCGGGCTTTTCCTGCCTTGGAGACCCCCCTAAATTATGAAAAAATGCTCAATGTACCCCCCTAAATTCGGAATAATTTCTCAGGAGTCCAAAGAGACGAGAGAAAAAAAGAAAAAAACCCCCCTTTTAAAGAAATTTCCGGGTGAAAAGTTAATACACCCCTTTTTTTTTTTACAATTCTCGGGCCGGACTTTGTCGCACGAAAAGTACCCCTTTACCGGACATTTTGGTAACACGCATGGGGTCATTCCGACCCCGGAGTGGGGGGGGGGGGGGGGGGGGGGGGGGGGGGGGGGGGGGGGGGGGGGGGGGGGGGGGCTGGTGTGAAACGCATTGAAGCTATTTGTTAGGTTTTATGTTCCTAATATAGGACAATATTAAATATTATACACCTCACTTAAGAAATCCAGCCATCTGATTGGTCAAAATTGCATTCATAAACTTTAACTATTTCTGTAAAATTCCCAGTAACCATGGTTAAAACAGTTTTAAAATCCCAGTAACCATGGTTACCGGGAAAATAGTTCAGTCTTCATGGTTACCCCATAGGTTTACATGTTAAAAAATGGTTTGAGCGATCGCACCCGATGTTGTGTGCTGTATTCTTCCCATAGAGATTACACGCAATGCAGTCTCTATGCAGTCTACGTGCATTGCGCGACCATGCAAAAAAAGTCAATTTTTGTTTTCAATTCGAGATTCAAACCTTTATCTGTTGTGACCCTGAAGTTGATACTCAATAAGTGAGGTGTCATATGAAAGCGCAGGTTCTTCTCTCTATTCCCCACAGGGCCGGCCCAAAATTGTAAAAATATCTTGCTTAGACTAGAATCTAGATCTAGTCTACTCTCAAAGATACACTCATAAAAAACAACCGTGCAGATAAACTAGAGAAAGGCCAAGGTGGTGTCATTATATAGTTGACTCTTTTGTTTTCGGCATATAAAAGTATTAATGACTGCTTTAATATTCGAGAAATAGTTGTTTTTATACGCTCTCGGGAAGGTTACAATTGGGCTATTGCCCTCGGCACGCCTCGGGGCAATAGCACAATTGTAACCTTCCTTTAAGCGTATAAAAACAACTACTATAATATAATGAACAACATAATAGAACTATTAACAAAACATCAAACCTACAAAAAAGTGCTAATAGCCATCTACCTTTTGCGTATTTTGCTTTTAGATTTGGCCAGATTCCGACGTTTTCCACAGCTACCAGCACCTCAAGGTTTGGCCACACCCTTTTCATGATGCCGTCAAACCCTTTTTCGAATTGACTTCTGAGCTCGCCCGCCCTCTCCGGGTGACCTCCGCCAAGAGCCTGTTCAAGTAAGGATCTGATGTCAGCATCGTCGAACTTAACCTTCTCATTGATTGTTCCATGCTCGATATCATACACAATGTCCTCCCAACATTGCTCAAGTTGCTTCATTACATTATCAATGGCACCAATGAAAACTGCATATATGACACCCAGGTTTGGATCGAGGAGAGCAAAAAGGAGATGGATGTAATTTGCCTCTTTGAAGGACTGAATACGGAAACCAGCAGGCGGTGTTGTGTAGCAGGATGCCATAAAGCCATCTTCGTACAACGAAATGCCTGGACGAATACTCCCTCCACTTTTTGCCCGAGATATTACTGGTTGGACGTAGTGGAACATTTTCTTCTGGAGTATCCCTAAACGTGGGCATACTTCATACAGACTGGTAAACACAACATCCAGCCATCTTGTCAATACAAGCCTGTGATCTCTCTGTGGGAAATACTTTGAGGGACCTGTCGTACCCGAGGTTTGTATAAACGCATTCGGCATGACCTGGGTCATCACACCTTGCTCTCCAGCCATTACCCGTTCGACATAAGGTTTGTAATCTTCGTAGGTCGTCAACGGATGACGTTTTCGGAACTCCTCTGCGCTTACGATGTTCTTGAGCTTGAACTTCCTTCCGTAGTCTGTATCTCCATTTTCCTTGAGAACTCTCATGAGAAACTGATCCTGAGCATAACGAGGGTTCTTCCACGCTGTCTTTAGTTTCCGAAGGAAATACTTTCCCCTGATGTAAGACTTGCCTGCGAAGTACAGATGATGCAGAACCGATATGACTCCCTGCTTAGGAGATGGACGGAGGGTGAGGATCCATAAGAACAGGACAGAGATGCAGGACGCAGCGACAGCAAGGAATCCTGGAGAAAGATGCAAGGAATAATCATATTTATTATAAAATAAAATCATACATTTAATTTGGGACGGAATGTCTGAGATTGTTTCATAACCCGCGGACCGGCGGTTACTATAGTTCCATAGAATAAGTCGTAGTGCTTATAAAACATGCGAAAAGAATTACGTATATTCAAGGAAAATAACCCCGTTTCCGACAACCCTATACGTTTACTTCCTAAACACTATCCAGGTAAGCTACCCTCTTAAATACCGCCAAAACAACATCCTCCAGAATCAGTTTCAGCCTTGGCAGTGGATGGTAATATAGGTAGAAGGAAAAGAAAGGAAAGAGAAGATAAGAAAGAAAGAGACAAAAGAAAAAGAGGAAGGAGAGAAAAGAAAGAAACAGAAAGAAAAGAAGGAAAAGGAGAAAAGGAAAAATGAAGAAAAAAGAGCAAAAGGAAACAAAAAAATACGGGGATGAAAGGGAGGAGGAAGGGGGCAAGAGCCTGAGAAAGGACTGGTGGAAGTAAAGGAGAGGGGGGTTCGGGGTCAAGTCGTCTCGTCGAGAGAGCAAGAAAGATACACATAGATATGTTGCTGTGTCGGGTCAGCTGTGTGATGTCGGTGAGATGTATAATGTCGGTCGGCCGGCATTTTCCCCCTACGAACTGTGACCTTTTATCCGCTGTGACAAGTTCGAGAGAGACTACAACAATAATAATACTTGTATTTTCTCGAAAATTCACCTTCCTAAAATAAGGGTTTAAGAGTCGGAAACGGAACAACGAATCGTCTCCTTTCTCTGATAATTTAATGACACGCCAAAGCTTCTGCGCTTCGCGCTGAATGGGAAAACTGAATTCAGACAATGATTAAGAGCCGAAAACGGTACATTGAATCGTCTTTTTCACTAATAATTTTTGATGACACGTTTATGCTTCCGCGCTACGCGCGGGAAGGGGGAAACTGAATTCAGACAAGAATTAAGAGTCGAGAACGGTACAACGAATCGTCTTCTTTCACTATATTGAATATTTAAGGAAACGCACGGAAGGGGGAAACTGAATTCAGACAAGGATTAAGAGTCGAAAACGGAACATCAAATCGTCTCCTTTCTCTGAAAATTTAATGACACGTAAAAGCTTCCGCGCTTCGCGCTGGAGGGGAAAACGGGCGCATTCGCAAGTACTTTAGATAGTTCATAGGAAAAATAATTTAGCCTTCGGCCCCGGGTTTATAGGGCTAAATTTGTAGACAGTGGGACAATTTGTCGGTTATTGGTGGCTACTTTTGTCGGTAATCGGTGGCCTCTAACCCCCCCCCCCCCCCCCCCCCCCCCCACTGAAAAAGGTCTAGCGACACCCCTGTTCAAAGACTACAAAATAAATGAAGCTGATTATAACATCGTTTAATTTTCCCTACAAATAAAGTACATTTTATTTCAATTGGAAAGCTTCAGGCCATATTGCTACTTCAACACAAAACTCAATTTAGGTCTGCCATAACTCACCGGAAAACCAGCCTCCTAATGATGTCGTTCCTGTATGGTATGCCAACCAGGCTGCTATCGTCCCATAAATCATTGACAATAAAAGTAACTTTAAAGAAAGCATCGTAGACAAGTAAACCATTCCCTTTTTATGTATAATAATAATCACAAAGGGGAATCCCTTATAATATAAGACCCGTTAGTTACTTCTTTGATATGACTATGCGAGAGAATGACTAGACATGTAGAAAAAATGGACAATAGTGTATGTGAGATACGAGCACAGCGTAATTTCCCAATCAGTATCGTACGAATTCAGAGATAAAGAAGTTCAAAAAGTAAACGAAAAACTATTACGTAACGTTCCTTGACATGGATTGACAGAAGATCGAGACTTCCCTTTCCGAATGATACGCCTACCATTATTCAACATAGTCTGACAAACAAGAAAGAAAAGGGAATGGGTCCGGAGTTACTGGGGGGGGGGGGGGAGCATGGCTTAATTAAACAATGTACTTATGAATCGACTTCCATCACATTATTTTGTCCAGGGTTATTATCCCCCCCCCCCCTTCTCCCCATCTACTACTGATGAACAAACTTCTAACAGTGTTAGATTGACCCCAGTTTTATTTACTTAAGGATAATACGTTATATCTGTATTTATTTATTATGTTTTTAATTTCTTACATAATCCTCATACCTACAATCATAAGCATGTAGATAAATGCAATATATTCCTGACATTTAATGATCAAGGAGTGTAATACCTTATTCATACAGTCCAACCTGTTTCAAATACACTTATTTTCTAGTATAAGTTTAATTTAATAAATCCATAATTGATATGTTATTTGTATATACATTTGAAATTAATTAGTTATCACCCTTTAGTCTCATTGGCTGCCTGTGTAGGGCCTGTTGGCCTCAGATGCTAGAGCTTCTGTGAATAATGTGCTGACTGGGCTAGTCCCTTAAATTGTCAGTGAACGGAGCAGCTGGAGGGCACCGGGCCCCACTGAGGATTGAAAAGGGTCATAACAAAATATTGCAAAAAATATTGCAAAATTATTTACTTTACTTGTATCAAAGAGAACTGTTGCTGAGCTATAGCGCCATGAGCGTCCCTGGACGGTGGGTGCGCTCTGTAAGTTTACACTATTATATATATATATATATATATATATATATATATATATATATATATATATATTCTTTAGTTTGACGTTGCCGGTCTCTTTGGTGTGACTGTGTTTAGTATGTGTCTTTCACCGAGGTCGTGACTAATCATTAATGACGGTCAAAGTTCTATGACATGATTGCCTCTGTGAGATAAGGCTGAGATAAGAAAGAAAAAGCCGATGTAAATTCAGACGATTGCATTTTTTTGCTATAAAATGCAAGATAATAATAATCTGGATTTATATAGCATTCAATATGAAATACCGTTTCTAAGCGTGTTTCTAATTGCTCAATGTGCACCACCTTCACTCCCCGTGGAGTATTCCTACCATATGGTCACCGTGAGACCATATGGCAATTGCTAACGCAAGGCTTTTGTCATCCTACCAGGTTCTCATTTACCTCCTGGGTATGGAGTGGCAAGTATAGATTAATGCATTGCCAAAGGATATTAGTGCCGTGTCGGGGTTCAAACCCACGACCTTTGAATTTCAAGTCAATGCTTAAACCACTCGACTTCGACACCTCTCCTTGATATGTTCAACCCACTGGCCTATTTCGCTGACAATTGCTAAAAAGCTGATACACAATCATGAAACCAAGTGCAATACAATACATTTTACAGGTCGGTTTCAGAGTCGGTTGCCAATGTGTCCGAGCTTTTGCGTTGTTGAGAAAAAGAGTACAACGCGAGAACTGACGTTTTATCTAGTTTTAATAGGGCTGCACCATTTGTAGTAGGTCCATGGTTGCATCGAGTCTATAGGAGGTTAATTATTCCATCCGCTTTTAGACACAAAGTTCGACTCAGGTATTAGTTTGCCCCTTTATACTTTGTCAGGCTTTATATTTGATATATTCGATACCTGTGCATGTGGATAACTCGACTAAATCCCGACTACCATCCCGCCACTTTCAGTCAATCACTTGTCGTGTTATGATTAACTTCCTTTCATGGTAACATTCGTTTAATATGAGTAGAAAGGTATCTTTCTTTAGTCCAAGATACCCTGTTGTCTTTGCATCGACAGATAAAGCTGTACGTGCAAGCTCCCTGATCGGAGTCAGCACCGGACGAGGAAGAAACTGACTGGCATATATACAGGGGCGCCTGCAAGTTTGGGATTGGGGGGGGGGGGCAAACATTCCAGGGGGCTCACCTTTCAGGGGTGGTGGCGAAATGGGCAAAAACATTGGGGGGGGGGGAGAAGAAAACTATCCAACACCACTACTCTTACATGTTACATGCAGGCCCCGTGGAACATTTTCCAAAGTGGAGTATTTGACTCAGATAGCTCTTACACATACAAAGATGTGGACTAATAATTCGTCCATACCTCGTCACGTGATATCGATTGCGAGGATCATAATTACAAGTAATAACAAAGAATACACATAAACTAAGATGTCCTGGAAGTAAGTTGTAACCGATTTACCAGCTTTAAATAAATAATCATATAGGTTAAATGTTCATGCATGTTGTACAAAACCTTTAAGTCCACATGAGAACATTCTTGATGTAAAACCCTCGATTACGAACGTTAACTAATAGGTCATCAATTAATTGCATATAGACCTATAAGTCCACCCAACTTATCAATATGGGTATAAGCCGTATAGTTTTACTTTTGATACCCTTTGGTTAGTTATCAAGTATCATAAGTAATTAAGCTACCATTTAACACCTGGGCCCCATTGCACAAAACTTACCATTGATGGTAACTTTGCCATCAATGGTAACTACCATGGAAATCTAGATTTTGATTGGCTGTTGAGCCCTGTTACCATGGTAGTTACCACTGATGGCAAAGTTACTACCAATGGTAAGTTTTATGCAACGTGGCCCTGGGATGTTTAAAGAAGACTAAGATCAACTTTAAGTTGAACTTAACTATGGCAGGACATCTATGCCACTGGTTGCTCTCAATATTGGTCTCTCAATTATGATCTTTAGATAATATTTTTTCCTTAAATACTGAACTTTCAAAAAATGTAAATTCTGTAGATTTGTGAGCACGATTTATATGTACCTTGAGAAATCAATGCCATGAATGGTTAGAGGAACTAGTGGCATGAATGGCCTACTAAGTTAAGTCCAACTTAAAGTCAATCTTAGTCTTCGTGAAACACGCCCCTGGATTCAATACTGATGGATAGTACATTAGGTAAAATGAAGGAATATGAAGAAGAGAAGTAGGCGTAGTAGCAGTAGAAAAAGAATAAGAACAGACAAAGAAGGAGAAAGAAAAATTATAATAATAACACGAAGAAATAAAGAAGGAAAGAAAGAAAAAGAAAGAAAGAGAGAAGTAGAGATAAGAGGGACAAGAAAAGAAATATAAGAAGTGACAAGAAGAAAATAGAAGAAAAAGGAAAAAAGAGGAAGAAAGAAAGAAGGAATGAAAGAAGGAAAGAGAGAAGAAGATAGAGATTAAGAGTTAAAAGATTTAAAAATATAAGAAAAAGAAGGAAATAAAAAAGGAGATAAGAAAGACAAGGAAAAAGATGAAGATCATACAGAAGAAAAAAAGAAATAAATGCAACTCAACTATACACTCTTTTAACTCTTAGAAATAAAAAGCAGCAAAACCGGTTTTGTGCAATTGCTTAAAGTAGATATTCATTGATTTGAAAAACTAACTTTATTCTCATTACTGCAAAGTTGAAACTTTTATTCGACAAGCTTATCAAAATTTAATGCTTGGAAACATTCGAAGTAATGATTATTATAAATTAAAAAACGCTAAAATACAGCCCCGGCATAGCACCTGAAGAGCTCTCCGAACGCTGCTGAGATGTGTGAGATCACAGTATGGACATGACTTACACAAGCAGACGATGTCCCATGACATCTCACACACTTTCAGTGCCTGTGTTTTCATCCTCCTTGGGTTCTTTCTCTTACTTCACTACCGTCAGGCTAAATGTATAATCTATTGCCTCACTCTAAACCCCGCGCATGGTTTTATTTTGATGACAAATGCAGCGATACAAAAATAAAGGAATCTGTCGCTTGTAAACAAAATAAGACGCCATTGTGTATTCAGCTGCACACACCGGTGTATGTTCGGCGTTTCAAGAGGGAACAAATGCCGTCCTTAATATCATTCCGGGGCAGTGTTGGTCCATATAGTGACGTCATTAAAACATCGTTATTTTTTCCGGCGAATCTCTCGTAAATCCCAGCTGCTATGGAGGTGGTTGTATTTGTATTTTTATAAATCACCCAATATGTAGTTGACCTAAAACTTGTCCTCTTGCCATCTGTTAGCTTACCAGTTTCTAGTGATACATTAGTTGACATATTTGTGATCTTCTTCGAATTTCACCTTTAAGATAGTAGAATTTTACCTGAACTTAATGATTCTCATTGACAAACGTATTTAAAGAGAACTGTTCATATTGATGTACAAAGTTGGAGTTCAAATATTGTATAATGATGACAAGACGAAGGAAAAAACGATTTAAAGATGAAGATGGAGATGGAATCGTGAGTACAAAGAATTAATTTACTTGTGTTGGTAATGATTATCCGTTTCTGTATACCTATTGCATATCAATCAATTATCATCACTTATCAATTATTATGAATTAAATCCCGTCTGTACTGGTTTGGCCATGGGGGATCAGACCTCCCTGCAAGGTCACTGACAGGTGGTTATCTCATCAAATCAGCTCTCAATTAACTCTAAAAAGAGGATCATGGGGGACGAACAGGCACCGATTAGGCATCGTTTGCTATATAGAGGGCACAAGTAGCTATACTTATTGCATAGGGGCTTTAAAGGCAGTGTATTTTACCGACGCAGCTAGCACTGTTGGAATGTATTTTCAATAAGGGAGTTAACAGATACAATCTGCGCATGGGCAGATAAAGGTTATTTGTACCAAAAAGGTAAAACACACAGAGATGAATACTGGATATGCGCTCATGAAAGTTATGTAACATTATTCATATAATGTGCACCAACGGTACATTATATGATACGCAGGTGGAAGTATTATTTTCAAGAGGGCAAACAAAAGGTATTCACGAAGCACATCTAGGACTTTGGCAGTTATTATTATAATATGCTCAAAGTGGAACTTCTCCATGTGTAAAAGATCTGTGGATATTGGGGGTCATTTGTACCATGTGCTATCTGTAAACTCCCTTATTGTGCCATCTTTCGGACGGTGAATTCGTACACAGAGCGATCCCCGGTTCGTGTACCTAAGCATCATCACGCTCGCGTCATGCAGTGCGTGATGCATCAAGTGACGTGGCTGTCCACACATCGGGGCACTGTGAGCAGCAGATGGCAGTAAATCTGAAGTAGAATACCCAGCCTTTAAGAACTAACCAATAACATTGTATGAGTGTTCTTTAGTGTATTCACAAGGGGGCGTGTTCCAAGTAATAAACGGGTTTTAATGTGCACACTCAAATCGTTAATTTTATCAAGTAACTATATAACTGTATATATAGTATTTTAGTGAGAAAATTTCACATGGCAGAGGGGGGAGGGGGAGGGAGGGAGGGAGGGGGGAGGGGGGAGGGGGAAGGGGGGAGGGGGGTGTTACACCCACAAGTGTACTAACGCCCACAAATGTAATAACACTTTACCCACAAATGTAATAACACCCACAAATGTAATAACACCCACAAATGTAGTAACACTTTACCCACAAATGTAATAATTTCACCCACAAATGTAATAACCACTTTACCCACAAATGTAATAATTTTGAATCACCCACAAATGAAATATTGACTTTACCCACAAATGTAATAAATTTGAAGTGATATTTTGTCGAATTTGTTCAAAACTAAAACCCTGTAATAAAGCATGGGTATAGCGGGCAGCCTTTACTCCAGACCCGGTTATTTCAAAAAATTTAAAAAATCTTCAAAACTAAGACCCCATAATCCTTTTCCTGTGGAATAACATAAGAATCGAGCGTAGTCTTTCCTCCAGACCCGGTTATTCAAAAGTAAAAAAAAAAAAAAAAACAACAACTTTTAAACTAAGACCCCACCATCTTCCAAACTAAGACCCAATAATAAAGCATGGGTTTCATTTAAAAATAAATTGCCTTATTACATATGTGGATACAACACGTCACAAATAAATGATTGGTCGGCGGTCACACGAACTGACGAATCAGTCAAAATGGTCCATATATATAACACACAGAGGAGGGACCGATTCGATGGTTCGTTGACCGTCGATGATTTTTTAATCATGTAAATATATTCTAACAACCACAAATATCCTGGAATTCAATGTTCGTAGACAAAAAAGTAATCGAATAAGTGACCTTAAATGTATTTAAATATTGACGCTGATTATTAAGTTACACTATTTCGATTAGGAGAAACTTTAGTTTTTGCTGTGTTTAGAAGATCTTCATTGAAAAAGATCGCACAACCAAAAACAAACAATTATGCATTAAACAGGTTAATCCTCACGTAGTATATACAGACCAATCATGTGTGATTCTTTGTCTACACTATAAGTGTATAAACCGTTGTAAAGAAAATGTATGTGTCATATGAGCAAACTATATATCATAAAATATTTTATCTCAGTGTTAAAGCAAATATCTGGAAACTACGTGCCTCTATTGCTTTTTAAAATCACTAACATATTCATTTATTTATAATCCTTATACAAGTGTATGATTTGTTTTGCATTTATGTCTTTAATCAGATTTCTGTTTAAGGTTGAAAAATGGCTCAAAAGCCATTAGGAGAAACTTTAGTTTTCTGCTGTGTTTAGAAGATCTTCATTGAAAAAGATCGCACAACCAAAAACAAACAATTATGCATTAAACGGGTTAATCCTCACGTAGTATATACAGACCAATCATGTGTGATTCTTTGTCTACACTATAAGTGTATAAACCGTTGTAAAGAAAATGTATGTGTCATATGAGTGAACTATATATCATAAAATATGTTATCTCAGTGTTAAAGCAAATATCTGGAAACTACGTGCCTCTATTGCTTTTTAAAATCACTAACATATTCATTTATTTATAATCCTTATACAAGTGTATGATTTGTTTTGCATTTATGTCTTTAATCAGATTTCTGTTTAAGGTTGAAAAATGGCTCAAAAGTGGCAAACGCCAAACTCTTCAATAGAGATCAAGTAAAGGTTGTTAATATTCTTTATCTCATTGTATAATTAAAATAATTATTTCCTTTTGATCAGTCATACTTCATTTCAACTCCGTCTACTCTTGAAGCATCTGAAAAGTATTACTGAAAAACTTTTGGAGTTGTACGTGTTAAGTAGTTTTATATGGACGATTACTAAGTTACAGAAAGCCAGGTACATTTAGTATTTCGGCATCTTGTTCTCTTGTTTTTCCTAGCTTAGAAGAATTGTCACGTGTTAGGTTGCTTGCGTTTTATATCAAGTTCAGTTGATGTTATCAGGTTCAATATTTGCCCAAATCATAACCTTGTTTGCTTGTAAAAGACATGTGAGTTACTCCACCTTTTTATACGTAATAATTATTTTGGTTCTGTTGCCGTCTGTATATTAATGAAACAACCTCTCCATTCGTTTGGAATAAAATACTTTCTATCTTACAAAATCTATGTATCCATCATTATAAAGCCATAACCTCTGCAATTTACTCACATTGATTGAGAGAGTATATTGATATTTTATCAGTCAAAGGGTTCTGCAATTCATTCAAAACATGCAAATATGTTTCGCGTGATCTAGTTATACAGCTATTTATGATTTGTTATATGAAAGTATGCGTTGTTATTTGCTTTTTAACCGATTATCATTTCAGACTTGTTCTTGTTTATATAGCTGCTTGAGTGTTTCAGAAGTAGGGAAAACTGTAATGTAAATGTGTTTTGTTTGTATTTGCCTTTGAATAAATTTCGTTCTCATGAATTCACACCGTGTACCGCGTACCAATTGGTAGTCTTCAATATAAGTAATTGATACGTTCATCACATGAAGAAAGGTAATTCATTCACGCACTCATGCAAATATAACATCGCAATGCAACGTTTCAATGTCACTAATAGCGTACATATCGTGAACATATTTCATAATCACATCCAAAAACAATCAGCGTCAATATGTAAATACATTTAAGGTCACTTATTCGATTACTTTTTTTTCTACAAACTTGAATTCCAGGATATTTGTGGGCGTTAGAATATTTACATGATTAAAAAATCGTCGACGGTCAAAGAACCATCGAATCGGTCCCTTCTCTGTGTGTTATATATATAGACCATTTTGACTGATTCGTCAGTTCGTGTGACCGCCGACCAATCATTTATTTGTGACGTGTTTTATCCACATATGTAATAATGTAATTTATTTTTAAATGAAAAAAAAAAGAGGAATAAGATAGTGGGTCTTAGTTTCGAAGATTTGTTTAAATTTTTATTTCTTTTGAAATAACCGGGTCTGGAGGGAAGTCTACGCTCTATACCCATGTTATTCCACAGGAATGAGATGGTGAGGTCTTAGTTTGAAGATTTTTCATTTTTTTTTTAAAATAACCGAGTCTTAAGTAAAGACTACGCTCTAATCCCATGCTTTATTACTGGGTCTTAATTTGGAAGATGGAGGGGTCTTCGTTTAAAAGTTTTGTTTTGTTTTGTTTTGTTTTGTTTTGTTTTTTGTCTTTTTAAACTTTTGAATAACCAGGTCTGAAGGAAAGACTACACTCAATACTCATGTTCTTCCACAGGAATAAGATGATGGGGTCTTAGTTTTGAAGATTTTTAAAAAGTTTTGAAATAACCGCGTCTGGAAGAAAAACTACGCTCTAAACCCATGCCTTATTATCGGGTCTTAGTTTAGCCTATAATCTAGGCGGAGTGCCGAGCTTTTTTCTTTGCTGCTAGACTAACCCTAAGCAGAACGTCTGATACGGCGAGACTACGAACCGTGAGTCGCGAAGCGGCTCACCGCCTATAATCACTGGTCTAGCTTTAGTCGTTGTTTTTTTTTATTATCGACCATGAATCCGTGGCAGTTTTTCGTACGAAAAAACCTCATGAATACGAAATGAACTCAACCAATCAGAAACACGTATGGAGAAGAGTCTATGCATATGCATATTATAAATCACGTGACATTACGTCATTTTCATTTTTTTTTTTTTTTTTTTTAACTTTTGAATAACCGGGTCTGGAGGAAAGACTGCCCGCTATACCCATGCTTTATTACAGGGTTTTAGTTTTGAACAAATTCGACAAAATATCACTTCAAATTTATTTCATTTGTGGGTAAAGTCATTATTACATTTGTGGGTGATTCAAAATTATTACATTTGTGGGTAAAGTGGTTATTACATTTGTGGGTGAAATTATTACATTTGTGGGTAAAGTGTTATTACATTTGTGGGTAAAGTGTTATTACATTTGTGGGCGTTATTACATTTGTGGGTGTAACAGGGGGGTGGTGGTCATATTTCAGAAAATAAAAAATGCGCTCATAATTCTGACCAGAGGGGTTTAATTCATAATAATAAAAAGTTTTGTTATTTCGTATTCCTGAAAAGGTGATACAAGGTTCTATGTCATCGTCGCCTCGGAATTATGAACCTTCAGAATTATGAACCCTAAATAAATTCAAACTACGAACCCTAGTTCAATTTCGGAATTATGAATCTTCTCGATAACGAACCGGTGGAATTTTGAAACTTCGGAGAAAATATCACTGGAAAGTTGATGTTCGAGCATAAGAAGTCCGTTCCCTCGTAGCCGTACCTCTATGGTCACCTCGACTGCAATGTGTCATAATTTTAACGGTTCGGTATACAGTGTTAGGCACATAATGGTGCCCCAGATTCAATTCGAAATATCGTTGCAATCGGTTCAACGAGATTAAATAAAAGATACTGATATTGTAGCCTATCGTGACCTCTTCAATTTGACAACTTGATCAATACAATCTGGCCTGGATTGCTAAACGGTTGCAATTTTACCAATTCATGTCAAAATTTGCCTCTGCTCAATTTTTGAGTAAAAATTGGTGGTTATTGCAATTTTGCAAGATTTGGCATTCCAAATGAGACTGACGCATGATGAAAGCAACTTCTGAACACGAATCTAAATTGGGGCAAAGACAAATTTTGGCATGAATTACGAAGATGACGACATTCAGTCATCCCATAAGGATCCTCTCCAATTAAAGACGATTTTTATTAACCCACGCTGTAAATAGACACATAACCCATATCTTAAACAAACTCACTCTATGAACATTGATCTCAACACCTTGTCAATGAAATTTTAAAAAGTTGATCTGCAATTTTTATGAGGGTGTCGTCGGAATAAATGTGGATGAAATTTTAGAAGTTGGACGAAATTCCAATGTAGAGGAACTGACTGGCAAAACTCGGCTACCTTCTATCTTCTGCATCTATGATAAATTTGTCTGCATTACAGCCAAGAAATAACAGCCGGTCTAGAAATAAGAGACAAATATTATACATTGATTCAGAAGGTAGTGAGTTAAGGCAGCATAGTCTACAATGCTTACTTCAAAGTTACTTATAATTTCGGTGATTTGCGGTGCGATGGCAGCCTGGTCAGCTTACCAAACAACATCCACACCATTCGGAAGTTGGAAATCGATATGGTCTGGTAAGTGAAAGAAATTTCAGAAATCGACATCAATTTTGTTACAGTCTCAATCAAAACTTTTGAAGGCTGCCTTACAAGATTTTTTAAAGACGATAACAGTTTACCGTCAAAATTTTGAAGCGTTACAAATATAATTAAAACAAATATCATGACCTCAGGCTTGGCAGGATAAACCTATAGCTGTCTAGAGTGGCCACCCCGATTAAACTTAATGGCCTTTACTTTGACTTTACATGAACTTGAAGAAAGCTAGCTTTTAATTTTTATATGATTTGTTTATTTGTTTAATTATTCAGGTTTCCTTGCTGCTGTTGCGTCCTGCATCTCTGTCCTGTTCTTGTGGATCCTGACCCTCCGTCCATCTCCCCAGCATGGAGTTATATCGGTTCTGCGTCATCTGTACTTCGCAGGCAAGTCTTACACCAGGGGAAAGTATTACCTTCGGAAACTAAAGACAGCTTGGAAGAACCCTCGTTATGCTCAGGATCAGTTTCTCATGAGAGTTCTCAAGGAAAATGGGGATACTGACTACGGAAGGAAGTTCAAGCTCAAGAACATCGTAAGCGCAGAGGAGTTCCGAAAACGTCATTCGTTGACGACCTATGAAGATTACAAACCTTATGTCGAACGAGTAATGGCTGGAGAGCAATGTGTGATGACCCAGGTGATGCCGAATGCATTTGTACAGACCTCGGGTACGACAGGTCCCTCAAAGTATTTCCCACAGAGAGATCAAAGGTATCTTTTAACAAGGATGATGGATGTTCTTTATACCAATCTGCACGAACTCTGTCCACGTCTGGGGCTGCTTCAGAAGAAGTTATTCCACTACGTCCAGCCAGTAATGTCTAGAGCTAAGAACGGAGGGAGTATCAGGTCTGCCTTTGCTTTATACGAAGATGGATTCATGGCATCTTGCTATACGACACCGCCTTCGGGTTTTCGCATTCATTCCTACGACGATGCAAATTACATCCATCTCGTTTTTACTCTCCTCGATCCAAACACTGGTGCATTATGTGGCTCGTTTTTAGGCGGCATTTATACTATGATGAAGCAACTTGAGCAATGTTGGGAGGACATTGTGTATGATATCGAGCATGGAACAATCACTGAGAAGGTTAAGTTCGACGATGCTGACATCAGATCCTCTCTTGAACAGGCTCTTGGCGGAGGTCACCCGGAGAGGGCGGGCGAGCTGAGAAGGCAGTTCGAGAAAGGTTTTAACGGTATCATGAAGAGGGTGTGGCCAAACCTTGAGGTGCTTTCCGCCGTAGATAATGCTGGAAGTTGGCCTGATCTCAAAGCAAAATATGCAGAAGGTAGGCAATAACTTAACCTTAACTTTAGTTTTATTGCAGTGTTAGCTTGAAGGCACCATATTGGATAGTGCCGGCATCAGTCTTGCTCATGCGACAATAGCTCCGCGTCAATTTCCTCCACCAACCGAATTCTTAACATCAACTCTGGACCAACACAGTATCCAACTCTCACCCTTACCCAAAACCCAACCCAAAACACACCTGCAACCTTAACCCCTATACCTTTGACGAAATAGAGCTCGGAGTCACTGTCGCAAATCTAGTATGGGGTTAGGCAAATGATTGGTTAAACAATAGTTTTGCTTGCTTTTGTTTGGTTATGTGTTCTCGACTTCACTATCATGACCACTGTTAACCTTGGTGGCCGGGAGCATATGGTTCTAGGGATATTTGGAGGCTTTCTCAAAGGGTTTTTGGCTGCAACCTAAACTGGACAACTGGTCGTTGGTGTGCCTGTCGGGAAGTGAAGGTCGTACTCTCTAAAAAGTGAAAATAGAGTGAACATTCACTCTTTTCTTCTTAGAGAGCACTCTAAAATCAATCGATTTTCACTCCTAAACAAGTGATCACGGACGTGACTCCCAAGAAAGTGAAAATAGAGTGAAAATTCACTCTTTTTTTTAAGAGAGTATGTACAAGTGGATCGTTCAATACGAATCCCCCTGCCAACATTTTCTCCAGGTCCAAATATGGTTCGTGATCATTATAACATGATTTATGATTATGTTGAGACGTAGCCATTGGTTAAAATTCTGAAAGAAGCTAGAAGTATTTTTGAAAGGTTAACTACGTAGAACGTAAGACTTAATGTACGTTTTGAGGTTTTGTAATAATCACGATGATAAGATATATTCTCAATCTTTCAGAAAATTCCGAAAACGAGGGCATTTGAAATGGGGTCCTTTTTGAGGGACAATTCTGCGCTAATATGCTAATATTTCATTGATTTCCATTTTTCCCTTTGACTGCAAATTTACGCTATTCGATGCTTTGATACAGGTATACCGTTCGTGAACTTGGGATACGGGAATTCAGAGGCAATGATTCTCGGTGTATCTCCATGGTTCCATGAAGATAATCATAGCATGGTGTTTTGCACCAACATGGCCTTCTTTGAGTTCATCAGACATGAAGACTCGTGAGTGTATTTCATTAAAAGAAATTATAGTTATATAGTGGTTTTCCGCATAATCAAGCCCAATGGAATAAACATGGTTGTTACTGCACTCAAACTATTCAAGTTCTTCCGAAAGATTAACCCCATTTCCATGGGGGAGGGGGGGGGGGGTAGTGAGCACTATTTTTTGGGGAGGCCCTCGAATATTTGAAAAATTGCATCCCGCCCCCCCTCCCCTTGTGGGCCAGGAGGTGGGGGGGGGGCCATCTCCAAAAAAGGTAAAATTAACGTTAAAAAATGTAAAAATACACATTTTTTACCCAAGGGAGGGGGAGGGGCGGACCACCCGGGCCCTCTGCATCCGCCACTGTATTGATTTGGTACTTCGGGAAGGTACACAATGTTAGAATGTTTGGTGTACCTTCCCGAAATACATTTGGGGACTGCATGGGCAAATCAATATCATATAAAACATGCATCATTTGTTTTATATTACGAATTACTCCTAGATCCTTGTTATGTGATGTAAAACAGATTCATCCAAGATTGTTTCGTGACAGTATGGCTGACAAATGAATCTCAAGTTCAGGCGCGGATCCAGGATTTCTTAGAGGGGGGGGGGGGGGCAAATTTGAAACTATGCGAGCCAAATATTGGTACGTAATGGCAAAGTCCCGGGGTGTCAATAGGCGGAGCCCCCGGAAGCATAGGGGGTATGGGCATTTATTACGTTCAGATGAGCATAATATATTTTTATACCATATTCATGACGATGGCAGGTCACTAATTGGCGTGAGGTCCATGGGCTGAGCTCCCTGGAACTCAGGGATTTGAGGCATTTTATAACGGTCAGATAAGCATTCAGGGGGCCGCCTTAGGCCCCCTCGTGGGGTCGAGGGGGCGGAGCGCTCGGAAGCTCAGGGGTTTTAAGGCATTTACTTATGGTCAGATGAGCATATTTTGATACCTTGTTTGTGACACTCGCATGACACAAATGCGTGGGGTCCAGGGGGCGGAGCTCCCGGAAGCGCAAGGGTTTAGGCATTAATTTTACTTAAGTTAAAAGAGCGTATGTTGGAACCTTATTTGTGACACTGGCAGGTCATTAAATGGCGTGGGTTCCAGGGGGCGGAGCCCCTAGAAGCTCGGGGGGTTTAGGCATTTAATCGCGGTCAGATGAGCATATTTTGATACCACAATATTTTGTGACACTGGCAGGTCACTATTCTTTCTTTCTTTCTATTTCTCGTAGTCGTTAATATACTTTTTCACAAGAAGTGGGGGGGGGGGGTAGAGGGCTCGAGGCCCCCGAGACCCGCCATTCTGCGGGCTCTGCAATGTAGGCCTCTAAATAAGCATATTTCTTGCCTGACTGTAAATCAGGAATTAGGAATTTGTCATTTTCCAACAAACGCATACAAAAGTATAATTTACTAAAAAGTGAGGAAAAATCTCGAAAAATCATGTCATTTCAGCGCCTTTTGTAAATAACCGGTATCGAATTAAAAATAAACCACGTTTTTTTTATATATATATATATATATATTTTTTGTGGGGGGGGGGGGGGATTGGGGAGCAACTACCCCCAACCCCCAATCATTTGATTAGGGTTACGATATTGGTAATAGGGTAAAGAGAGAGAGAGAGAAATATAATATCGTAACCATTTTTCTTGGAGGAACAGCGCACAGCCATGGAGAATCTGTCTTGGGATTGGGATTGGTGTTTTATGCAAGCATTAAAATATATTTTGTAAATGTCATTAAATTTTGCAAGTGAACTTGATTATGCAATTGCTTTTCATCTCATCTTTTTCACAGGAACGAGAGTCAGCCGAAAACGCTCTTGATTGACGAACTCGAGATAGGCCAGGAGTACGAGATCGTCTTTACCCAAGAGAGTGGACTCTATCGATACAGACTAGGAGATGTCATTAGGATAACTGGCAATCACTTCAACTGTCCTACATTCGAGTTCATGTATCGGTGAGTGTCACTATCCCACAGATTCCGATTTATAAGGTTTTGTAAGGGTTTTTTTACAATAAATAAAACAATAAGACGTCAATCATCTGTGCAAATTTGAAAAAAGCATCTGTCGAATATAGCCCATACACCAACCTTTGTCAGTAGGAAGTAATATGACTGGAAATTACAAAGCACGAACAAATGAAAAAAAAATCTCCCTGGGATGTCCCTTTATACATCCATTCTAATTCAATATGAAGAAATTAGAATACTGGGAGAAATCTACCAACAACTAATTGCCTCTTATGAACATTTTATCACAGGATGGGCTTGATTATGAACTTGCGGTATGAGAAGATGAACCAGGTCGTTCTTAAAGCAGGACTCCAGTCGGCCGTGGGGCAGTGGAATGATATGAGGCTATTCGAGTATGCAGTGGCTGAGAGCACACTTGTTCCGAAATCATCCCCAGGTCTTTAACCTTTTCACAATTTGTTAAACTTCATCTGTTTATGCACTATAAGCCATTCCTATCAACATTATATTGATTTGTATCCTATCTATTTGGTGCACGTATACGTGTATTACCTCTCATAAATTAGATAAGTGTTTTTCTTTTCCTAGTCTCTAATATTTTATGGCTAAACAAATATTGTTTCATCATCCCTAATATCATAAACGGAGATATTCATACGGTGTAAGTATCAAACGGTACGTTTAAAGCCGGGTTAGGGGTGCATGCCACATTGAGCAAAAGTATAATTTACTAAAAAGTGAGGAAAAATCTCGAAAAATCATGTCATTTCAGCGCCTTTTGTAAATTACCTCTCATAAAATAGATAAGTGTTTTTCTTTTCCTAGTCTCTAATATTTTATGGCTAAACAAATATTGTTTCATCATCCCTAATATCATAAACGGAGATATTCATACGGTGTAAGTATCAAAGGGTACGTTAAAAGCCGGGTTAGGGGTGTATGCCATATTGAGCACTATAAATTATCCGCGTAAAGCACTTCTGAAAAGCTTTAAAGATACTATGTCCTTTTTGTAGCCAACATCAAATTCTGTAGAACTTTCCAGGAATTATGAATATGTCATGTATATCCTATCTGTGAAATTTAAACGTTAGCAGAATCCTAATTTTCAAATTATGAAGGAAACCCGTTTACTTGCTAGACTTTACTGTCAGACACTATTGGGTGACAAACTTTTTTTTTTTCTTCCTTGGTAATAACATGAATAAAATGAGCTGTAAAGGGTACATGAGCATTTGTTTACATCAATAACCCACTTTTTGTAATGGCCAAAATTAAACTGATTGAATCTTTGCGCAGCATAAAAACGACCATTCGGTACAATGGTCTGAAAATCAGACTATTACTTACTGGCTCTATAGCTCTTGAGTCGATTTGACAACTAATAGTCACTCATTTTCCAACTAAAAGACATTTTCGAGCCCCCCCCCTATTTTAGGGAAGTTCTAAATTAGTATTTACTTTCAAATGCCGTTTTAATTTAACCTTTTCATTTTTTGGCCTGCAAATGGGACTTAGTACCTTTAAGATCCAGACCAGATCTTGGTCCAGACCAAAATCGAAGTCTAGAGTCGTTTACCCCCGGCTGGGCGAAAACTACACGATTTATAGCGACTATCCGATTTTGGAAGGATATGCAATAGCATTTGATACGAACATTCAAACATATAGAATCTTAATGACTGATGATCTAAATAGTCATATGATTATGAACAATTTGATTTCAAGGGATTTTATGATTTCTTAGAAGTGGAAAAGCTAAATCCGCTCAGAATCGTACGTGGTGATCGACGTCTTAACAGTAGTGCGATTCGCCTTTTATTCTGACTTGAAGAGTTAAATTAACCCAAATTTCGGTATTATTATTATAATTTACAACCTAAATCACGAAGACGATGTTTGTTAACATTTCCATAGAAAATTCGCACTCGATTCTTTTTTGTGTGAAATAGAAAATCATTATAATTCTTACTTTCCGTGGTGCGTTCCTTTTAAATCTCATTCGATTTCGATATTCAATCTATCTTCGTTTAGCATTCGAAGAGACTGAAGACATGCCGTATTACGTGATTTTCTTGGAGCTAGACCAGACAGTGAACAAGAGCGGAAATAAAGAAACCAGCAAGACGGCAGAGCTCGCATCCAATGAGATCACGAGTTCGGTAAGTAATAACAATCATTTGGTATGATTTAGCTTCTGTAGCAATTGTAATTACCCCAACCTTGCCTGGTATCTGGTTGCAGTGGGTGAAATACCTTGTCCAAGGATGCAAGTTCCGAGCGATAATCGAACCCGGGACCTCTCGTATTAAGTGCCTTAATTTAGTCACCAAAATAAAGACATCGTTCAGTATACTCGGTAGGAATGATGGAGTCTAAAGAGTTGGTCAAGCGGGGAAGCGTGGGGGCGGCAGAGAGATCATATGTGTGAAATATTCAATGTTTGATATCCTCATACCTAAGTTCGATAAAATCATTATTAGTTGGATGTAGATGAAAATGTTCATTTAGTGTTTACATGGCACGTCTGAAAAATTGTTAGTATGATGTAGACATGCACTGTTTAACGCTAGCTTTGGACTTTGATTTATTTCCAAGACTGTTTAATTTCAACAAGAGAGATAAAAATAGTCCCTAAAGTCCTAAAACTGAGATGATATTGATTCAGGATATGTATGATTGTTTTCTTTTTGTTGTTTTCTTTCTCTGGTAGATCGACGTAGAGCTTCGTGGTCTTAATAGCATCTACGAGAGACTGCGGAGAAGTGGCGCCATTTCACACCCTCGTGTTCACATCCTGAAACCCGGCACGTTTGAAGATTTGAAACAGCATGTGGTGAATACGACCAACACTACGGCAAACCAGTATAAAGTACCTCAGAGGCTTCGCACAGTAGATACCCTTAACTTCATGTTTGATCATGCGGTGTAGACACTCTCTGTCCTGACTTCTTCTTGGAGGTACTCTCCCATTTGCTCTGTACAGAAAACTGCACGAATTTTCATTTACTTTGTTGTTGATGAAGGGATGCAGTTGGTTCATTCCAAGACTCACGTGTTAAAAACAAGAAACAAGAAACGAAAAAAAAAAAGGATGCGTGTCGATTTTCTATAGATAAAATAACAATTAATGCGTTTTTGAGCGGTCCTCGCAAGATTTGTCACACAGTTGTCACAAACTGTTGTTTTACTTGACATAGGCTTTCGATTTCAATCTCGAAAATTCAAAACTTTTTCAATCTGATTTTGCTCAATTTTTTAATGTTCTGTTTCTATAATTTTCTGTTTTTATTATAACCAGCAAAATATCGGAGTGGATCTCCCCCTTATCACTATATAATTAAAGATGAGACTATCTCGTGAACTTTAGCAGTCAAATAACAATGTATACATCATAATGACTTGTCTTATTCTCTTGGGCATCATTTTTTCAACCGGGGTGCCGTAAGACATTTTTAGGGGTGCCACGAGACAATTTTAGTATTATAACAAAACTAATATTATTATTTTGAATAACGTCGATAATATAAACCGCTATTAATAATAGGTAATTTTCATGAGGAAATAGCATTCTAAAGATAATTAAATAACTTTATCCCTCGCTCGCTCGCAATTACCTTTACAAACATAACGATTTCAGGCAGCAAAATGTCTAAATACCGCCATAGTTGAGCGTGAATATACAAATAATACACAGCAGTGAGGGCAAATTACGCGTTAGGCAATATAAGTGCCCGGTCACGTGTACGCTTTCAACCAATCTTTTGATGAGGATCTACGTCATCATCTTATAACATATTTTATATCTTTTTATTACAGGATATCCTTATATTTGTGCATTGAGGTGACCACACATAATGATTTGTGTATTTATGTATTGGGCAGTGAGGTGCCCGCACACGTGATTCTATATTTTATCTAATTTGTAGAATATAAAGTAAAAAATGTAACCATATTAAGTGTCATTATGTTTTTAAAAACAACTATTCCCATGCAAAAAAATGTAACCATATTAAAAGTATCATTATGTTTTTCTCGCTCGCTTCGCTCGCTCGCAAAATTTAGAAACAACTACGCCCATGTAAAAACTGTTACCATATTAAAAGTATCATTGTCTTTTTTTTTCACGTTCGCTTCGCTCTCTCGCATGTACATATGTACATAGCACTTCTTTAGTGTCAGGGTCATGCAAAATGAATCATCTTGAAAAATTTAGGGATTGAGGGTGACCCGAAAAATTAATTTTCTTAAAAGGTTGCCATGACTAAACAAAAGGTGGAAAAACGCCACGCTGCTTGGGCATCGTTTAAAAGGAAAACAATTTTCTCTTACCCACATTTCATCTTCTATCTAAGGCAGTCTTCAGGTTTCCGAAGTGAGGCATTAGCATAATGGGTCTATCAATATTGATAAATATTGTACAAAATTGAGGAAAATCGAGCAAACTCAAGTAAGTTCTGGTCTCTCCGACTCCCTTGCATTGCACATTGTCTCGTGTGTGTAGTTACGAGGTGTGCTTTAAGGTGGATTTGATTTTTAGGAAACTAGTTTGTTTATATTTTGCTTTTTGCCCAATATGATAGAGCAATGGAAGTCGTTCCTACCCTCTTGAACTAATCTTCCTCTGCTAATCCGCCAGGCTCCAACACGTTAAGAGCTTCCCTAAAATCTACCGTCTTCGTATTTTCGTAATTAAGTCTTTATCTTTGCAGTTAATAACTGTTGGTCTGTTCGCTATTCATCAGGACCGCTATTTATAAAAGATCGCTATTTATTTCGTCGCGCGTTATGGATAGCTGTCCTTACGAATAGAGGTCCTTATGAATGGCGGTCATTATAAATAGCGAGGTAAATTGACTATGATTTGCTCGCTATTTATAAGGGCCGCTATTCATAAAGGATCGCTATTCATTTTGTCACGTGTTATGGATAGCGGTTCTTATGAATAGTGGTCCTTATGAATGGCGGTCATTATGAATAGCGAGGTAAATTGACTATGATTTGCTCGCTATTTATAAGGGCCGCTATTCATAAAGGATCGCTATTCATTTTGTCACGTGTTATGGATAGCGGTTCTTATGAATAGTGGTCCTTATGAATGGCGGTCATTATGAAAAGCGAGGTAAATTGTCTATGGTTTGCTCGCTATTTATAAGGGCCGCTATTCATAAAGGATCGCTATTCATTTTGTCACGTGTTATGGATAGCGGTTCTTATGAATAATGGTCCTGATGAACAGCGGTCCTTATGGATAGCGAGCTTGACCCAACTGTTGTGCCTTTTACGTATTGAATCTTACTTTTTTTTATGTATAAATCATTTTAGCGGTCACTAAGTTGAAATGTTTCTTTTGATATTAACTTGTACTTTTACGATTGCTCATGTTCTCATAATGATCATGTTCAGGGGGATTTCCTAATTCTAACGTTTGATTGGATTTATGTCATTTATATCGTAATGATCGAATTACTTCCTTTCTTTCTTTCTTTTATATGAAGGGGTCTATTCGCTATTCATAAGGACCGCTATTCATAAGGTCCGCTATTCATAAGGACCGTTATTCATAACGTGCAAATTCCCGTACTTCCTGGTCCGCTATTCATAATGGCAAAAGAGGATCGCTATTCATAAAGAAATTCATAAAGAAAGATTCGTTAATCATAAGGACCGCTATTCATAACGTGAGATGAGGGTCGCTATTCATAATTCATATTAAGGGTCATTAATCATAAGGACCGCTATTCATAATATGAAATCAGGGTCACTATTCATAATACGACGAGAGGGTCGCTATTCATAATACGAAATAAGGTTCATTACTTATAAGGGTCGCTATTCATAACACGGGAAGAGGGTCGCTATTCATAATACGAAATGAGGGTCGCTATTCATAATAAGAAATGAGGGTCGCTATTCATAATAGGAGAAGAGGGTCGCTATTCATAATAGGAGAAGAGGGTCGCTATTCATAATAGGAGAAGCGGGTCGCTATTCATAATAGGAGAAGAGGGTCGCTATTCATAATAAGAAATGAGGGTCGCTATTCATAATAGGAGAAGAGGGTCGCTATTCATAATACTAAGTGAGGTTCGCTATTCATTATAGAAGAAGAGGGTCGCTATTCATAATAGGAGAAAAGGGTCGCTATTCATAATACGAAATGAGGTTCGCTATTCATAATAGGAGAAAAGGGTCGCTATTCATAATAGGAGAAGAGGGTCGCTATTCATAATAGGAGAAGAGGGTCGCTATTCATAATAGGAGAAGAGGGTCGCTATTCATAATACGAAATGAAGGTCGATATTCATAAAAAGAAACGAGGTTCGCTATTCATAATAGAAGTATAGGATCGCTATTCTTAATAGTTGCCCTTCCCCCCGTGGCTACGTTCCTGGTCCTGTAGGGGGGGGGGGGCGTCATATAACCCTGAATAGTTTTTTTTTTTTTTAAAGTAGTTATATTTTATCTGTTATCTTTGATAATTATATAGAGCTCATGTGGTGAGGAAAAATAAAAGTAAAACATAACACACATGTAGTCCTATCGTAAATTGTCCTCCTTGTTGGAAATCTTGCCCCACCACCCTGCCCCCGACTGATCTTATCCAGGCTACGCCACTGAGATATTAAGTACGCCAAGCAGGCCCATTATCCATTTTAGCTTGCTATTTAAGAAACTAGTAATTGTTTATATGACAATACTTTTTTTGTAGAAAGTAATTTGTATTAGGACTTATGGACCTACAAACTATTGAGCGGGATTGGACCTGACCATAAGCTTAGTATCTACCTACCAAGCCCCCTCCCCCCCCCCCATCAGTACGCCCCGGCGCGGATCAAGAATTTTCCAATAGGGGGGGGGGGGGGGGCTGGTGACCGAAATGATGGGACACGTTCATTATTTAGGCATGCCTTTCTTTCTTCAGAAATGTGAGTTTTCAATAAATATTTTCTTCAAATGTTGCCATGTGGCCTACCCCCCCCCCCCGGCCTATGCTGTAGCCATGGGGTGTCCTCTATCCAGTATGTCGCTTTCTTATTAACATTTAGTTTATTGCTTATGTCATTTTGACTTTTTCGGTATTATGAATAGCGACCCTCATGTCGTATTATGAATAGAGACCTTTCCCATTATGAATAGCGACCCCCTACTCCTATTATGAATAGCGACCCTCTTCTCCTATTATGAATAGCGACCCTAATTTTGTATTATGAATAGCGACCCTCATTTTGTATTATGAATAGCAACCCTCTACTCTTTTATTAATAACGACCCTCTTCTCCTATTATGAATAGCGACCCTCATTTCTTATTATGAATAGCGACCCTCATTTTGTATTATGAATAGCAACCCTCTACTCCTATTATGAATAGCGGCCCTCTTCTCCTATTATGAATAGCGACCCCTACTCCTATTATGAATAGCGACCCTCTTCTCCTATTATGAATAGCGACCCTCATTTCGTATTATGAATAGCGACCCTCTACTCCTTTTATGAATAGCGACCCCCTACTCCTATTATGAATAGCGACCCTCATTTTGTATTATGAATAGCAACCCTCTACTCTTTTATTAATAGCGACCCGCTTCTCCTATTATGAATAGCGACCCTCTACTCCTATAATGAATAACGACCCTCATTTTGTATTATGAATAGCAACCCTCTACTCCTATTATGAATAGCGACCCTCTTCTCCTATTATGAATAGCGACCCCTACTCCTATTATGAATAGCGACCCTCATTTCGTATTATGAATAGCGACCTTCTACTCCTGTTATGAATAGCGACCCCCTACTCCTATTATGAATAGCGAAGCTCATTTCGTATTATGAATAGCGACCCTCTTATTCTGTTATGAATAGTGACCCTCATGTCGTGTTATGAATAGCGACCCTCATTTCCTATTATGAATAGCGACCCTCTTCTCCTATTATAAATAGCGACCCTCATGTCCTATTATGAATAGCAACCCTCTTCTCCTATTATGAATAGCAACCCTCTTCTCTTATTATGAATAGCGACCCTCATGTCGTATTATGAATAGCGACCCCTTCTCCTTTTATGAATAGCGACCCCCTACTCCTATTATGAATAGCGACCCTCTTCTCCTATTATGAATAGCGACCCTCATGTCGTATTATGAATAGCGACCCTCTTCTCCTATTATGAATAGCGACCCTCTTCTCCTATTATGAATAGCGACCCTCTTCTCCTATTATGAATAGCGACCCTCTTCTCCTATTATGAATAGCGACCCTTTTCATTGATTATGAATAATGACCCTTATGAATAATGACCCTTATGAATAGCGACCCTCATTTTCCATTATGAATAGCGACCCTCATTTCGTATTATGAATAGCGACCCTCATTTCGTATTATGAATAGCGACCCTCTTTCTGTTTTATGAATAGCGACCCTTTTGTAATATTATGAATAGGGACCCTTATGAATAACGACCCTCGCGTCGTATTATGAATAGCGACCCTCTTCTCCTATTATGAATACCGACCCTCTTCTTTGATTATGAATAGCGGTCCTTCTGAATAATGACCCTTATGAATAATGACCCTTTTCTCCAATTATGAAAAGCGGACCTTATGAATAGCGGTCCTTATGAATAGTGGACCTTATGAATAGCGGTCCTTATGAATAGTGGACCTTATGAATAGCGGACCTTATGAATAGCGGTCCTTATGAATAGCGACATTGACCCTATATGAAATATAAAGAGAAGAATGTGAGGAGATAAAAAGATGCTTATGAGCATTCTTCTTAAATGGTCTCAAATGAAAGTGTTCCCAATTTAAAAACTGTTATATACTGGGTGTGCCTAAGAAGTGTGTAGATTTAGAATAATTAGTGAATTAAAAGCATAGAATTATGTTATGTATTTGCTGTGGGCTGTTTGTTTTCTTACTCACTTAAAGAGACTCTACACTTTATTATGTGCTTCACAAATTCATCTTTACTGTTGATATTCTTCTTATTATTATTATTCTTATTATCATTGATTTTTTAATTGTTACTATCTTTTTTTTAAATTGTAATTATTATCATTATTAATATAGTTTTGTATTAATATTGTTGTTGTTTTTCTTCTTGTTCTTGTTCGTTTTCTTCTTTGTTTAGAGTTACAATAAATAGTGCATTAAAAGCGTAGAATTGTGTTATGTATTTGCTGTGGGCTGCTTAGCTCTTAGAAGTAAGAAACCGGCAAAAGCTGTTTAATATACACTTGCTTATGATACTAAAGTTATACATGTACACGTTTGTCATTGACCATTGAATTATTGATAATGATGTAGAAAGTTGGAATTCGAATATTTTTTCATAATGATAACAAGACAATAAACAATTTAAAGATGGAGACGGAATTGTGAGTACCAGTTATAAATTTCATTGTGTTTGTAATAACTATCTATTTCAGTATACCTATTGCATATTTAATGTAAAGCTGGCAATCAATTATAATCAGTATCAATTATTATCAATTAAAGGCAGTGTATTTTACAAACACAGCTAGTATTGTATGTTTGTATTTTTGTGTATTCTCTAGGCGGTGAGTGTTTCAATTAATAAACATTTATAATGTGCATACGCATATCGTTCAATCTATCAAGTATATAATGTATAGTAGCGGCAAAGACCCCGCGAAAGGGCGACGGACGTGAAAATCACAAAATAGGGACTTTTAGATTGAGTGGACGAGAGAACACGACGAACGCCGAATGATCATGCGTGTCAACGTACTCAACTGCCCATGTTGACTACAATAGGCCATTTTCGTAATGTAACCAAATTTAATGCATAAGTCTTTGTGTAGTGCCTTAATACATATTATTTAATTCACCTGATAAGAATAATAGTATTTCAATAGTCAGAATGCAACTGCATATATTAAGTGTTGCTAGGTAGGTCAAGCCATAATGTTTGTCCAACCCGGCAACAACTAATGTATGCAGTTCAGATTCTGCCTATTGAAATACTATTATTCTTATCAGGTGAATGAAATAATCTGTATTGAGGCACTTCACAAAGACTTATGCATTAAATTTGGTTAAATTACAAAAATGGCCTATTAGATTGCACTCGACGATATACATGCATGCAGGAAGTAACACTATGAACTTGACGGACAAAGAAAGAGGACAAAATATACAGTTCCTCATTCTACCCTCAAAAATTGCTGTGGTAGACAAAAGAACATCCCTTCACTGCTATTATGTAAAAATGTGTAGAACAGGTGAATATGCATGTGACACCTGTTCTACACATTGTTACATAATAGCAGGGATGTTCCTTTGTCTACCTGAGGAACTGTATATTTTATGCGCACGCGGCATACTAGTAGGGCCTACCGTACTAGATTTAGGAAAATCAAGGTTGACGCATTCTCGATCGCCGACTGAGACGACGTGACGCATGCGCAGTGTCTTAAAATGACGTCATACGTTGCAGTCAAAGCTGTCGACGTGCAAATCTAATCATACTTCAGAAAAAATGCTCATGATTCCCGATACTTGTTTCGGTATTCCGATTGTTCGTTTTCCTGGAAAAAAGGGATACAGGGTTCGAAGGCATTGTTGCAAATATGAACCTAAGAATAATGAACCCTAACTAATTTCAAATTACGATCCCTAATTTAATTTCGGAATTATGAACCTTCTCGGAAAATGTAACTGGAAAGTTGATGGTCGAGCATAAGAAGTCCGTTCCCTCGTAGCCGTACCTCTATGGTCACTTCGACTGTAATGTGTCATAATTTTAACGGTTCGGTATACAGTGTTAATCCTAAATATAGTTTCCATTAGTTTATCTAGATTAAGTAAAAGATACTCATAATAGGGACTTTTAGATTGAGTGGACGAGAACACGACGAACGCCGACTGATCATGCGTGTCAACGTACTCAACTGCCCATGTTGACTACAATTTGAAATATTTTAGATTGCACTCGGCGATGTACATGCATGCAGTAAGTACACTATGAACATGACGGACAACGAAAGAGGACAAAATATACAGTTCCTCATTCTACCCTCAACAACGAACTGCATACATTAATTGTTGCAAGGTTGGACAACATGATGGCTTGACCTACCTAGCAACACTTAATATATGCAGTTGCATTCTGACTATTGAAATACTATTACTACTATCAGGTGAATGAAATAATTTGTATTGAGGCACTTCACAAAGACTTATGCATTAAATTTGGTTACATTACGAAAATGGCCTATTGCTGTGGTATAGAACATCCCTTCACTGCCATTATGTAAAAATGTGTAGAACAGGTGAATATGCATGTGACACCTGTTCTACAGTTCTACACATAATAGCAGGGAAGGGATATGTTCCTTTGTCTACCTGAGGAACTGTATATTTTATGCGCACGCGGCATATACTAGTACTGTACTAGATTTAGGAAAATCAAGGTTGACGCATTCTCGATCGCCGACTGAGACGACGTTACGCATGCGCAGTGCCTTTAAATGACGTCACACGTTGCAGTCAAAGCTGTCGACGTGCAAATCTAAAAGTCCCTCTTGTAGCCTGTGGTGATCCCTTTAAAGGTATTACAAAGTTTTGGGAAATTTTGAAAAATGGGTGGATAGTGATTCTTTACAATTTTGATATATTTGGATGTCTCTGTGGATGTATTAAAAGCAATAGAAATTTTAGTCCCTAAAACACTTTTGCTTTCGAGAAAAATTGAATATAAAGATTTACCGGTGCTCCCGGTAAATTTTGATAAATTTCAAAATAGCTTCTACGGCCGTACAATGGTAGCTGCGACCATGACAATCTCAGAATATGTAGTTGTGATATATAATTTCCGAACGGGAATAGCTAATCGGCCGATTTTAGTCAAGAAACATTGTTTTACAGCTTAATTAATATCTTGACCTTGAGAGGGAGCTATACAACATAAAATGTTTATTATTTATAATTTCATAACTTTAGAGTCGATTTCGACCGCGACAACGATCAGTGAATATTGTAGGATCGCATATGCTTTCAATATGTTCATTTGAACCAAATTCACGACCCCATACCAAAACTTTGTATTACCTTTAAGTTAGTCAACTTGATCAATAAAATCTGGCCTGGAGAGCTAAACGGTTGCAATTTTTTTACTGATTAATGTCAAAATTTGCATTTGCTTAATTTATTTATGAGTAAATATTGGTGGTCAGTGCAACTTTGCAAGGTTTGACTTTCTAAATGGAACTCGCACATGATGAGAGCAACCCCTGGGGGGCGTTTCACAAAACTTGTCTTCAGTGACAAATGACAACTTGTGTTATAAGCTACTGAAATCCTTGCTTCTGATTGGTTAGCTACAGATTTGTCACTGATTTGAGTCATTTATCATTGAAAAAAGGCTTTGTAAAACGGGTGCCAGAACACGAATCAACCAAAATTCGGGCAAAGGCAAATTTCGCATGCTTTACGAAGATGGCGAGTGCTCGGTCATCTGTGATTGCATTTTGATGGCCTATCCAATTAAAGACGATTTTATCAACTTTCATAACATTATGGTATATTTCAGCGATTCTAGTTGAGATTTTGGTGTGAATACACCACCCCCCCTTTTTTTTCCTTATCAACCCACACTATATATAGACATATAGTTCATATCTTAAGCAAAATCACTTCATGGACTTTGATCTCATTACCTTGTTCAATGAAAATATAAATGCTTGATCTGCAATTTCATTGGGGGTGTCGTCGAAGTAGATGTAGATGAACTTTTAGAAGTTGGACGAAATTTTACAACTAATTTTACGACTAATTTTACGACATATTTCCATTTTGAAATTTGTTGATAATCGACAGTAAAGCAACGCTTAAAATGAAATAAAAATTAATGTTCCGGCTATCTTGGCGATATTTCTTTTTGCTGGAACTCAATGTTAGTAGAGTTATCGGTGGGAAAATACTGCAATGATTTCTGAAAAAGTAACAAATTTACCGACAACATTTCAGAATCTTTGAATACAAATTATGCTCCATCGATTTATCGGCTTATATAGGTCTATTGTTCCAGCTTTCCTGTCACTTGATAATTCAAGTTAAATTATACTTATGATAATATCAAACATTGCACACGTTTGATATTCGGTGCCATGTCACAAAATACATCACTCCCGATCCTCGTGCTTTCCTAAACTTACATTTATTGACTTTACTCTGATACTATTAGGGTTATGTCTATATTTGATATAATTTAATCGCTAGATGCACAGATAAAAGTTTTATCGCTATTTATTCTTCAGTCGCGATTTCATCCGAGTTAATGTTAGCTTCCAATGTAAAGGAACTGACAGGCAAAACTCGTCTACCTTCTCTCTTCTTCATCTATGATAAATTTGTCTGCATTACAGCCAAGAAATAACAGCCGGTCTAGAAAAAAGAGACATATATTATATATTGATTCAGAAGGTAGTGAGTTAAGGCAGCATAGTCTACAATGCTTACTTCAAAGTTACTTATGATTTCGGTGATTTGTGGTGCGATGGCAGCCTGGTCAGCTTACCAAACAACATCCACATCATTCGGAAGTTGGAAATCGATATGGTTTGGTAAGTGAAAGAAATTTCATTTCTTTCATTTCTTTCATTTCAAAATCTTGTTTTCTTTCAGTCTCAATCAAAACTTTAAAAGACTGCTTAACAAGAAATATGAAAAATTTTAGGGGTGTCTACAATTTAAATCAAAAGGAAGAAAGAAAGAGTGTGTGAGAGAGAGAGAGAGAGAGAGAGAGAGAGAATATTTCTATTATTAACCAGTATTAAACTAATTCAATGAAATTGTATAGGTATGGAGTATGGACCGGAATTGATATGAATTCACGTTTGATGTCCCTGGTGATTTAGTTTCTTCTTCAACTGATATTTCAACCTTAACGTGAATAATATACTGAAGGAAACAACCAAGCATTGTACATGTATGAAAAAAGGTCTACCCTTTAAGAATCTACGTATTCAATTATATATGATATAATCACCATGCCCTCGATAAAACTTGGATACTAAATCTCCTTTTAGTGTACACAATATTCATCAAACATCCTTTTGTGATGAGAATCGGATTTAAATTGAAGAATTACCACAACATTGTCAGGCAACATGTATTTTCCTCTTATATTTTGCAAGGATGTTATGCAAAACGCTGTCTGTATAACGTCTGAAAATACAAGGTCTTCTAAAACAAACGTAACTCTGTAGTATTTGCTTAAATCCCCTAAAGTTCACACAAATTTTAGGAGATACCATGACATCGCTACCTACGAAGTCTTACTAAGGATAGTTAAATGATTTTTAAAGATTTTGCCAATAGAAACCTCCTTGTTTTTTTATTTATTTTAGACACCTTGAGGTTCGAGAGTTACAATTTAAACAAAGTTCATTAGCCCCGAAAAAGAATGTCTTTCTGTACGTGACCGCCAGTTTATAAAACAAATTTGCTCATTTCACAAGGGTCTCGTGGACATTCGATCAATAGTGCTGAGCCAAAGATAATATATCAAAATATAATTATCTGCAGTTCACGAAGACTCCTTATAACGAATAAGACCCTGGTCGTATAAACAGTAGGTCTATAATTGTAATCCAACGTTTAAACCTTGAAAAAGTGCCAAATGACTGCCAGCAGAATGAATAGTGAAAAGCAAACGAGAATGGATACGAAAACATTTTAAAGCATTAATTTTTAAGATGTAAAGACGATAACAGTTTGCCGTCAACATTTTGGAGCGTTACATGCAGATCCGTTTTCAGAGCCTCGTACCGAATAGTCGTACGTTTTGTGCCGCGCAAAGATTCAATCAGCTAAATTTTGGCCATTACAAGAAGTGAGTTATTGATGTGGACAAATGGTCATGTATCCTTTACAGCTAATTTCATGTATGTTATTACCAAAGAAAAAAAGAAGTCAGTTGGTCACTCAATAGTGTCTGACAGTGAAGTCTAGAAAATAAAAGGGATTCCTTGCATAATTTGAATACTAGGACACTACTAACGTTTAAATTACACAGATAGAACATTACGTGGCATATTCTTAATTCCTGCAAAGTTTTACAGAATTTAATGTTGGCTGCAAAAGGGAAACACTACATTTAAACTTTGACTTTTACATGAACTCGAAGAAAGCTGGCTGGACATTTTTTGTTAATTTGTTAATTTTTTATGTTGATTTGTTAATTTTTTTATGTTGATTTGTTGATTTGTTAATTATTCAGGATTCCTTGCTGTTGTTGCGTTCTGCATCTCTGTCCTGTTCTTGTGGATTCTGACCCTCCGCCCATCTCCTAAGCAGGGAGTCATATCGGTTCTGAATCATCTGTACTTCGCAGGCACGTCTTACATAAGGGGAAAGTATTACCTTCGTCAACTAAAGACAGCTTGGAAGAACCCTCGATATGCTCAGGATCAGTTTCTCATGAGAGTTCTCAAGGAAAATGGGGATACAGACTACGGAAGGAAGTTCAAGCTCAAGAACATCGTAAGCGCAGAGGAGTTCCGAAAACGTCATTCGTTGACGACCTATGAAGATTACAAACCTTATGTCGAACGGGTAATGGCTGGAGAGCAAGGTGTGATGACCCAGGTGATGCCGAATGCATTTGTACAGACCTCAGGTACGACAGGTCCCTCAAAGTATTTCCCGCATAGAGATCACAGGTATCTTTTAACAAGCATTATGGATGTTCTTTATACCCATCTGCACGAACTCTGTCCACGTCTGGGGATGCTTCAGAAAAAGTTATTTCACTACGTCCAGCCAGTAATGTCTAGAGCTAAGAACGGAGGGAGTATCAGGTCTGCCATGTCTTTATATGAAGATGGCTTCATGGCATCCTGTTATACCACACCACCTTCGGGTTTTCGCATTCAATCCTTCAACGAAGCAAATTACATCCACCTTCTTTTTGCTCTCCTCGATCCAAACACTGGTGTATTCTGTGGCACGTTTATAGGCGGCATTGATACTTTGATGAAGAAACTTGAGCAATGTTGGGAGGACATTGTGGATGATATCGAGCATGGAACAATCACTGAGAAGGTTAAGTTCGACGATGCTGACATCAGATCATCACTTGAACAGGCTCTTGGCGGAGGTCACCCGGAGAGGGCGGGCGAGCTGAGAAGGCAGTTCGAGAAAGGTTTTAACGGTATCATGAAGAGGGTGTGGCCAAACCTTGAGGTGCTAGCCGCCGTAGATAATACTGGAATTTGGCCTGATCTCAAGGCAAAATATGCAGAAGGTAGGCAAATAAGGTTAATTTCATGAACTTTAGTTTTATTGATGTGTTAGCTTGAAGGCACCATATTTGATCTACAATAAGTAGTGCCGGCATTTGTCTTGCTCATGCGACAATAGCTCTGCGTCAATTTCCTTCACCAACCGATTCCTCCACCAATTCTTAACATCAACTCTGGACCAATACTGTATCCATCCCTCACCCTAATCATAAACCCAACCTAAAACACAATTGCAACCTTAACCCTGACCTTAACCCCTATACCTTTGACGAAATAGAGCCCGGGGCAGGGGCAAATGTCGAGTCACTGCACCCTTCTTTGGTTTAATCGAAAATGAATAGTTTTTGTCTGAAATATAGATATGCATGGCATTAGGCAAATAATTTTTTTTTTTTTTTTTTTTTTAAGAAAACATTTGCTTGCTCTTGTGTGGTTATGTATTCTCGACTTCACTATCATGGCCACTGTTAACCTTGATGGCCGGGAGCATATGGTTCTAGGGATATTTGGAAGCTTTCTCAAAGGGTTTTTGGCTGCAACCTAGACTGGACAACTTGTCGTTGGTGTGCCTGTCGGGAAGTGTAGGTCTTTGGTAATCGTTCAATACGAATTCCCTTGCCAACATTTTTTCCATGCCCAAATATGGTTCGTGATCATTATAACATGATTTAAGATTATGTTGAGACGTAGTCATGACTGACTCATTGGTTAAATTCTGAAAGTAACCAAAAGTATTTTTGAAAGGTTAACTACGTAGAACATAAGACTTAATGTACGTTTTTAGGTTTTTTAATAATCACAATGAAAAAATATATACTCAGTCTTTCAGAAAATCCCGAAACGAGGGCATTCGAAAAGGAATCCTTTTCGGAGACAATTCTGCGCTTATATTCTATTCTTTCATCGATTTTCATCTTTCCCTTTGACTGCAAATTTACGCTATTCGATGCTTCGGTACAGGTATACCTTTCGTGAGCATTGGATACGGGAATTCAGAGGGGATGATTCTCGCTATTTCTCCATGGTTCCATGAAGATAATCATAGCATGGTGTTTTGCACCAACATGGCCTTCTTTGAGTTCATCAGACTTGAAGACTCGTGAGTATATTTCAATTTTAGATTTTCCACTGTTAGATAGTGGCTATACGAACATCAGTCCAATGGAATAAACACGGTGTATGCACCCCAACTAGGCAAGTTCTTCCGACATATTAACGCCATTTTTTAAACATCGATTCCCAGATTTCCCAATTAATTACCGACTGCCACGCACCCATCCCCCCACCTTATGGATCTTTTCCATGTTGTTACGCTGGCACATCAAACATTTAGACTGTTATCACACGGAAAAAAATGGTAACGATGTTGGTAATGGGGTAGAATGAGAAAGAGAGAAAGGGAGAAAGAGAGAGAGAGAGAGAGAGAGGGTGTGCGATATTGATTTGCCCAGTCCCGATGGTTATTTCCATTTTTCGGGGTGGTACACCAAACATTCAAACACTGTAGGCTGTTATTACCCCATGGACAAAAATGGTTACGATATTGGTAATATGGTAGAGTGAGAGACAGAGAGAGAGAGAGAGAGAGAGAGAGAATATCGTAAACATTTGGGGATTCGGATGGGTGTTTCATGCACGCACTGAACTACATATTGAAAAAACGTCATTAAATTTGCACGTATACTTGATTATGCAATTGAAGTTGTTTTTTATCTCATCTTTTTCACAGGAAAGAGAGTCAGCCGAAAACGCTCTTGATTGACGAACTCGAGATCGGGCAGGAGTACGAGATCGTCTTTACCCAGGACAGTGGACTCTATCGATACAGAGTAGGAGATGTCATTCGGATAACTGGCTATCACTACAATTGTCCTACATTCGAATTCATGTATCGGTGAGTGTCACTATCCCACAGATTCCGATTTGTTAGGTCTTGTAAGTTATTTTACAGTTTCATTGAATAAAGCACGTAAATCAGAGAAGCAGTGATATGCAAACGTTTATTTCCTGTGCAAATTCGAGAAACGTACCTGTCGAATTAAGCCCCAAGAGCCCCCCCCCCAAAAAAAAAAAAAATACACACCCAAATTTGGATAGATTTTATCCCGTCTAGCCCACGAATCATCCTTTGTCAGTAGGAAGTAATATGACTGGAAATTACAAAGCACAAACAAATGACACCCCCCCCCTCCCGAAAAAAAAAAAAAGTCGGGATGGGGTGTTAGATGGTCTCTAAACAATGGTTAGCCCAATTGACCGAATTTTGTCAGAAGGAAGAGCTATGGCTTTAAATTACAGAATTATAAAAGCACACAAAATGTTCTGTCGAAAAACGGATGTAACACAAACTTGAAAAGAACCCACCAAACTGCGCTTTAAACAAAGTGATACTGCCCCTAAAACGTTTAGAATGAGAAGAAGAAACAAACCCGCTTTCTTAAAATTCCGGCCTTGATTACTCAAAGGTAGTTAATTCATTTCAATTCAAATTTACATACATCAATTTTAGTAGTAACATTTTCATGAGGCGCATTTTTGATCATTTCATTAAGAAGTTATTAAATCGTAAAAACTAGATTTCCCCCCCCCCCCCCCCCAGTTTGTTGGCACTTTCCACCTAGGTTCAAATAGGTACGTGGCAATTGCTAAAGGAATAATAATTGCAGGGCCCGCATGAAAAGCAGTTTTGATACTGATGTGGCTCGCTTGATTAAATAAGATGAAATTATTATTGTGATTTTTGAAAAACGTCCTGTAGACGTTGAAACGTTTATGGAACTTTCATTAACGTCTCAAGAACTGTTTGCTTTCCCTGGGATGTCCCTTGTCGTATCCGGACACCTACCCCCTGGACATCCAATCCCCGGATAACCGCCCCCGTCAACTACCCCCTAGGACAATTATCCCCTAGGGCAACCATCCTCTAGGACGACTACCCCCGGGACAACTATCCTCGGACTACTAGCCCCTAGACAACTACCCCTTGGACAACCTTCCGCTAGGGCAACTACCCCGGACAACTACCCAAGGACAACTACCCACCGGCCAACTACCTCCTAGGATAGTTGTCCGGGGGGAGTAGTTGTCCTAGAGGATGGTTATCGTAGGGGGTAGTTGTCTGGGGGAAGTTGTCGTAGGGGTAGTTGTCTGGGGAAGTTGTCGTAGGGGGTAGTTGTCTGGGGTACTTTTCCGGGGGTAATTGTCCGGGGGTATTCGTCTTAGGATAGTTGTCCGGGGGTAGTTGTCTAGGGGGTAGTTATCCTAGGGGGTAGTTGTCTTGGGGTAATTTTCCGGGAGGTAGTTGTCCCGGGGGGGGGGGGATAATCGTCCTAGAGGGTTGTTGCCCTATAGAGGGTAGTTGTCCTATGGGGTAGTGGTTATCCGGGGGGGGGGTTGATGTCCAGGGGGTAAGTGTCATAGACCGTCCCTAATGCATCCATTCTAATTCAATATGAAAAAAATTAGAATACTGGGAAAAATCTACCAACAACTAATTGCCTGTAATTTATGAACATTTTATCACAGGATGGGCTTGATTTTGAACTTGCGGTATGAGAAGATGAACCAGGTCGTTCTCAAAGCGGGACTACAGTCGGCCGTGGGGCAGTGGAATGATGTTGGGCTAGTCGAGTATGCAGTGGCTGAGAGCACACTTATTCCGAAGTCGTCCCCAGGTCTTAACCTAGCTTTTACAAATTCTTTGAACTTCATCTGTTTATGCACTACATACCTTTCCTATCAAAATTATATTTATTCGTCTCTTATCCATGGTGCACGTATACATGTATTGTTTGTCAGAAAATAGTGTTTGTCTTTTTCCTAATCTCTAATCTTGTTTAATATGGCTAAACAAAGCCATCAAATTGTTTCATCGTCCCTAATGTCATAAAACGAGATACTCATACTTTATAAGTATCAAAGGGTACGTTTAAAGCCGGGTTGGGGGTGTAATGTCACATCATGGAGGTGAGACCCTGGTCAGATTGGGCACTGTACATTATCCGCGTAAATCACTTCTGAAAGGCCCCCTGGACCAGAATCGAAGTCTGTTGGTCATAATGGTGGAATAATTATTTTTACCCCAAGTTATGGAATAATTTTGACAATGATTTATTCCTAATGGATCTAAATAATAGTATACGTCCTCAGATTGTATTGAATATTAATTTGCCAGTGTTTGTTTTGCGTGACTGCTAAAGCATTGGTATGCTACTATGCTAATCAACTAGTTGGATAGTAGGACGATCATATAGTGTGCGCTGGGAATTATACAACGAAACCCATCTACCATCTCCTATTTTTAGACCCCTATATCTGGCATGGTATTTTACACTCTATTTGAGGATTGCGTCTTCTTAGACTTTTTTTTGGGGCCCCAAAGGAAAAAATTAAAGAAATAAACCCTGATTTGGAACATATGACAGAATGATGTTTATTTTAAAATCCTATCGGACACTCTGCTTCCTACCGGGTCTATCAAATTTCCTACGTATCTCCGCGTATATACGTATGGTCAGCGAATTCTCCAGATTTTACCGTTTTTTATACATTTATTATTATCCTTTCGATGGTACGTTCCTTTTAAATCTCATTCGACTTCGATATTAAATCTATCTTTGTTTAGCATTCGAAGAGACTGAAGACATGCCGTATTACGTGATCTTCTTGGAGCTGCACCAGGCAGGAAACACGGGCGAAAATAAAGAGACGAAGGAGCCGGTAGAGCTTGCATCCAATGAGATCATGAGTTCGGTAAGTCGTACCAATGAGTCGGTCTTACTTAGCATACCTGTTAGTTAGCTTTACCCAGTGTAGCCATATAAAAATAGTACTACTATTCCTGCTTGCACTGCAACTACCATAATGCCCATCAGGCTATAACAAAAAAGATGTTGTATTGCCCTTTAGGTGCCAAAACATGGGTCGGTCGGTCGAAATACTTTAATACATTTTTTTTCCTAAAAAACGGTAACATAAAAAAAAATATTTTAAAAAGCCGACCGTAGATTTCAAGATTTTTGGGTCAGTCGCAAAGGGCAATACAACATCTTTTGTTTTGTTAGGCCTCGTTGCCAGGTAGCTGGATGCAGTGGGCGAAAGTACCTTGTCCAATGATAAGTGAACCCGGGACCTCTCGTATTAAGTGCCTAATAATTCAATCTCCAAAGTGGCTTAAAGACATCATCTAGTACTTAGTAATCGGTAGGAGTCTATAGAGTTGGTCAAATGGGGGAGGGATGGGGCGGCAGAGAGATCTTTTTCCGTGAATCTTTCATTATTTTATATCGGCCATACCTAAGTTCGATAAAATCATTATTATTTGCATGTAAATACACATTTGCATTCAGCGTTTACATGGTATATCTGAAAAATTGTTAATAATCATGCATTGTTAGTTTTTGTGATTACATGTATTGTACCATGTCTCGGTGCTGAGTTGGCTGCTCCCAATTCTCCCGGAGTTTTTATCTGACCGTTAGGCCGTAGAGAGCCCGTAAAGGGCCCGTGAGGCCCAGCCCCCCCCCCCCCCCACTCAGAGAACGGAATGACCGCATGCGTGTTACCAAAATGTCCGGTAAAGGGGTACTTTTCGTGCAACAAAGTCCGGCCCGAGAAATGTTTAAAAAAGGGATGTATTTGACTTTTTACCCGGAGATTGCTTTTAAAAGGGGGTGTTTTTCCCTTTTCTCTCATCTCCTTGGACTCCTGAGAAATTATTCCGAATTTAGGGGGGGGGGGTACATTGACCATCTTTCCGTATTTAGGGGGGTCTCCAAGGCAGGAAAAGCCCGCGAAAGGGGAGTTCAGAAATGTTGGCAGTCCTCAGATAGGAGGTGCTTTCAAAAAGAGAGAACAAGCATACGCGTACCCTAAATAGCACTGAGTGGGGGGGGGGGGGGGGAACCGGTAGTGAGGCTCAAGACGGTGACCAGTATTACTGTTAATTCTCAATATACACCGTAGCTTTGAATACAGAGGCGCGGATGTCAGAGGACACAGAGTTCAGTGCGCCGCACGGCAGACCGTGGTGCACCGTATGCGCACCTTGGCGATCCCGGCCGAGCCCCGGGAGCCATGGGATGCACATGTTCATCGGACGGAGCCCGTACGCTTACCGGCCGACACCCGACCGGCACCCTTACGGGCGCCTTGCATTTTCACTCGACCAAATTGTCACTGGGCGCCGCAGAATATGTGACCACACATGCCGTAGAAATGAAAATCGGAAGGGTCCCTTACGGTCTCTAAAATCCACGGCAAGCTGCCAGGTAGGGAAAATCGTACGGGGCCCGGTGTATATGTGACATAGGCATAAGTCGTGTTCTGTACATTTGGAACTTGTTGAAGGACGTGTTTTTTTAACGACATCATTTTCTTCCACTGTTGTAAAATATTTTCAATTGCGCCATCTATATTTATTTTTAATTTAAGAGCGATTTCCGGTTTCCGCGCGTCATTGAAACATAGTGAGCAGCAGATGGCAGTATACGTAAATCTGAAGAAGAGCCTTCTAAACACAGAGTGTGGCCAACTTGGTTTCACTGTACGGCAGGGGCGTAAATCCGTACCGAGGAGTGGGGGGGGGGGGGATGATCGGCGATAGCCATCACATACTAGCACGAGCACACGCCCACACTAATTTACGCAAGCGCGCGCGATCGCGCACGCACAAACACACAACACACACACACACACACGCACACCACCACCACACAAACTCACACACACACACACACACACACACAAACGAACAAACAACAAACAATATTAGAGAAAGAAGACGATTCGTTGTACCGTTCTCGAAAATAATCCTCGTCTGAATTCAGTTCCCCCCCTTCCCTCCCGCGCGAAGCGCGGAAGCTTTTACGTTTCATTAAATCATTAGGGAAAGAAGACGATTCGTTGTACCGTTCTCGACTTTTAATCCTCATCTAAATTCAGTTTTTCCCTTCCCCCCTCCTGCGCGAAGCGCGGAAGCTTTTACGTTTCATAAAATCATTGGAGAAAGAAGACGATTCGTGGTACCGTTCTCGACTTTTAATCCTCATCTGAATTCAGTTTTTCCCTTCCCGCGCGAAGCACGGAAGCTTTTACGTTTCATTAAATCATTAGAGAAAGAAGACGATTCGTTGTTCCGTTCTCGACTCTTAATCCTCGTCTGTATTCAGTTCCCGCCTCCCCTCCCGCGCGAAGCGCCTAAGCTTTTACGTTTCATGAAATCATTAGAGAAAGAAGACGATTCGTTCTACCGTTCTCGACTCTTAATCCTCGTCTGAATTCAGTTCCCCCCTTCCCATCCGCGCGAAGCGCGGTAGCTTTTACGTTTCATTAAATCATTAGGGAAAGAAGACGATTCGTTGTACCGTTCTCGACTTTTAATCCTCATCTGAATTCAGTTCCCCCCCTTCCCATCCGCGCGAAGCGCGGTAGCTTTTACGTTTCATTAAATCATTAGGGAAAGAAGACGATTCGTTGTACCGTTCTCGACTTTTAATCCTCATCTGAATTCAGTTTTTCCCTCCCCCCTCCCGCGTGAAGCGCGGAAGCTTTTACGTTTCATTAAATCATTAGAGAAAGAAGATGATTCGTTGTACCGTTCTCTACTTTCAATACTCATCTGAATTCAGTTTTTCACTTCCCCCCCTCCTCCCGCGCGAAGCGCGGAAGCTTACACGTTTCATTAAATAATTAGAGAAAGAAGACGATTCGTTGTACCGTTCTCGACTTTTGATACTCATCTGAATTCAGTTTTTCCCTCCCCCCCCCCCTTCCGCGCGAAGCGCGGTAGCTTATACGTTTCATTAAATCGTTAGAGAAAGAAGACGATTCGTTGTACCATTCTTGACTCTTAATTTCTTTAAAAAGGGGGTGTTTTTTTTTTCTCTCTCTCTTTGGACTCCTGAGAAATGTAAAAAGGAGGTTATAAAATATCTTGAATATCATAGAAAAATTGATCAAATCCCGGGATCAAATTCCTAAAATTCCTGCTAGCTCTGAAAGCTCATTCAGGATTATTTCATTTTGAAAAGTAAAAGCATTGGCCCCCAGTCCCCCACGATCGACTAGAGCTCACCTGAAATGGGGGGGGGGGGGGGGTCTCCAAGGTAGGAAAAGCCAGCGAAAAGCCGGCGAAAGGGGGATTCAGAAATGTTGGCAGTCCTGAGATAGGGTGGGGGGGGGGGGTTAAAGGGCGGGAACGAGCGTACGCGTACCCTAAATAATACTAAGTGGGGGAGCCGGGCATCTACTGTACATGATTGCACTTTTTAAGCGCTCGCGCGCTGGCGCACTTTACGTCTGGGCTATAATAATACCTTGCAAAATAACGAAAAATTATTCTAAAGTTCATGAAGTGCTTGTTCGCGCACGTCGCGCAACAACTCTTAATGATCGTGACATACTATATCCGTGTAGGCTATACAGTTATACTTAAATTTAAAAAATAACTCATTTCTCATGTATTATGCTAAAATTGAAACAACCACATTTTTTCCTTCTTCTTCTTCTTCTTCTTCTTCTTCTTCTTCTTCTTCTTCTTCTTCCTTTTTTTTCTCTCTTTGTTTTTGCAATATCAGGGGGATGATTGTACAGGCCATCCCCCTACTTCAAGCCAGGGGGGATGCAGCCCCCCCATCCCCCCCCCCGGGATTTACGCCCCTGCTGTATGGTCTCAACATATGGCGTATATTCTGGTTTTGCGCTTGCCCAACAAAGCAGTAGTCGCCATATTGTGTTCAGCTCGAACCGGGTTGGCCAAACTCTGTGTATAGATTGCTCTGATCTGAAGTAATGTCAGTAGTATACCATGAGTTTGTTACGAACCCATTCACAGTGACAGTCTTGTTTAACGCCCGCTTTGGATTTTGATCTATTTCAAAGGCTGTTTAATTTCAAAAAGAGAGAATAAAATGTTCCCTAAAGCCGACAGTCCTAAAACTGAGATGATATTGATTCAGGATATTTAGGATTGTTTTCTTTTGTCATTTTCTTTCTATTACAATGGGTAGATCGACGCAGAGCTTCGTGGTCGTAACAGCGACTACGAGAGACTACGGAGAGAGGGCGCCATTTCACAACCTCGTGTTCACATCCTGAAACCCGGCACGTTTGAAGATTTGAAACAGCATGTGGTGAATACGACCAACACTACGGCAAACCAGTATAAAGTACCTCAGAGGCTCCGCACAGTAGATACCCTTAACTTCATGTTTGATCATGCGGTGTAGACACTCTCTGCCCTGACTTCTTCTTGGAGGTCCTCTCCCATTTGCTCTGTACAAAAAACTGCATGGATTTTCATTTACCTTGTTGTTAATGAAAGAATACATTTGGTTCAATCCGAGGCTTGTGTTCAAACAACAACAAACAAAAAACAAAACAAAAAAGGATGCATGTCAATTTTCTATATAGATATAATAACAATTAATGCATTTTTTGAGCGGTCCTTGCAAGTTTCGTCGCACACTTGTCATATAATGTCGTGTTACTGGCCATAGGATTTCGATTTCTACCTCGAAAATTTGAAACTTTCCAAGTTTTTTAATAAGATTTTGCTCAATGTTTCACTGTTCTGTTTCTATGATTTTCTGTTTTTATTATAACTAGCGAAATATCGGAGTGAATCTCCCCTTGTATTACTATCTAATTGAAGATAAGATTATCTCGTGAACGTGATCAGTCCAATAACAATGTATCCATCATATAACATGTCTTATTCTCTTGGGCATCGTTTTTCAACCGGGGTGCCGCAAGACATTTTTAGGGGTGCCACGTGATAATTTTAGTATTATAACAAAAATAATATTATTATTTTGAAGAACGTCGATATTATATACCGCTAGAGTAGGTATTTTTCATGAGCAAATAGCGTTTTAAGGATAATTAAGTAACTTTATCCCTCGCTCGCTCGCAATTACCTTTAGAAACATAACGATTTTAGGCAGCAAAGTGTCTAAATACCGCCATATTTGAGCAACGAGGTGCCTAAACATATATTATATATTTTCTATCGAAATTACATGTTTACCTTGTTGATCCGCTCCTTTCGCTCGGAACATTAAGAAACAGAATTACAGGAAAACCTCATATTTTTGCATCGAGGTGGCCACACATAATGATTTGTGTATTTATGTATTTGGCAGTGAGGTGTCCGCACTCTTGATTATATGTTATCTAGTTTGTAGAATATAAGTAAAAAATGTAACCATATTAAAAGTGTCATTATGTTTTTAGAAACAACTATGCGCATGTAAACAATGTTACCATATTAAAAGTGTCGTTGTCTTTTTTCTCGCTCGCTCGCAAGATTTAGAAACGACCATGCAACATGTGTACATAGCACTTCACGAGTGTCAGGGTAATGCAAAATGGTTCATTTTGAACAAATTTGGGGATTGAGGGTGACCCGAAAAAATAAAAAAAAAAACTTAAAAGGTTGCCGTGACTAAACAAAAGGTGGGAAAACGCCGCGCTGCTTATGGGTATCGTTTAAAAGGAACACAATTTTCTCTCAATCAGATTTCATCTTCTATCTAAGGCAGTCTTCAGGTTTTTGAAGTGAGGCATTAGCATAGTAGGTCTATCGATATTGATAATATTGATGAAAATCGAGTAAGTTCTGGTCTATCTGACTCCCTTGCATTGAACATTGGCTCGTGTGTGTAATTACGAGGTGTGCTTTAAGGTGAATTTGATTTCTAGGAAACTGTAGTCTGTTTATATTTGTCTTTTTCTTTTTCTTTTTTTCAAGGCGAAAAAGCAATGGAAGTCGTTCCTACCCTCTTGAACTATCTTCCACTGCTAATCCGCCAGGCTCCAACACGTTAAGAGCTTCCTTAAAATCTACCGTCTTCGTATTTTCGTAATTAAGTCTTTATCTTCGTAGTTAACTGTTGTGCCTTTTACGTATTGAATCTTACTTTAATATATATAAATCATTTTAGCGGTCTTTATATGTTTGAATTATTATGTACTATTACAATTGCTCATGTTATCATAATGATCATGTTTAGTGGGATTTCCTAACTCTAACGTTTGATTGGTTTGTTATCGTAATAAATTACTTCCTCCCTCTCTCTTTCTTTTATATAGAATTTAAAGAGAAGAATGAGTTATGGGGAAGTTAAAAATATGTCTATGAAATTCTTCTCATTAATGGTCTTAAATTAAAGTGTTCCCAAGTTAAAAAGTGTTATATGTGCGATTCAGAATTGTGTAGATTAGTTTATAAGGATAAACTTGAGTTCTGGTAAAAAAAAGAAAATTAATTCTCACAGAATCTAACGAAACTTACACTGAATGTTCAAGATTACAAATAAATGTCATGTGCCGAACAATTTTGGAAGAAAATGTATACTGGCTGCAGTGGCGGATCCAGGGAGGGGGGCCGAAACGGCCGCGGCCCCCCCCCCCCCCTATTGGCGGCGCAAAAAAAAAAGAGAAAAAAAAAAAAGAAAGGAGAAGAGAAGAAAAAAAGGAGAAGAGAAAAGAAAGGAGAAGAGAAAAGAAAAGAGAAGAGAAAAGAAAAGAGAAGAGAAAAGAAAGAAGAGAGAGAGAGAGAAAGAAAAAAAAGAAGAAGATTCCCCCCCCCCCCCCACCTCACTCCCACTCCGGGGTCGGAGGGACCGATTTTGTATTCCCAAAATTTCCGATGAAGGGTTACTTTTCACGCAACAAAGTCCGGCCCGTAATACACACAAATCCGGCCCGTACTGACTCTACACACCGAAGATAAAGGGGTGCTTTCAAACTAAGAGAGGGAACATACATGCATGCGCATACCCTAGATAACACTGAGTGGGTGGGGGGGGGGGGGGGGTGGGAAGGGGAAGAGAAAAGTCGGGTGAGAAAGGGGGAAAGACAAGGAAATGGCGCTAAGTGACAGTAACGACGAATAAGGGAAAAACTGTAATCGGGAGATTTGGGGTCATTCCAGAAGGCTTGGGAAACGTTATTGAATAGAGGGGGCCGGGCCGGCCGCATACAATCTCGAGCCACAGATTCAAAGTTAAACGTTACAAACAGCCCCTGCTTTTTGGAAAAATTGAAAAGGGCACAATGTTTTGGATGTCTTTCAAATAGAAGCTATATACTTCACAGTCAAATTTTAAATTAACGGTAGGGCCGCTTCACAATTCTTATTTTGCCCTTCATTTGGATTCAGCTCATACCAACTCGCTTGTGCTTATATTTGAACTCATGTAGGTAGTGATAATGGACAGCGGCGGCGATCTTGGGCCCGATAGAGAGACACGTCCCCCCGGAAATTTAGATATATAGCTAGAAAGAAATATACATGTAACGGAAAGAACGTACATATTGGACTAAAGGATTTTCTAGAATGCATAATTTCAGCATTCTACATTGCAAAATCTCGCTTGGTCGCTCCGCTCCGGCCCTCGCCCGATAACACAAAACTAAGATATATGACGCTCCCGGTCGCGATTATTTCATGGTTGGTGTATACATAGATCTTTTTTCCCCTTTCATTTCTACTGACCTAATTGTATGCTTTCACAATCATGATTGTTTCATTTCCCCTTTAAAGCATGCGTAGCTAGGGGCGGTAGGGGCAGTAAGAGGACATAGGACGAAAAAAGGAGCAGACAAAGAAACATTTTTGACAAGTCTAAAACGGGACAACAAATCATCTTCTATTAATGAATAAATTTAATGAATAATTTAATGAAACGTTAAGCTTCTGCGCTTTGCGCTGGAGGAGAAAACTGAATTCAGAGAAGGATTAAGAGTCGGGAATGGAACAACGAATTATCTTCTTTCTCTAATAATTTCATTAAACTATGAAAGGTCAGAGCTTCCGCACCTCGCGCGGAAGGTGGAAAATGAATTCAAACAAGGATCAAGAATCGAGAATGAGAAAACGAATCAGATCTTTCTCTCATAATTTAATGAAGCGTCAGAAGCTTACGCGCTACGCGCGGGAGGAGGAAAACTGAATTCAGACAAGGATTTAGAGTCGAGAATGAAACAACGAATCATCTTCTTTCTCTTATAATTCAATGAAACGTCAAAGCTTCCGCGCTTCGCGCGAGAGAGGGAGGGGGGGAACTCAATTCAGACAAGGATTAAGAGTCGAGAACGGTACTCTTTCTCTACTGATTTAATGAAACGTCAAAGCTTCCACGCTTCGCGCGGGAGGGGGTATGGAAACTGAATTCAGACAATGATTAAGAATCGAGAACGGTACAACGAATCGTCTTCTTTCTCTAATAATTTAATGAAACGTTAAGCTTCTGCGCTTTGCGCTGGAGGGGGTAATCTGAATTCAGAGAAGGATTGAGGGTCGAGAATGGAACAACGAATAATCTTCTTTCTCTAATAATTTCATTACACTATGAAAGGTCAAAGCTTCCGCGCTTCGCGCGGGAGGGGAAAACTGAATTCAGAAAAGGAATAAGAGTCGAGAATGATACAACAAATCATCTTCGAATTTAATGAATAATTTAATGAAACGTTAAGCTTCTGCGCTTTGCGCTGGAGGGGAAAACTAAATTCAGAGAAGGATTAAGAGTCGGGAATAGAACAACGAATTATCTTCTTTCTCTAATAATTTCATTAAACTATGAAAGGTCAGAGCTTCCGCACCTCGCGCGGAAGGTGGAAAATGAATTCAAACAAGGATCAAGAATCGAGAATGAGAAAACGAATCATCTTCTTTCTCTTATAATTCAATGAAACGTCAAAGCTTCCGCGCTTGGCGCGAGAGAGGGGGGGGGGAAACTCAATTCAGACAAGGATTAAGAGTCGAGAACGGTACTCTTTCTCTAATGATTTAATGAAACGTCAAAGCTTCCGCGCTTCGCGCGGGAGGGGTATGGAAACTGAATTCAGACAATGATTAAGAATCGAGAACGGTACAACGAATCGTCTTCTTTCTCTAATAATTTAATGAAACGTTAAGCTTCTGCGCTTTGCGCTGGAGGGGGTAATCTGAATTCAGAGAAGGATTGAGGGTCGAGAATGGAACAACGAATTATCTTCTTTCTCTAATAATTTCATTACAGTATGAAAGGTCAAAGCTCCCGCGCTTCGCGCGGGAGGGGGAAAACTGAATTCAGACAAGGAATAAGAGTCGAGAATGGTACAACAAATCATCTTCTTTCTCTAATAATTCAATGAAACGTCAAAGCTTCCGCGCTTTGCGCGGAGGGGGGAAACTGATTTAAGACAATGATTAAGAACCAAGAACGGAACAACGAATCGTCTTCTTTCTCTAATAATTTAATGAAATGTCAAAGCTTCTGCGCTTCGCGCGCGAGAGAGAGAGAGGGGGGGGGGAACTCAATTCAGACAAGGATTAAGAGTCGAGAACGGTACTCTTCTTTAATGATTTAATGAAACGTCAAAGCTTCCGCGCTTCGCGCGGGAGGGGGTATAGAAACTGAATTCAGACAATGATTAAGAATCGAGAACGGTACAACGAATCGTCTTCTTTCTCTAATAATTTAATGAAACGTCAAAGCTTCCGCGCTTCGCGCGGGAGGGGTTATGGAAACTGAATTCAGACAATGATTAACAACCGAGAACGGTACAACGAATCCTCTTCCTTTCTCTAATAATTTCATGAACATTAAAGCTTCTGCGCTTCGCGCGTAATGGGGGGGGGGGGGGGGGGAGGGGACAGCGAGCTGCCCGAATATGAATTTGTTATATCTTTTCTCGTGTATTTTGGTGATAAATAACACTTTCACAAAATAAATTGCTCGCTCGCTTCGCTCACTAGCCGAATTGTGAAACCAGAAAATTACTTTTTCGGGCAAGAGGCTTCAGCCCCCCCCCCCCCCCCGATGAAAATGTCCAAAAAAAAAATACCGGTATGGTGCTTCTAATATGACCTTGTCAGTATTGGTATGTTGAGTTGAAAAACTGTCTGCGCAATTTTCAAATTTCCGCCCCCCCCCCCTATTGGAAAATCCTGGATCCGCGCCTGGGCTGAGTAATGAGCATAAAAAGAAAAGGAAATCAAGGTAGTACTAGCCCCGACACCATTTGTGTTGTCTTATATACATCTTTCTGTGTACAGTGATTGTTACTTTACCAAAACCAAATTTATGATGATTTTGATGACTCCAGAACCTTGCAGTACACACCAATACTTACATGCTATATGAGCAACTTTTCTGATCCATTCCACACCTTTTCTTTCACAATGCAATCGCATTACCAGAACTCACCTTTATCTTTAAGAATAATTAAAAAGTGAATTAAAAGCGTATAATTGTATTATGTTTTGCTGTGGGCTATTTGTTTTGTTAGGAATTTAGAGAGGCTCTTTACTTTATTATGTGCTTCGCAAAGTCATATTTACTTTTGATATTATTATTATTACCATTATATTTGGGCCTATCATTGATATTTTAAGTTTCATCATTATTTTGTATTATCTTTTTAATGGATTTTGGGGGATTATTATTATAGTTTTGTTTTAATGTTTTTTGTTTTTCTTCTTGTTCTTGTTCCTGTTCTTCTCCTTCTACCTCTCCTTTCCCGTCTTCTCCTCCTTCTTCTCCTCCTCCTCTTCCTTCTTCTCCTCCTCCTTCTTCTTCTTCTTATTTATGTTATCATAACATTATTGTTCTTACTGATATTCTTTTGATGATAATGATGATGGAGATGATGATGACAAAATCAGAAATACTTGAGTCAATTGCTTTCGATTTGGAATCTTTCTTTTTTCCCTTATCACCCAAACTGAAGATCTTGTGTGGCAACATTCGAACCCGTCAATCTCCTGCGCGAACAATACATGTACTTGTCGATTCGCAGGTAGCCTCTCCGCGACCAGAAATAAACATCTCAAGTGACTTTATAAAATCACTCGTGGACTCAAGCAAAAAAAATGTAGAAAAAATATTGTTGTTCTTATTACTGTTATTATCATAACTGTTATATCATGAATCATCAATATTATTATCATCATTATTATTTCTACTACGACTAATACTACTACTACTACTACTCCTACTACTACTACTGTTATTGTTGTTGTTTTCGTTGTTATTGTTATTGTTATGATATCGATAATGATGATTACGATGATGATGATGATGATGATGATGATGATGATGTTGATGGTGATGATGATGATGATGATGAAGATGATGATGATGATGATGATGATTAAAAAAAAACTTTTTGAATTTCCCTCGAAACGGAGGATCCTGTGAGTGATTCAAACCCGTCAATCTCCAAGGCGAACAATACTTCTCGATTCGTGGGGAGCCTCTCTACAACTAAAAACACAAATCTCAAGCAACACCTGAGAAAATCTCGAAATAGCTTATACTTTGCACTTGAGGAGTAGAATTTCTTAGAAAATTTTGAATGCTGAGGTTCTGTGCCAACGTGCCAAGAATGTGAAAGTGATCACTTTCGAAATATTGCGGCTAACATAAAAATATGATAGGAAGGGTGGGTGATGAAGAGAGAGAGAAACAGAGAGGGAGAGCGAGAGAGAGAGAGAGAGAGAGAGAGAGAGAGAGAGGGAGAGGGAGAAGTAGATATATATATATATAGAGAGAGAGAGAGAGAGAGAGAGAGAGAGAGGGAGAGGGAGAAGTAGATATATATATATATATATAGAGAGAGAGAGAGAGAGAGAGAGAGGGGGGGGGGGGGGGGGTAAAGAGGTAAAAGTGCAAGTGAAACGTGAACATGCTCAATTCATTTCCAATTGAAATCATTGTGTGAGATATATATTCCCTACAGTTTTAACTACACACTCATGACATGCATAGGCATTTACCATATTTACATTTCGAGATGTAAAGGAAATAAAGAGGTCAATATGGAGAGAGATATGATTAAATCATTCATTTATTGCAACCATAAGTTGGATTTCATACAGTAAAAAAGGCAGGTTCACAATTTAGTTATATGTATATATACTTTGTACAATAAAACTGTATAAATTGACACTTTAAATACATAGATATGAAAAGAAGAAGAAAACAACAAAAAACACTCAAGAGCAATCACATTCAAACATAATTAAAAGGTACATAGGACTTCACAGGACCAATAATCATATATCAACTGACATCAACGTATTGTCCAACAATTAAAATTGAGAAAGATTTTGAAAGAAAAAGAGAGACAGTAAACCCAAATTGAGTGGTGGTATAATGCATTATACGTATTAAAAAAAATAATTAAAAAATATATATATCCAGTCAAATTCAATTGGTATTAAATTTGTTACATTATAAATTATTATAAAATACATATAATAAACAAGTGTGCAATTTTAAGTAAAACATCTACACGGCACCTTAATGCAATATAACATTGGCAATAATGATTATTAATTAAATGTCATACCATGTACAAAGTTTGAAGACACTAATAAAACGGTGTCGTATGATAATCACAAATATGTAAAATAGGATTGATGTCTTCTTATTAAAATTATTACATATACATATATTACGACATCAACGTATTGTTCAGAACAGTAACAATTGAGGAATATTTTGAAGAAAAAAAAAGAAAAGAAAAAAAAGGAAGTAAACCCAAATTGAGTGGTGGAATAATGCAATATTTTTAAAAATTAATCCAGACAAATTCAATTGATATCAAATTTGTTACATTCTCAATTATTTTAAAATTCATATAATGAACAAGTGTGTAATTTAAGTAAAACGTCTAAACGGTACTTTAATTCAATATAAATTTGGCAATAATGATTATTAATTAAATTTAATACCCTGTACAAAGTTTGAAGACACTAATAAAACGGTGTCGTATGATAATCACAAATATGTAAAATAGGATTGATGTCTTCTTATTAAAATTATTACATTTATTATGATGAGAGAGAGAGAGAGAGAAACAAAAATAGAAAGAGCTATACCCTACTCCTCATCATGACACCTGGATGCCACCTACAGTACCTCTCAAGACTGAAAGGTTCTTGGTCTATTAAAGCATGGACCTACTACCATGATTAAAGTCATCTTCTCCTCATACCCTGCTGTGTTGAAGAGGGATCATGCATTCCATCGTATTGGGGCATAACAGTGCTAAACCAACTAATCCCCAGGGGTAAGAGCTATTACCCCTGTCAATCATTTTGGGCGTACCTGGGGTGAGCCGATACCTCTCTATTATAACGTGCCAGGAAAACGTCAAACCGATCAATCCTTAATTACCTGGAATTCGGACGCTTGCTAAAGTGACCGGTACGTAATTATGAACTAAGATTAAGTGTAATCAACCACTAAATTAAGTATGGGAGCCTGCCCAGGAATAATTACTACGATAGGCCTATAATACTTAAACTAGTCTTACACTTAATTAAACTAAAATAGTTGCAAGCCCAACTGAAGCCGTCGGGTTGAGTGCCCAAAGGATCCGAAACAAATAACAAGTCAGGTCAATTTTACCCGTTAACTCATGCAACAAAATGTGCCGAAATAATAATATGTAGTAAATAAAATTACTAAAAGAAAAAACCCTAGGGATGGAGTTGTCAAATGCCCAAAATGGGGGTTAAATGCCCCATCAAAGCTCATGGGCTCAAGAAGAGTACACTGTCCACCAGAAGAAAAGAAAAACAAACACCAAAATCTTACGTAGGGGGTGTCGGAATTACAGTGGAAAAAGGCATTTGTTATCTTCTAACTTTGATTACCCAAAGTGTTTGGTGTAATCTTGAGTTTTGTATTAAATTAATTGGGCAATTCAGGGTTAAGTGATAAGTTAATGTGAAAAGTGTTCAGGGCTATACCTAAGACCGTTACTTGTTTCAAAACGTACACATAACGTTAAGGGGCTTGCTATGTTCTGTGCGATGCTGACATTTACTATCTATATATGATAAACAAGATCGAGTGATGGGGGCTAGAGAGAGAGTGAGGGATAGAGAGACTAGGAGAGAAACAGTTATATATATATATATATAGAGAGAGAGAGAGAGAGAGAGAGAGAGAGAGAGAAAGAGAGAGAATGAGGTAGAGAGGTTAAAACTGGGCATATTTTGAAGAGTTTGTGAAAGAAAGAGAAATGAGAAAAGTAGCGTGATAGGGATGAGAATGGTGGGATGAAACGCGAAAGAGAGGGAAAGACAAAACAGAGAGAGAGAGAGAGAGAGAGAGAGAGAGAAAGAGAGAGAGATAGGGAAGGGGGGGGGGGTAAATACATTTCCAGTTAATACTCGATCAGATTAGTGCAAATACAGTTTCACCCGCACTATACCGGGATTTCATTAAAACGCTGTAGGGCTATAGGTATTTAGCATGTGACGGATGAGAGTAAACTTAATCTACTTTCGCCAGAAAACACAATCCTAATACACGTCAATTAAACAGATCATTCTAGGGGGCTATATACAGTATGCAAAGACGTCCAATAAAAAGTCTAGATGACAGAAACCCCACACGAATGGCACGCCCCTTCAATACAACACACGTACACAATCAACACTAACTAACGCCAATCACTATGAATGACAGCTGTCCAGTCATTCAACCCAGCCCCAACAATAGCCATTCCCGTATTGTTCCCCGTGTCACTCAGTTAGAGAACAATACAGATGTTTTTCGCACCTTTTATAAAAGAAACAAGGAAGGCACTCAAAACATGATTTAGTGTAGTTGTCGTTTTGTGTTGTGATTCGAGAACCATTGAACCACGGACGAGTGAAGGATAGACTATCCCCTCGAACACCCGGGAATCGTTAGTTTAGCTTTAACTCTTGAACAACATACTTCTCACTTCACGTCAGCTAGAAACTTCAGAACGACCCTCAAAAATTACCCTTGGCTGTTTTTGGACTTTTACGATCAGAAGCTCGTAAGGAGAAGGTCATCCCGTGAAGTTTACGGCCATAACTTGGACGAAACCAGCATAGGCTCTCTGGAATGTCGTATTTGACCCGATGAGGAGTTGCCATAGTTATTTGTAAACCGTCTGCATCTTACTTTTTAAAAATCATAAATCAAACGATCTTCCAAAATATTTGTTGGAAGCCGCAGAGAAGTTGGACATTAAAGTTTAAGTGAGCACAAAGAAGCCAGAAGACAAGCAAATTGAAAGAGTGCATTGGTGAATAAAGTTTGTTAATTCTGCTAAAGGAACATTATCTCTATCAGTTCTTATTCATCATCCGACGTACCTCGGATAACTTTACAAGTACTCATTTTAGGAGTTGTGTATATCACGTGTTACACCGAAGCGATTCGACGTCACTCCTCCGAGATGGTTCGGATTATGGACACCGTCATTCTTTGCGTCTTCGCACTCCTGACCGTGGTCATCGATGACGCCAACGCCTACATGTGGAACTGGATGTGGAGTGGAACTCATCCGCAAGGCCGGGCTCCTCCTGAAATGGTCAACGACGGACCGGTCAATAATGGCGATCTGGAAAGAGAACATCCCAGAAACATCCAAGCAAGACTTCTTCTTAATGAAACAGAGGCTCGGTACTACCAGGTAAGCCAAATTAGATTTCTGTTTACTCATTCTATTTACCTTATGAGAGCTTTAGGTCAATACTTGCTTCAATGAATTGTCGTTTTGTTATCATCACCTTACCAATGGTTGCGTGTTCAAGGAATCTTGATCAATCGGTGCATATCTCAAAATGAAAACAGATCCTTGTTGAGTTTTCAAAAGATATATGTCTGTTGGCATACAGTATACGGTACAATACTTTAATGAAGCTCACGTTAAGAATAATTTCCTCCAAGTTCTTACTAACTTCTTATTTTCATGTCAGAGTTCGTGTATTATAACGCGTTCAGGGCAAAATAATAAGTATTTCGTTTTGTTGCGTTGAGTTGTGTTTCTGTAATTGAAAAAAAAAATGAAATTTGAAATTAATAAAAGCATACAAGTTTCTATGTACATGCACCTCAACTCAACATTGAGAGGGAATCCGACATCACGTTCTATTATCGAAGGAAGCCATTCAACGCTCCGATATCTGTCAATTAATCGGGGCCGCAATTAAAGCCTATTGTTCGCGTTCACACTTCCACGTTGGGCTATTGCTCGAATACAATAGGTCCAGGGCCCAGAGTGATTAGATAACGTTACAGTCACAATTGTGGAGGCAGGTCCTAGACTCCCCTGATTTCAATAGGGCACAGACTGGATCGATTTCTGATGAACCTTAATCCTGGAAACGGCCAGTCATTATGTATGCCCATCAGGATTCAGAAACCTGTCTCTTTTATTCGACACTTTTATTTGGCGTGTGTTTCAAAAATAGAACAGACCAGACGACGCGATTTAGAATAAAGATTCGAAAAATGAATCAATATACTGCATCCACTGTCCCGCCTAATGATCACATGCATGTCTTACCAGTCACATTGATACACTGAGCATATTTAAAGAACGATCCTAACAATTCATATTTACTTTTGGTAAAAGCATTTGGAACTAACAACTGTTCATCCGTTAAATTGTCTCCTCCACCATTGACAAGCATTAAGTGAAACAAAAATGTTGTTATCATTGTTGGAAATATACTGAATTCTTTATAATTGTAGCTAATAATAAATAAATTATCAATATATATATATTCATTATAATTTGAAAATTATATTTGTGTATTCTTCTTCTACCATTAGGATCTCCCTTGTGATAGCGATAAGATGTGCGGCCGTGGTCGTTTCTGCGACCTCCACTACGGTGGATGTCATCGACATCGACAACCAGGACACCAGTGCAGACGAGACGGACATTGCCAGAAAGGACATGACTGCATGTTCGGAACCTGTCGCGCCACCATCCCAGAAAGAACACTAGGTAAGCATCTCCCTGTTTTATGCCGGACTTGATCATATTAAAGACTAAAGATGCGGAAAACATACTTTAGATACTTTTAGTCCCTGTGTTCCATAAGAGTCTGTAGAGGAGTGTCACAAATATATTTATCATACATTTTAGGTTGAGAGTTTGGTGATAATATTAACGCATGTGGATTCCCTTTTTGCCCAAATTTGTATAATGACGATTAATAAAAGGTACCATCTCTTCCTCTATGTCAGTCCTCCATCCCATCCCTAACTCTTTCTTTCTCTCTCTCTCTCTCTCTCTCTCGCTCTCTCTCTCTCTCTCTCTCTCTCTCTCTCTATATATATATATATATATCTCTCTTTCTCTCTCTCTATCTCTCTCTCTCTCTCTCTCTTTCTTTCTGTCTATCTCAATCTGTCTCTGACTTTGAGAATTTTTTTAAAGGGTGTAATGTAACAAATAAATAAAGGATACTTCATGATGCTCGTATAATGAAATTAGTTCGTTCAATTCCAGTTTGACATATATACCCCGATGACTTTGCGAGAAATAGCTATTTGCTCAAAACCTGCAGGCGTTTGGCTAGAGTATTAGTTATTGTAGTGTCAATATTTGCCGACAAAATGTCACGTTTTAGTACAAACCTCACACCCATAAAGGGTACAGTGCAATTGACAGGTATTATCTACGAGTGGATTCGACTCCTTTAAAGAGCAGACTAAAGTGATTGACATCAATATGATTTAATGGTAGGGCGTATATTTAATGTAAACTTGAAATAGTTGGTATTTTACCAAATGGTCTAACACTACGAAAGTTCCAAATGACGTCGGGACTGTAGAACAGATTAGTCTTTACCTAGCCTTTTTACATGGAATGGTAAACAATAACCAAAGTGAGACGAAATTATTTGAAATGAAGGTAGAATCATTACGTTGTAGGGGATTTAAAACAGAGCTAAATACAAATGCCTATGTATCGAGAAACCTAAAGAAGGTGAACTATTATGTTTTGATGAAGTAACTGGAACTCACACTTACAATTGGGTAGAGACAAGACAAATTCTCATTCAATACGAACAAGTGGTTTTGACGTGGAACACCTGGGGAGATCGTAGACAGGTCTCTTGATCTGGTTCGAGTGACCCAATGATTGACAGCCTTTTACCAATAAACGTTAACACAAAAGGAGATCCCAACTCACGGGGCGTAATTATTGTTTATTACGGGTGGTAGGGTGCCATTATATTAAGGCTATTCTAAAGCTTGTCATACTCATTGCTGTGATAAAGCCCTTGTCCACGCCATTCGAATCAGAATACACACATCCATGCCCGTACCTATATCGTAGTTTACAACAGAAATAGAAATTATCCGTCGAAACAGAAAACTTTGTTACGTACTACTTTTACTTATTCCGTTCTATTTATAGTGAGAGTTAACATTTTCTGAGTCAATTATTCATTATAGCCTTTTATATAATGTCTTGCCACTCAGGAAATATTTACCAATATGAAACGATATCTAATGATTGGACTCTTCATTCGATATCATTTCTGATTGGTCAGTTGCAGAACTAATTTTTTCGGACTCTTTCATTCTTCTTTTAGGGGCGCGATGCAGGAACAACAAGGATTGTAGCCACAACATGTGCTGTGCTAAGCAACACGGCGAGTCGGTGTGCAAGCAGAAACTCCCCCTTCAGGCAAAATGTTTCATCCCACCGGGAGGAATAGAATACGTCATCGATACAATGTGTCCGTGTGAGGAAGGACTCGTATGCAGCGAAACGGTTGTCATGGAAAAAAGAGAGTGAGTATTTTTCTATTATTTCCCTTGATTGTACTGACTTTTGATGATTTGTGAAAAATATAAGTTTATACAAAAACAATATGATTTTTGTCAACAATAAGGAGTTTAAAGTTTGTCATCAAACACGCAATATGCCTACTATAAACTTCCCCCACAGCATGTTTGGCTGCTGTTCGGAAAGCATCGATTTGAAATATGCAGGCATTTCTATCAATTTTATCAATTTTTCCTTCTCCTTGTTTTTTATTTTGCAGACAAGAATTTGTACTTCGCTTTTGGACGGACGAAGGACACATGCGATGCCAAGCCCGGTGAGAATTATTGGACTTAACACAAACCTGTGCTATACATTCTTGCTCAAGATGTACCGTGTGCTGCCCGTCGTGCTCCCGATGGCTCCCGATTACTCTCGATGGGTGCCGATGGCTCCCGATGGCATCTGATAGCTCCCGAAAGCTCGTCATAACGCGTTCGGAGTGTTCACCGAAAACAAGACGCAGTGCGTCAAGACCAAGCCGAAGCAACTATTAGAAGACGCCATCTGTCGACGAGATCCAGCATAGTTATTCTCCAATTCTTAATGTGATTAAGATGTGTATATATACATATATTTTTGTTGATGTATTGTATAAACCTTCGATCTCTATTTCAAATAGAATCGTTGATATATTTATATCCTGTGACACAAAATTACTGCATTAGATAATTTAAGAGGTATTTTTTAGATGTTGCTCCTATTCAAGCACATCTTCAATCAATACCGTTTTGGACTCATGGTCACATATTTTTCAATACATTTGTAAAGATATTCGACATGATAACTGAGTAGTAGGAAGTTATGTGAACTTTTTCCATACATTCGATGACTATGATCCATGTTGGGCCATGTATCTCTTCAGTTACCAATACTTCTGAGAGACAAATTTCAATTCAAACTTTCAGGCACGATTCGAATGATCTCGTGATTTATCGCCAAGCCTGGTAGTGGCATTATATTTGGACAGTGGTAAAGCATTATCCATGCATTTAGGGGGCACTATCGACATTACGGGAGGGGGGGGGGGTACTTTATCTTATTAAGGGGATGAAGTTAAATCTTACGTGAGGTCACCGAATAGAAGATGGCGGTCCGTGATCGTCCTGTTTTCACGCTGCCCCTTCTCTCTCCCTTCCTCCCTCCCCACTCTTTCTCTCAGTTTCCCTCTCTCCATCTATGTCTCTTTCTGTCTGTCTGTCTGTCTGTCTCTCTCTCTCTCTCTCTTTCTCTCTGTTTATTTCATCTTTATTTTTTTGCTATGCAATAGGGGAGAGAGCATTGACTTTGGGCGCCTCATACTATTTTGGCAAGTGTTACATTCGAATTTCATTCACCTGTTTTGAAACAAAAAGTCATGTTTGTCTCCAGATTCAATGTTTTTAAACTTTGGTATGTACTAAGGTTTGAGATCTGTACTGAGGAACTGCTCATAAATCATGGGAAAATGAAAGCATTAAACGAGCTTCTTCATAGCCGTCTCATTGAGTGTAATATATCATATGACTGTGATGACTAATATATTTTTTGATCATGCTGTCAACAAAAATGATGGAATGATATGTGGAGTGTTATATATTGTGATGTAATAAAACAGATATGTAAATTAATACATTTGGGCTGTATTGACTCATTGACTGACAGTGAAGAGGAGAGGAAGATATATTCACACGCAAAGGAAGCACATTCTAGAAAGTGAAAGATAGGGGAATTTATTATTCCATTAAAAAAAAATTCATTATAAAGATAGTTTTTAAAAGACCAGGATTCAATATCTGACTTTAATTATGTGTTATACCCCAGACTATTATTTAAAAAAGAAAAAATATGGCATCCCATCTCTAAAACACTTTAGACACGGCAAGCGATAAAGGAAGAAAGAGATGCGTTTTAGGGCAAGAGAGTATGAACGAAGAGAGAGAGGGAGAGAGAGAGAGAGAGAGAGAGAGAGAGAGAGAGAAAGAGAGAGGGAGAAATATTGAGAGTTAGGAGAATGAGTTGTTTTGAGCTTCAGTTTCTGGGGCGAGAACGTGTGAATGTAGAATAACGGATTCACGAAAACATCCCACCCTCTCCATTTCTCTTTTCATCCTCACTCACCTTTTCTCTTTCCACCATACTTCTCTCTCTCTCTCTCACACTTTCTATATCTTTCCCCTAACTTTCTTTCTGACTCTCTCCCTTTCTCTCTCTCTCTCTCTCTCTCCCTCCCTCCCACTCTCCCCTCTCTCTCTCTCTCTCTCTCTCTCTCTCTCTCTTTCTCACACACACAGCAGTTTAAAAAAAAATACATTTTACATAATTTTCTTTTAAATCAAATACATATTGTCAAATCATTCTTAACAAAACTGGATACATTGTACAAAATTGATATTTACGATTAAACATATATTGCAATAATAAAAAGAAAACAAAAGTACATTTTCATATATAATGATCAAGAATGTTTAAGTAAACTTGAGATATTTGTTTGGTCTATTCTCCCACCCCCCCCGCACACACACACACACACACACACCCAAACCACACCCACACAAACTATTTCTCTCTCTCTTTCTCTCTTTATCGCTCCCTCCTCTCTCTCTCTCTCTCTCTCTCTCTCTCTCTCTATCTCTCTCTCTCTATCTCACTTTCTCTCTCTCTCACTTATAGTTTCTCTCTCTCACTTCTCTCTTCTATATCTCTCTTTTTCTCTTCTCTCGTCTCTCTTCTCTCCCCCTACTGTCCGTGGAATTCCATTTTCTTTAAGAAAAATAAAGAATATAAAATTTATATATGACAAATAAATACTAGAGCATGAAATAGATTCCATCATTTATTACTAGGACTACATACATTTGATACAAGTATATGGAATATACATGAATTCTACGTTATTAGAAGCAGCGAATTTTAGGGGAAAAAAACTTACAGGAGAGTAATATAGAATAAGATTAAAAATATAAATAAAGATTGAGAGAGAGAGAGAGAGAGAGAGAGAGAGAGAAGAGGATGGGTTACCGTGTCAGAAGAGGAATGAATAAGTGGCTGACAAAAATAGGGAAGGAAAGAGAGTGTGAGAGAGACCTAGCGAGACAGTAATAGAAATAGACAGAGATTGATGATGTATAATGTATGAACGAGAAGAGAATAGAGAACGATCGTGTGAGTGAGTGTTATATTTAGAAATAGTTCGCGAGCCAACATCTAGACTCCGCCGTCATATACATCTCTGTAATGCGTGAGCCCGTCTTATAGCGGTCATGATCCCTTGCATTCCAGGTCGACTTAAAGCCCCCCCCCCCTCCCCCAACCCGGACAGAAACGGGGCCGATGATGAAGTCCTATCCCTAACTCGAAATGAAATCAATCCCATCATCTCAGTATCTCAAAGCTGATGCAACGTGCACTTGGGTATTGGTATAGTTGCTTTTTACTGCACACCCATGCCGGTGATCTTCTCCTGAACGGTACCATTTTCTATTATTGTGTGATCAGTATTGCCAAAAAGCCTTTAGCTGAATACGCCGAAGACATTTTTGTTCAAGTTGTAGCTGTTTTAAGGTAAGCACGACATCAAATAATTTTTTTGGGTTACTTTTTGTTCTTTTGAATAGAGAGAATCACTTTTTTCTGTGTAGGGAGATAGTTGATGGAACAAGCATGGATGTATATATATAGGTCATTCTGAGTCTGTATTTGATATCAATATAGTTTTGGTAATCATTGATTTAAAAAAAATAATCTGCATTACTTTGACACTTTGAAACAGTTTTTTCTAAATAGGATTGTGATTTTATAGAGCAACTTACAACTGTTTTAGCCTAATAAAATCGGAATTACTTACTATTACTAGTACGAGTACAGATAAAATCATTTGTGTTCCAGACATGTTTAATGGTCTTACATTATGATGGGATGTTATACTTTTTAAAAACGTTATACTTCAATGATATAGATAACGATAAGATAGATACAGGGTAAGTCTTAACTGATAATTAAGTTACCGATGCGAATAACAGCTTGTGCAAGCTTTCAAACAAAATTAATTACTGAATTTAAACTCATAAAACAAAATTGAATAATGATTAAGCTTGTTTGCACAGAATATTCAATATTACAAACGCATTATTACACCACTATTCAATGCGTTTCTCATTATTATGATATTCAATATATTTTCTTTCCGATTTAATTCATTTATTGTTTGTCGACCCTAGCCTTATCGATGATTTGAAAGCTATGTTTTGGGAGCACTCGATTCTGATCTCTATTAAAGGTACTATGTCCCATTTGCAGGCCAAAAAAATGAAAAGGTTAAATTCCAACGGCATTTGAAAAATAATACTAATTTAGAACTTCCCTAAAATATGGGGGGCTTAAAAATGTCTTTAAGCGGGAAAATAACGACTATTAGTTGTCGAATCGACTTAAGAGCTATAGAGCCAGTAAGTAATAGTCTGATTTTCAGACCATTGTACCGAATGGTCGTACGTTTTATGCTGCGCAAAGATTCAATTAGTTTCATTTTGGCCATTAGAGAAGTGGGTTATTGATGTAGACAAATGCTTACATGTATGTACCCTTTACAGCTCATTTGATGAATACCAAAGAAGAAAAAAGCCTGTCAGTAACTCAATATTGTCTGATAGTGAAGTCTAGCAAGTAAACGGGTTTCCTTGCATAATTTGAATATTAGGATATTGCTAATGTTTAATTTTCACAGATAGGACATACATGACATATTCATAATTCCTGCAAAGTTCTACAGAATTTGTTGTTGGCCGCAAAAGGGACATAGTATCTTTAAAAGTTGCTATATTGTTGCGGGAAAATTTACAGCTTTTTCAAAAATTTGTGAATTTCACGAATTTAGAAAAATACGAAATATAACGACACGTGTATGAAAGTATAATGTATATCAAAATCAGAATGCAATGGAAACAATTTATGATGTTAGTCTTAACATTGAAATACGATGACTTTAACAGTCAAAGTAAAAAAAAATACAAATGTAAGTATTCAAGAGGGACATCAAAAGCTAGTGAATATGATTACACAGTCTCTTTCAAAATCAAACTAAGTTAATGTCAGACAATGTCAGTTAATGTCAGCCTTGTGCGCATTAAAATTGTCCTTTCGTTGACATCTTGAAAGTGTAAGCGATCGCGTTAGAAAGGTCTTCCATAGTGTCACATTGTAAACCATCACCGGATAAGTAATAGACTAAGGGCGAATAAACTGCACAGATCTTTTCAAACTGATCGTAGCCTTTATTGTACTGAAAGAAATGTTCTGTCGCCCATACATCTTGAATATTTTCTCTGACTTCTTTTTATATAATAGTTGTGACAGTAAAGTTAATTCTTGATAGAAAAAGTGTATATCTTCTCAGAATATTATTGATAAATCTATAAGACCCTTTAGATTGATCTACATTGATCTACATTTGTCACACTCAACCCAGGTAAATGGGTACCTGGTAGGATTTCATTCCTTGAAATGCTAGAGCGCCGTAATGGCAGCCGTGCTAAAAGCCAGGGTAATAATCTCCCTCTGCGCCTCAGAATAGTTTACTAGATCGATAGCGCAATACAAATGCTGTAGTATTACTATTACTATTATTAGATTGATCAATAAATTCAGGGAAGAAAGAAATTTTTATATAAGACCAAATCTTACGATTATTGTCACAATCATTTCACGAATAGAGGTAATAACAAAACAATTTTAACTTTATGGTCAACAGTGTATCAATATTTTGAAGAAGGTTTTGAATCTGCACTTTGCAGACTTGTTCAAACGTAAATGAAATTGATTCATGAAATGAAAAATTAAGAATGATCATGTATCATTTTAGATGGTAAAGTTTACACTCTCGTAACTAACAGGGAAACGTCCACAGTACAGTGAATCCTCAGGATCGACGCCCCCATGTGATTATTATCACTTAATATCGACAGATTTTTAAAACAATAATTATTTATTTATTTATTTTTCAAAAAAATAAGGTTAGGTTTTTCATAGCAAGGTTACAAGATTTCTAAAGTAAACTGATACAAAGAGGGAAAGAGACAAATGTATTTAAATATAGGGAAAATAGAATATATGAAAATAAAGGGGCAGCATGAATGTATTGAAACAAATGGGAAAACACAATCTAAAAGCGAAACCTGGATGCATTGGCTTATAAGGATAAACTAGTGAAATAAATGAATATTATATGGGAAGGCAAACATTAATTTAAGAACACTTAAAACAACAGTTTACATAAGCCTTACACTACCCAATCATTATAGTAACGACATTTAAATGTCCATCATTACAATGCAATGCTTACACCAGGCAATGTAAGATGGTGTTTCATAGTCATCGACATTATCACATTGCACAGATGCCAGAGGGATGTACCGGTCGGGTTACCACTCTACACTGTATATTACTTTGCCGATTGACCTTAAGATGAGGTTGTCCAAATATCTGCAACTTGAAGACAGATGAGGGCGGTGTATATGTGCGTTTGTGGAGAAGGAAGGGGGTGGGGGTAACACTCCCAGGGACGCCGCAGGACCATATTGAATAACGATGTCGGACCCACACTTGCTGAAATGTCAGGCGAAACTTTAAAATAAAGAAAATATGACAAATAATGATAATAATGATAAAGTAAATCGATTTTGGTTGATCTAATTGGAAATTATGCCATCTCTCCTTCTCTATCTCTCCCCTTTCCCTTCGGACCCTTACCAACTCTCCCTATATTTCTCTCTTTTATCAGTCCTTCGAGCTTGTGCTCTCTTTTCCTTTCTCTTTCTGCTCATATTTCGATTGTGATGCTGCTCCAATTCTACTTTCATATTCACATCTATATTCATACCTGAATTTATTCATGATGTGATTCAGAATTTTATTTAAAATTATTGCTATGTATAAGTCATATATAACTGACTTGTCATGTTTTGTGCTGAAAGCCGGAGGACCGTACCTGCTCATAGACTTTTTTTTGTATAATAGAGTCTTGACGCCCTTCTGGCTTTTAGCACACGACACCATGTTTTTGTCTTATATTACATGTTACGCCAATAGAAAACAAATTTCTGTATTATATCATGGACAATAAAACCATTTTCTGGAATCTTGAATCTGACGACACGGGTCTCAATTCAGTTTTTATTTGACGGAACACCTTGAAAAGAAATGTCTTACTCCCACAACCCTTCTAGCGAAGTAGCGATGCTAATTAACATTCCGATTTATATAATCAACAAGGTGTTAATTGGTTATACATTTTAATGTCACGTTTAATACTCTGTTTTGTTTCTGTTAGTTTTTGTTTGTTTGTTTTTTGGTTAGGGTGAAATCACACAAAAGCATTTCTTAAGCCAGAAATAAACACTTTATGAGTGAATAGGAATTTACGAAGATGAATGAGAACAATTAATTATGTGCCGAATCAAACAGACGATTTGTTGAACCTATCAAGTGATCTTCTGGAATGGCCGGGAAAAAGGGGGCCTTTTTTAGTTGGGGAAAACGCAGCCCGCGTGTGCATGTTTTTTTTTTTGAACGGCCTATGGGATTTCCGCTGGGGTTGGCAAGAGAATAACCCTAGGACGTTTTGCCCCTCCATACCCCTAGAAAGATCCTACATGATTCCTAAAGTCATTTTCGGGAAAATCATTGTCTGGAACGATCCGGGCCCTCCACATTCCAGAAATTCGCGGATCTGCCCCTACAAATCAAGAAACATGTAGAACAATTCTTGTGGAAATAAAATTAATATGTGTTACAATTCTTTTGGCTTCGTGTATTGCTCAGATCAGTCTACAATGGAGACAAGTGAGGAGAACAAAGAGATGAATCACGTAGGGCCTAAAGAGCCTGAGATGTAAGTATACTACAGTTACCCGGATGGGATTCTGTTGTAAGCGATGCCACCGATCTTTTGAATTTTTTTTGGCGGGGAGGGCGGTAAGACTAGAGAAACGCAATATCCCTGGGAACACATCGGGGAAAGATCAAACGTTGCCATCTACCCAAGCACTGCGACAAATTTATCATAATGATTACCCTATTCTCTTCCAGTTCATACATCAAACACTTTTCTTCATTTTTTATTTTTGTATTATGTACTTGTCTAAACATATCTTATGGCAGGAAAATGGGGCTCTCAAAATTTGTGTCAGGGCATCTCTTTTTAAACTTATCTTCCATATGGCTTTCCTTCTTTATTATCTCTCTCTCTCTCTCTCTCTATCTCTCTCTCTCTCTCTCTACCTATCTCTATCTCTCTCTCTCTCTCTATCTCTTTCTTTCTCTGTATATATATAAAAGGAGATATATATATATACATATATATATTATAGTATTAATGACTGCTTTGAGAGAAATAGTTGTTTTTATACGCTCAAGGGAAGGTTAGAATTGTGCTATTACCCGAGGCGTGCCGAGGGCAATAGCCCAATTGTCACCTTCCCGAGAGCGTATAAAAACAACTATTTCTCGAATATTAAAGCAGTCATTAATACTTTTATATGCCGAAAAAAAAAAAAAAAAAACTTTTGTCGAAGATGGGATTCGATCTCTTGCGTACAAAAGGTGATGTAATTAAAATCACCGCCTTAAACCGCTCGGCTGTCGCGCTCTGTTACCATACATATCAGTTTTTTCTTATGTATACATTAAAATGGGTTGAAAACGGCTTCGCGTAGTGGATGCTTCGCGGCTGCTCCATTAAACAGGCCCTTCTTTTACTTTTGCAATGCATATTGGCACGAATTTAGATCAAGATCTATCGGCAGATGTTGTTTTTTTGTTTTTGGAAGTTTATTTTCGTCTTCATGTCAACAATGCAAGATAAAATTGTCGGTAAGATCGATCGACCAATTCTTCGCACACGTACGGTATCCTCGATCGCTCAGACCATTTTTTAACATGTAAACCTATGGGGTAACCATGGAGACTGAACTATTTTCCCAATAACCATTGTTACTGGGATTATAGAACTGTTTTAACCATGGTTACTGGGAATTTTACAGAAATAGTTGAAGTTTATGAATGCAATTTCGACCAATCAGATGGCTGGATTTCTTAAGTGAGGTATATAAATATATATATCCCCTTTTCAATTTTATACGGGGGAAGTAACATTAAACCCTGTAGATGCCCCCATGCTAACCGAGTCTTCTGTCTTGACTATATCCAGTAACAAGATGGAGGAGAAACTGTCAGATGAAGAGCTCTTGGACCTTATTCCTACCTTAGAGAATGGGGATTTCTTTCCAATCGGTCTCAAGTTGGACTACGATAAGGATACCCTTAATCAAATCAGAGGTAAGCATAATCATGACTCCAATTGACATCAGCCCGTTCAGAGCGAAAAGGCCGGAACAGGGGACATTGAACTTAATCATATTTCTAACAAAAAGCTATGGGTTACTTTGAAAACAACGATCGCAAATCCAATCAACATGATGATGAAAAAGGTAAAGCTGAGAAGAAAAAAAAAGTTTCCAAGTTTTCAGAGGGAGAGATTTACAGCTGGGTGAAAAATGCCAAATAAATCTCGGGCCAAAAAAAATTAGTGCCTGTCTGAGATTCGAACCACCAACCCTTGGATTGAGAGTCAAGTAAAAATGAAACTCTTTCCACTAAACCTCCACACCATCTCAGAATCATTTTAAAACCCATAACATAACAAATTTATGTTTTTGTCACCATTGTTTGTTTGTTTGTTTGTTTATTTTATTTTAGCACGGTGGCATATTTCAGCCAATGGCTGTTCTTCAGCATGGCCGTGCATATACAAAGCGATCATCATCATCATCATCCTCATTATCGTCATCATCGTTTACATCTATCATTCATCGAGAAAGTACTGCAGCAATACAAAGTAATACCTCCCTTTTTTCATTATGTTTCCATATAAGGTGATCATCAAAATGATGTAAGCGCGGCTTTCAAGGCTCTCTTCCTAAGTTGGGAGAATTACGTCACACTCTCACCCAAAGCTGCCAGATTGATGCTAGCCGATGCGCTCAAGTTTGTAGAGAGGAAGGATCTTGCCGGCAGAGTGACAGGTAAGCCTTTCCAAGTTATCTTCTTGCATCGGCTTTTTTTAGTGGCGTAGCATGGGGTCTTTCATTGAGGTGGGCGTTTTTTTTTTTTTTTTAATTTATTTATTTTTTTTTTTTTGGGGGGGGGGATGGGCGGAAACCAGATGGCAGATAATTATGCGAGGGAACAAGGCCATAGAGTGAAAGAGTGCTGGAGGGGAGGAGAGAGCAGGGTCGTAACACATTTTCTTGTCACGTTGTCAACCCCTTTCCCTTTCTTTTTGTCTCTTTCTCATTTTTCCTGCAATTTAATTGGAAGGGGGCACGTGACACTCGTGCCAATACGTGTATAGCAATGCCACTGGCATTTGTAATTTTTTTTCTGATTATAAACTGTATATTTAATATTTTCTAGTTTTGTCTCTGACCTCATTACTCGTACGTAGTATTCATGTTTTGACAAAGCTGTTTTCCTTCTACTATCCGACAACCAATCCTCCTTTTTAAAAATAATTTCCATGTTATTGTCGTACGCTCCTCAGTTACAGAGAAGATCCTATCCCGTTTTTTTATCAGTCTTTGAACAAGACATTTTATGTTTTATTCACGTACAGGACCTCGCCTCTTGATATCTTTTCCTTGATTTTATTCATCGGTTTCTCTGCCATAACCATACCCCGTAACCTATTTTTTCTCGTGGTACATGTTATCATAATATTTGCTAAAATATAATTTATATCACAATATATAAAATGCTGCTTATTCCAAATGACTGTGATAATGTTCTCTTGTTTTTTTTATTAAGGCGAACCGACAAACGGTGAAAAGGAACGTGTTGAATACATGTGCAAGAAACACAGCTTCAGAGAAGCCTCCTACTACTGCAAGCAGTGTAAAGAGAACATATGTGAGCGATGTCTGGAGGATGAACACCAAACAAACAACGTCATACCCGTCAATGACATGCACATCAAGATCAAACACGAGCTGAAGAGTTGCTTTGATCGCGTGAACCAAGCCAGGGATCGCCTGGAGAAGATAAGGGGCGATAGGAAAGGCGGCATGAGCGGTATGATTACCAAGACACAAGTCGGTATCCAAGTCATGCGTGAAGGCATCTACAAAGTGTTCTCGGAAGCACACAACATGATGGCCCGTGAGAGGGATGCGCTGATCGAGAAGGCCAATGTTCTGGAGAGGTCGGCAAACCCGGAGGTGTATGGGTTCGCCTTGTCAAAGCTGAAGAAATGCGAGCTGGCCTTGATGGAGGTGAAGGAGAAAGCACAGTTTGTCAACGACGTGACGAAGTTCGAAGCCGCGTCGCAAAAGATTGATGTCATCCTGAATGCTTGTCTTGACAGGGGCCCTCTGATGAACCTGAGTAAGCTGGATATGAAGATGGTGGCGTGTCCTTCCGTTTACCTAGGACACCTCGAGGAAGTCTCAGGGTGGGACTTTGTGGAGCAGTTTGATCTCCCTGACGACAAGAAGGAAGAGATGAACGTCTGCATCAAGTTGACGGACCGGAAGATCGTGGTCGGTTACAGGCTCGGTGGTGCAGATATCATAGATCTTGACACCAAGAAGACGAGCAGAATAGCCTATGATGTCAGAATCAGCAGTATGGCTCTGATGAGCTCGGGACACATCATTTTATGTACGACAGACAACAAGCTGGGCATGATAACACAAGCAGGACATAAAATGTCTTCGTTCTTCTTCACGCAAAAGACCAACAAACCATGCTGCGTGTGCGTCGATGACAAGGATACTATATTCATGGGTTACTCCGAGTTCAGCAACATCGAGGTCTTTGAGACGACTGGAGGATTCTTGAGGAACATCGGTACCATCCTGCAGCCATGGTGCATGTCCATCATGAAGTCGGGCCACATCGCAGTCACCGAATGCACCGTAGGCCTTCGCGATGCTGTCGAGATCATGAGCCAGGAAGGTCGTCCGGTGGGGCACATCATCGGACGCTTGGGATGCTCCCCATTCTCCTGCATCGACGAGGCGGGAAACATCTTCGTCGCCATGGTAACCAACGATGGACGGTGCACCCTCAGGAAGTATTCTCCGACTGGAGATCACCTTGAGACGGTTGTGGAGGAGCTTCAGTTGGAGTGGCATGAGAATCGCGAGTGGCTCCAGCTTGCCAGTCTCTCACCTAATGAACTTGTTCTATGTGATAGAGGATCTGTATATGTTTACAGACGGAGACCAACACTGTCGATGATGACAACGATTATAGGCTCGAATTAATCACACCTGACATTATGATCGTTGTACCCACCAAAGGCAACGCTAGACCAAGGATCTGGATTTGACTCCATTCAAAATATTATGTGGCAAATTTTGAATTTTTATAGCTTTATTGGGAATTCGCAAATAGTTTAACTTGTCCTCGCTAGCCTGAATATTTATCTCTATTTCTTAACAACTGTCAGCAAAAGTAAAAAATCTAATAGCTGTTTTTACCCCCTTTCTGCGAATTTGATAAATCGTGATGATTGTCTTACTTTATATTTTTTTATTCATTCATTTAATTTATTTATTCATCTATTATGATTATCATCATTATTATCATCATTTTAAACTTCTATTTCCCTTAGATTTTATAACGCATTTTAACATGACATGTTTGATTGGTTGGCTAAATGAATCGATCTTTGATGTGTGATGAATTGATTAAAGTGATTTTATACCGAGTATAATAATATGAAGACAAATCTCTAACTATTAAATGTGTGAGTGTTAACTGGATTTATAGACATTCCTATCTTCTACTACTCATAAGGTATGCTAACATCAATGAAGACAAGAAAGAAGGATCGTGGACATTAAAAATTTGTTAGGAAATGCACTATCAATTCAATCATCTTAGAGTGAAAGGATATTAATATAAATGTGATGTTAATCTTAACCGTTCAATCTTATCATTGCGTAGTACCTCGATGTGAATAGTTTATAGAAAAAAACAGATCTGGTCATCCAATTAGAGTGTGAAAGAAACACTGTGGAAATAAGTTTGAAAGGTTGATTGCGTAGTACAGGTGTATGAATAGTTTGATGTATAACGTGGTGTTTTTTAATTATAATGCTGAAATCGCATGAACTACACACAGATATGGGTATCTGGGATTGCAAGGACTTTTGGCATGGAAGCTTTGTCCTAGGTTTAGGACTATTTCTCGTCATATTTCGAATATTAGGGCATTTGAAGAGCAATCCTTTACAAGAGACAATTTTTTTTAAACATGATATGTGCTAAAATGATAAATGCCTAGAAAGAAGGAGAAAGCTTGGAAAATATTTTTGATTTTTAACAGAACTCAACCTCCTCATCAATCGTAGTTTCTGTATGATATTGTCAACATTGAAGTAAACCAGTGTTTCAATGGGTAGCCTGTACAAAATAATGACCAAGATTTGTTTTCTTCAAATTACTACTTATTTCAATAAAGTAATATAGCTTCGTTTTCTGATGATTTACGTAAGTATTTTGCAATTAGCTAGAAATTTGATAAATCCTTGGTCTACCAGTATATAAAATGTATTTGAACTTGTATTGTGGAATAACCCAGTCTTTGGTAGTACAATGTAGAATGTTTTGTTTACCGTGTATTGGTGTTTCTGTATTTTATAGTATAGGGTAATATAATTGAAAGTGCGTTGCCTTATGATATATAATAGAAAGAATATTAAATCTTGATTTATAAAGTATATTAATTGCTTTATCCAAAACAACATCTATAAAACTGTCTAAATAAACCTAGTAACATTATGAATAAATCTATGGTTTTGACAGCTGACGTGGACATATTAAAGGCAAATGTGAATGGTTGTGAGATAATGGCAAATACATGAAGTTTTGTTCCTTAAATGTATTACATGCAGGCGTGTACGCAGGATTTTTTTCGGGGGGGGGGGGGTAAAATTTGAAAATCACGCCGAAAATTTCGCAACGACTCAGCCAGCCGCTGAATAAGCGGGGGGGGGGGGGGGTATCACCACGGAACTTAAATGGTAACCGTGAAACCATCAAGACACCCAAGAATAACTAATTGTTCACACCTAAAAATCACGGATTCACAGCTTAGATTAGTAATCAGTTTTAGCCACATGATCATCACCTAGAAAGTTATAGTAAATTTGAAACCTTTTAAAAGGTGTTTTCAGACACCTAAGAATTACAAATTTTTCACACCTGGAAATTACGGATGCCCAGCTTATATTAAGAATCCGTTTGAGTCACGAGATCATCACCGCGGAACTTATGGCAACTTTGACTACAATTTAAAAAGGTGTTTTAAAACACCTAATAATAACTAATTTTTCAAACCTGAGTATCACGGATTCACAGCTTAGATTAGTAATCAGTTTTAGCCACGTGATCATCACCAAGAAAGTAATGGGAACTTTGAAACCATTTACAAAGGTTTTTTAAGACAACTAATAATGACTTATTTCTCACACCTAGAAATCACGGATGCCCAGCTTAGATTAATAATCCGTTTGAGTCACGAGATCATTACCGCGGAACTTGTGGCAACTTTGACTACCATTAAAAAACGTGTTTTAAGACACCTAAGAATTACTAATTTTTCACACCTGAATATCACGGATTCACAGCTTAGATTAGTAATCAGCTTGAGCCACGTGATCATCACCAAGAAAGTAATGGGAATTTTGAAACCATTTACTAAGGTGTTTTAAAGGGACTATGTCCCATTTGCAGGTCAAAAAAATGAAAAAGTTAAATTCCAACTGCATTTGAAAGATAATACTAATTTAGAACTTCCCTAAAAAAGGTGGGGCTTGAAAATGTCTTCAAGTGGGAAAATAATGAATATTAGTTGTCAAATCGACTTTAGGGCTATAGAGCCCAAAAGTAATAGTCTTGATTTTCAGACAATTGTACCGAATGGTCATACGTTTTATGCTGCGCAAAGATTCAATCAGTTTAATTTTGGCCATCACAAGAAGTGGGTTATTGATGTAGACAAATACTCATGTACCCTTTACAACTCTTTTCATGTATGTTATTACCAAAGAAGAAAAAAAGCCAGTCAGTCACTCAATAGTGTCTGACAGTTAAGTCTAGCAAGTAAACGGTTTTCCTTGCATAATTTGAATATGAGGACACTGCTAACGTTTAAATTTCACAGATAGGACATAAATGATATATTCATAATTCCTGCAAAGTTCTACAGCATTTGAGGTTGGCTGCAAAAGGGACATAGTATCTTTAAGACACCTAATAATGACTAATTTAATACAACCAGAGATTTACGGACAGAACAATAAGACGATTAGCCGGTGTAAATAACGTGATTATTACCATCAACTTTGGATAACCTGCGAAACCAATCGATAAAGGTGCTTAAAAGACCAAATAATTACTTATTTATCACCATCATCGGTTAACGGATAACAAACTCGTTGCTTGGTTAAGTGGTTATTTGGTCATAAACACTTGATTTACAGAGGTAAGTGGAATCACGTTATCCAGTCGCGTGATAAATTGGTGGTTTTTAGGTGAGATGAAAACGTGAACAAGAGTACCTTTTTTTAATGAAGGCACGTGTCGATAACGTTTAAACCTAGTTCAAAAGGCACCATACTTTAAAATCACTTAAAATACACTCCCAAAAGAGGTTATTTTTTAGTGTTCTGTTGAGTACCGGAATCCAAGCATTTCGCAATACACGGGGAAAAAACACTTGTTGAGTGGTCATTTATTTATGTACGTATTAATTCACTTGAATAATTACTTTAAAAAGCAAAATTAGCTTTAGTTAAAGTATTGAAATAAATTTAAATTTTGTTATTAATGTATACCGATTTCCATTAGCACGAAAACTTGCAAAACAGATACCTACGAAAACATAATGTTAATATTGTATTTACCAAGAGAGAGAGAGAGAGAGAGAGAGATAGAGAAAGAGAGAGAGAGAGAGAGAGAGAGGGGGAGAAAGAGGGCGAGAGGGAGGGACAGAGAGAGAGAGAGGGAGGGATGGAGAAATAGAAGGAGAAGGATGGAGAGAGAAAGAGAGACAAAGACAGAGAGAGAGAGAGAGAGAGAGAGAGACAGAGAGATGGAGAGTGGGGGGGGGGGGGGGGGAGAGAGACATAGAGTGTGGATTGCGTAATCCAGTATAAGGCTTGCAGTCTTTGAAAAAATATAAATGGGCAACATGATGAAAAACATGTATGAACGATGGCAAAGCAGATCTAACACAAACAAACTAAGTGAACAAGTTTATTTTTAATAGTTGAATTATAGGGCTATGTTTAAAAAGATACCAATAAGCGGTACTTCAACTTCCCTGAATCAGTTTCGATCATACAAGGAAGTATTGTGATGCAAGTGTTAACATGCACTGATGAATGGGAACTAATGTGCAGATCGTCAGAAGCTTTCAAGTCCACCACATAAGTTATAACACTAAGTAAGAAAGGAAACATTTAGAAGACATTTATGCGTCGTTTATTTATTGCGTGCACACCGTCAAAAGCCTTTGAGCTCAGAATAGTTGAATGATATGCCAAAAAGATACCAATATACGGTACTTCAATCTACTAGGGACTTCCCCGAATCAGTTTCGAACATACAAGGAAGTGTTGTGATCCAAATGTATACATGTAATGATGAATGAACGTGAACTTCCAATATGTGCAGGTCGTCAAAAGCTTTCAAGTACATCACATATAAGTTATAACCGTAAGAAAGGAAACATTTAGAAGGCATTTATGCGTCGTTTACTTATAGCGTGCACACTGTCAAAAGCATTTGAGCTCAGGATAATCAGCAGAATTCAGTACAGACTGGTTTACACTTGAAGGTGGATGTAAAGAGCATAGATTGTTGAAATGGCTGTCGTACTCACCAATGTGTTGATTTTCTGCGCGGTCTTCGTCGCCGCTGTTGGTAAGAAGCAACACTGCCTTATATATATATTTATCCCATTAATTTCCCTTTTTATACCCCCAAACCCGTGCTTTTGCCCAGGTTATATGATTCGTATCATAATTGCATGCATGACATTTCACAAATCTTTTATAAACTTTGAAGAAGTAATAATATTATTCTTTTGATATTGCATATTCATAATTATTGATTTTTATATAAATAGTTTATCAAAATTTACTTGTTATGATTTAACTGAAAAAAATTACTCTATATTGGTGCATGCACACACAAAAACATATTACTATCAATATAACTTGGATGCTGGTGTGAGCAAATAAGATTCTTAGGGGGGAAATTGGAAATTTATATTACCGATATAAAGAAAACAATTAGTAGAAGTGAGGCAATGACGTTACAGTCTCATGAGTGAGTTACCAATTTGTCTTATGATTTTCAATTGTTTTTTATGCCATTCAAAATTCATAACTTTCTTATTAGTTATCCGATTTTGCTCAAAATTTTTGTGATTGTTTTGTCTGTTCTTTCTGCTTCTCTTGAAAGTAAGTTATTTTTGGAGTCGACTTGCCCTTTAACGATTGAACAATAGAATTACTGCCCTTTACGTACGTCTGCAGGCAGAGGAAATTTAAAGACCTCCCGAGAAACAATAGGTTTAATCATAAGTCATAAGTCTAATTAGTTATATTGTTTTAAATTTAGGGTAAGGGGTTAGAGTTAGGGTTAGGGTTAGGTTTAGGTTTAGGGAAATATACCAGCTTTCATCATGTCCTATTTAATGTACCATTTAGGGTTATACACACACATATATATACAATGTATATATTTGTCCCATGTGCATAGAACTTTTGTACAGGGGCATCACCTTTGCTACTTACAAAGCATCTGCAAATCATCCCTTTTTAATGAAAGATAAGACAATATATGTTCATGGACTTGAAGCATGTAGTGGGGCATCTCTCACATGCAGGCGCGTACGCAGGGGGGGGGGGGGGGGGTTTTTTAATTATTAAAAAAAATTATTCCCATGGCCGACCTAAAAAAGGTGACCTTACCCCCCCCCCCCAACGGAGCAAAATGTCAAATTTCCAAATTTCGAGACCAAAAAAAAAAAAAAAAAAAAAAAGTGTCCTCTTACCCCCCCCCCCCCCCCCCCCCCCCCCCCCCCCCCCCCCCCCCCCCCGCTTATTCAGCGGTCGGCTGAGTCGTTGCGATTTTTTTGGGACCAAAAAAAAAAAAAAATGTGTCCTCTTACCCCCCCCCCCCCCCCCCCCCCCCCCACCCCCCCCCCCCCCCCCCCGCTTATTCAGCGGCTGGCTGAGTCGTTGCGAAATTTTCGGACCGATTTATAAATGTTAAAACCCCCCCCCTTGAAAAAATCCTGCGTACGCGCCTGCTCACATAGGGCAGCAGCTCTGTAGCTCAACGATGTGGAGTTGACAGGAATATCTACTAAAAATAAGATTTTGTTAGATATCTGATGCCTGTATCAGGCTGTTACCCCAGACAAAACATCAACAAAAAATACTGATAGGAGAAATTGCATGCAAATTGAACAAATGTGTTCGATTCCATAATGCAATTCAATGACATTTGGTAATGTATGGCATTGCGGATGCTTGGTTTTCCCCCACACATGAACTACATACAAAAGTGTGATGCATGGAGTACCGCCGCACGTTGGAAATATAAATACGGACTTTTAAATTAGCACGAAGCCAACGTGGACTGCTACATGTACGTGTGACGTGCTTTTAGCATAGGACGTCACACGTCCACGCAAATCTACAAATCCCTAATATCATCCAAGCAGCGAAAAGTTGGAATGATTCCAATTTACACCGGATGAATGCACAAAGACGGGCATCTACTCCTTACATGGTTCAAAGTCCAAAGGGACATGATGAAATGCCTTCGAGTCAAATACCGATTTTAAGGGCAAGTCCACTCCAATTATATTAAACTTACTTTCAATAGAAGCAGAAAATCAGACAAACCCAGTAAATCCAGTGACCGGAGTAATTACAATAATAATAATTGTATTATTATTACAATATTATCATCATTGTTGTTGTTGTTGTCACTTCTACCATTATTATTACTATTATTGTTATCATTATTATAATTTCTATTCTTATTATTATTGTTGCAGTTGTTATAAATTGCATTATTGTTAGTATTGTTATTATCATTGTTATTATTATATCAATTATTATTATTAGTAGTATTAGTAGTAGTAGTAGTAGTAGTAGTAGTAGTAGTAGTAGTAGTAGTAGTATTATTATCATCATTATTATTACTTTTTGTCTCGATCATGTCATAGGAACGGAGAAGTACCATGTGGCGCTCCCAACCCGCGTTCCAGCTGACTGTCTGAGGTGTATCTGCATCGTGGAATCCAACTGTAAGATGCCCTCTCCTGTTTGTCAGATAGACGTCGGCTCTCTATCGTGTGGTCCCTACCAGATAAAGGACGATTACTGGAACGACGCCAGGATGAAAGGCGGGGATCTCATGGGATGTAAGTACATTTTTGTAAAGATTTAATCATAATAGTAATAATACATTACACAAAATTATATGTTTGGGAGTGCATTGTGACGTATCTTCAAAAATCTTCATTTTCCCTTGAGAACATTTTCAGTCATATACATTCACCCTTTCATGGTTGCGATTATGTTTTCTACAAGCCAGGTATAAAACTAATCTATTCGGTCATAAATAATTTAGAAAATGAAAATTTATGAAATTGTATGTACAGACCACAAATGAACGGAGAGGAACTCGCAAGATACGTCACATTGTTGCCAATTTGTGTTTCACTGATGACAAGTTCAACCATTCATATCTCTTCTATTTTCGAATCGGATAGTGCTCAATCTCTCACAAATTTGTTTCTCTAATTTCATTAAAACCAATTTAATATCAGGGTGGACTTCCCCTTTAATCGGGGGCAAATAAGATGTGTGCCCTTCAGATCACAAATGCAGAGCAGATTGATTCCTGTTTGCAATTCAGAAATAATGGGGCATATAAAAACTTTTTCGCTCTCTTTTCTCTTGATCTCTTTTGACGTTTTGTTTCGTTTTGTTTCGTTTTTTGTTTTTTGCCCATCCTTGAAGTTCCAAACAGGGAAAGTGCCCCCATTGCTTTCTTAGGCCAGGAAATTTCCGGGAATTAATGTCATATCAAACATCGAAAAACAAGAATACATTTTCCCATCCATGCGCCTATATAGGAACATTGATGTCGTATATTGTTTTGCTTTTTAATTTTTATGGTAACAGCAATTTTTGTCGGGTTTTTTAAATCGATTAGTTTATCAATCATTCTGTTTCTTTACACATCTTTTTTCCCTTTATTCTCTATTTCTTCCTCTGTCTTCCCCCTTTCTAAAAATACTTTTCCAGCTTGGAGAAAGTGCACAGCTGATATGGGATGCAGCGGGGAGACGGTACAGGGCTACATGGCTCGTTACGCTGTCATTAGTCGCCTTGAACACGAACCAACTTGTGAGGATTTTGCCCGCATACACAACGGCGGTCCAAATGGTTATAATAGGACCTCTACGTTGAAATACTGGTCCAAAGTCAAGGAATGTCTCAATTAAAGTCCAGTTGAAATATTAATGTTTCTTCTCACCTGAATTAGGCTTACATAGTGTGAATGATGCAATATCTTAGGTACGTTACCCCTTTTGAATCCCAACTGCTATACATTTAATACACAAGTCCATTCACAAGAACGTGCCCCCTAATGTTAAGGTAATCATCTTTTTCTGCTTGTCAGAAATTTAGGAGTAAAAGGGCATCACAATTGTGCTAGGGGTGTCAACAAATTTTAAGGAATATTGCACCCCTCTTCTACAAAATCCTGATCGCGCCACTGTTCTAAACCCATCAATGCTTGGCTATTCGGTGGACTTTAACTTTCTGTTGGTTTTGTCAGTGTGACTGCAGTATGAGGCTCTATTTATGACGGCCTGTTTAGAAAATATAGATTATAATGTACAATTTTCAATATGATCTTTATAGAGTTTGCTCTTAGCGTGTAGTTCAGGATGACTAATAAGTACATGTATGTAGCAATAGAACGTCATACTTGATGCGTTCAATTAGTATAGCCAGATTGGTTATCTCTTTCTTGTTTGTTACGCTAAAAACTAAAAGTTTTACTGTTCTTGTGTTGTATAAATTAATATTGATTTGTTCAACTTTGTATGTTTTATTAAACTGAATTGAAGAATTAAAAGCAATTGCATGGGATGAACTAAATCCATTCAGGTGTTATATTACATTTATAGGTCTGACATATTGGGGGGGGGGGTGTTTCACAAAGATCCTAAGTTGGACTTAAACATTATGGAGAGCCATTTGTAGCCTTAAAATGAAATTTATTCAAAAGCAAAAATTCAAGTATTTTAGACTTTTTATAAATTCCACATCAAGAACGCTAAATCTCCTTGATAATAGAAAATATGGATGATTTGAATCAACATTTTATGCCTTTTTGAAGTAACTTTTACAAAATATTTTTCATAGATGCCAACGGCTTTCCATAATTGTTAAGTCCAGCTTAGAGATAAGTTCAACTGAGGATCTTTGTGAAACACTCCCCAGATATCTAATGTGTGTCTAGCTGAACCCTACATTTTTATGCATACTGGCGTAACATTCAAATCAGTTATTGTAGACATTTTGCTCAGGTTCTGTCCGTTTTTATACATTTGTATTTACCATTAACTTTGTCCTACTCCCTTACACAATCGCACACAGCGCGGCTTCTCGAATGATCACGCGATCATTGAAAATGCATCCGTCTGCGAGGGTAAGAATGAAAGGACTGTCTCCGTTTTAGCGTTGAGGGTGTGGGAGCGCGACACTGAAACAGTCCAGGCAGTGGACTAGACGATGTTGCCAATTTGTTGAAGTAGCTTATTAAACTCCAGTTAAATCTATTCCCGATCATAATTATCACATCAAAAGTACATGAGGTTTAAGGCATAGTCTAGCTTCGAGAAATTGCAAACAGCAGATATTTCTCTTGAAAAGTTGTTAGTACAACTATATTTTTGAGAAAAAAATTCTTATCGAAAATGATAAAAATTATACAATAAATAACACTACAAAATTACTGGACAATGCGGCCTTTTCTTGTGTCCTTGTAGGCAGGGGCGTCTCCAAAGGGAGGGGGGTGGGGGGGGGTGCGACACCCCCCCCCCCACCTGTCAGGATATTGTCGGTAAAAAATGCGCTGCCGTCGGGAAAAAAGAGAAAAGGGGGAGGGAAAAAAGAGGGAAAGGGAAAGAAGAAAAAAAGGAAAAGAAAGGAAGGAAAAGAAAGGAAAGAAAAGAGAAGAAAGAAAAAAAAGAGGGAGGAGAGAAAAGAAAGGAAAAGAAAGAAAAGAAAAAAAGGAAAAAAAGAAGAAAAAAAGAGAAAAGGGAAAGAGGAGAGAGAGGGGAGGTAAGAGCCTGAGAGAGGAGGTGTGGGAGTAAAAGAGAGAGCGGGGTTGGTGGGTGGAGTCGTCTCGTCGAGGGAGCGAGAAAGACACGGATAATTATGTTGTTGTGTCGGGTCAGCTGTGTCGGCATTCTTGCTCGATCCTCGTGTACTATATCAATGCAGAAGTTTGAAGTCGGTGAGATGTATATTGTCGGTCGGCCGACAAGTTTTGTTTCGCTACGTGACTTTTTATCCGCTGTGACGACTTCGAGAGTGACTACAACTACAATAATTGTATTTTCTCGAAGTTTCACTTTTCTATAATATCAGCTAAAGAAATTAGAGGTTTAACATTTTCGGGGAAACTAAATTCAAACAAGGATTAAGAGTCAACAACGGTACGACGAATCGTCTTCCTTTTTCCATATTTTGATGAAACGCCAAGAAAAAAACGCGGGAGGAGAAAACTTCATTTAAACGAGTCGAGAACGGTACAACGAATCGTCTTCTTTCTCTAATAATTTAAGGAAACGTTTAAGCTTCCGCGATTTGCGCGGGAATAGGGAAACTGAATTCAGACAAATTAGGGTTAAGAGTCGCGTATAGGACAAGAAATCGTCTGCTTTTTCTAATAATTTAAGGAAACGTCAAAGTTTCCGTGCTTCGCGCGAGAGGGGGAAACTGAATTCAGACAAATAGGGCTTATTAAGAGTCGAAAACGGTACAACGAATCGTCTGCTTTCTCTAAAAAATTAAGGAACCGTCATTATCTTCCGCGCTTTGCGCGAGAGGGGGAAACTGAAATCAGATAAATAGAGCTTAATAAGAGTCGAAAAGGTTGCAACGAATCGTCTTCTTTCTATGATAATTAAATCAAACGTCTAAGCTTTTCGCGCTTCGCGCGGGAAGGGGGAAACTGAAATCAGACAAGGATTAAGAGTCGACGAAAACGGTACAACGAATCGTCTGCTTTTTTCTCATAATTTAAGGAAACGTCAAAGCTTCCGAGCTTCGCACTACAGGGGGAACTGAATTAGGGCTTATTAAGAGTCGAAAACGGATGGCAAAGCAGATCTAACACAAACAAACTAAGTGAACAAGTTTATTTTTAATAGTTAAATTATATGTTTAAAAAGATACCAATAAGTGGTACTTCAACTACCCTCACTATGAACATGAGGGACAGAGAAAGCGGACAAAATATACAGTTCCTCAGGTAGACAAAGGAACAATGTAAAAATGTGTAGAACAGTTGAATATGCATGTGACACCTGTTCTACATATTTTTACATAATAGCAGTGAAGGGATGTTCCTTTGTCTACCTGAGGAACTGTATATTTTGTCCGCTTTCTTTGTCCGTCTTATTTTCATAGTGCCTGAATCAGTTTCGATCATACAAGGAAGTATTGTGGTTCAAGTGTAAACGTGCACTGATGAATGGGAACTTCCATTATGTGCAGGTCGTCAAAAGCTTTCAAGTACATCACATATAAGTTATAACACTAAGAAAGGACACATTTAGAAGACATTCATGCGTCGTATATTTATCGCGTGCACACCGTCAAAAGCCTTTGAGCTCAGAATACTAGAATAATACGCATAATTCAGTACAGACTGATTTACATTTGAAGGTGGATGTAAAGAGCAAAGATTGTTGAAATGGCTGTCGTGATCACCAACGTATTGATTTTCTGCGCGGTCTTCGTCGCCGCTCTTGGTAAGAAGCAACTTTGAAACTTCATTGTAAATGGCATAGATCCTGTTATATACTTCATCCCAGATGTAGTGGTCTAGTTGACAAGTCGTTTGACTGTGGATCACAGGATCCGCAGTTCTAGTCCCGCCTCGGCACTATTGTCTATTGGCAAGATATTAATCTACATTTGCCACTCTCCACCCGGGTGTTAAATGGGTACCGGTAGGAAGGAATTCTTTGAATGCTGTGAGCGCCGAAATCGCCAGCCTAGCAGAGCCGGGGTAATGGTTTGAGCGCCCAGAACACCATGCATGGTGGATATGACTGTGCGCTATATAAACATCCAATAATATTATCATTATTATTGGATATGTGCACTATATAAATAACCAATAATATTATCATTATTATATGTGCAATAGCGTAGCAACCTTAAGTATCACGAGTGTCACTTTCCTCGTTGTTTAGTATAATCAAAGCTCTAGAAGCGGTATCAACTTGTAAGATTCATGGGGTATAGAATACCGAAATGTGTCGTCATACATGCCGAGTTGTCGAGGTTGGTGGTTCCAAACACTTTTGTGCCAAACATGGTCGTGGTGATCACACCAGCGCCAAATACTAAAACACGTTGCCTGAATGATTTCGGGATGAACCTCTTGCGACCTCATGCAATCAATTCATTGATAATGGCCCATGTTTTATGTGTGTCAATCGTAGTATGATGTATCAGAGCTCTACTGTGAGAGGGGGTGAGAAGTTTATCATTTTAATCTGTTTACAAAGAAGTTAGATACAAAACAATAATCTAGCTATTGTGGGATAGTACTTTTGTAAACTAATACAAAATAATTTTGCTAAGATACCTGTTAAGTATTATTGATTGTTATGCACATGTACTCATGTTTCGAAATTTCTTATTTAATGTGAAACCATTGAACACCAGGAAGTGATATTTTGTGATTATGCGTCTGTCATATTGCTTAATGCTTAGTACTCACCTTTGCATGTAAATTATGCCAAAGTGGATAGCTTTACTACGTAGGCCAATACCTTTAAAGGTACTATGTCCCATTTGCAGGCCGAACAAAGTGAAAAGGTTAAATTCCAATGCCATTTGAAAGATAATACTAAGAAATTCCCTCAAAACAGAAGGGCTTGAAACTGTTTTTGTGTGTTTGTGAAAATAAGCGACCGTTAGTTGTCGAATCAAATTTAGCGATGGTGGTCGTTTAATTAAATAGTCTGATTTTCAGACCCTTCTACCGATTGGTCATACGTTCTGTGCTGCGTGAAGATTCAATCAGCTTTATTTTGGCCATTACAAGAAATGAGTTATTTATAAGGACAAACGCTCGTGTACACTTTAAAGCTCATTTTATGTACTTTATGTTATTACCAAAGAAAAAAAATAAGAAGCCAGTCAGTCACTCAACAGTGTCTGACAGTGAAGTCTTGAAAGTAAAGGGGTTTATACAGTAGGTTTGCGGGTGCACCATGTGTGAGAGAGAGAGAGAGAGAGAGAGGGTTGAGGAGTCCTGAAAAGGACTCTGACTCGGTAATCTTTCTTGGGGTGTGGTAGTCCTGAAAAGGACTGTTTGTTATCTTTCTTAGCATATAGTTCTAAGGAGAACTATAGCGCTTGGAGAGGATGAGTGGCTCGACGTTTCGAACAGGTTGACTATCCGTCGTCATGAAACCTACTGTATATTTACATCACCACGCAAGGCGACACTTACAAGCAGCATCTAAAGGGGTTTACTTGCATAATTTGAATAATACGACACTGCTGAGGTTTAAATGTCACAGATAGGACAAACGTGACAAATTCATAGTTTTCGCAAAATTCTACAGAATTTGATGTTGGCTGCAAAATGGATACTATACCTTTAAAAGGTGAATCTGCCGCATTTAGCGAGTATCATCGAAACAATCGAACCGTCCAAATGTTGTATAAGCTAAAATGCACTCGTTTAATAATGGACACTTATTGGTCGATGAACTTCAATCGAACACCGAGATAAAGGTAAATTACATTTTACTTTATCTACGATTACAAACGAATGACAAAATCATAATTATCCAAAGATTACTAGTTTGGAAATAAAAAAAACTTCGACAATGTCGTTTTTATCCTGTACATATTTGAGATCTTCTGTTTTGTCGCTATAAAAACTGCACAACAGTACTGTAAACTCACTTTATTTGACAAATTTGACCGGAAATGCAGAGGTCGTGGGTTCTAACTTTTTCTTGGCATGCATCTCCTTGACAAAGGCATTTTGTTCACATACTCCTTTCCCCTAAGGTATGATGAGGGTATTGAGCGAACCCTCCCCCATCAAATACTTTTTAATTTTTTTTGTTTCATTTCGTTTCAAGAATCAGGCTTGTTCATCCAAAGGATAATGAGTTTACGAAAGCTTGGCTCTAAATGTTAAGGTTGTAAGAAGCTTGAACGTCAGGTTAAGTCCACGTTATTATGCCCCCCCCCCCCCCCATCTGACAAATCGCACAATGGGTACGAGGATCAGGATAAGAGTACTGAATTGATACATCTACCGAGAAACGTGGACTTTAGCCTCTGATACTAAAAAGCGTTTCGAAAGTTACGATAAGTGGGTTTTATGAAGAATGATGAAGATCCCTTTGACTGACAAAGTTAGTAATGAGGAAGTTCTTAGAAGAGCTGGAGTGCAAAGGAAAATGATACGTGAGATGTTGATTAGGCAGTTGAAGTTCATGGGTCACATTACACGTAAAGGAGGCCAAGATAATCTTGGTTTGACAGGGACAATTGTGGGAAGGAGGAGTAGGGGAAGAAGGAGGATACTTTGGATGGACAGTCTGCCCAAATTGTTGAAAGAGAGAGAGAGAGGAGTGAAAGAACAGGGAGTGGTGCTAATAGAGAAGGCTAGGAACCGAGGGTTGTGGAACAGCATGGTTGCCAGAAGCAACCGATATGGCACTTAGAGAAAGAGAGAGAGAGAGAGAGATTATTATCATTATTATTGTTGTTGTTGTTATTTTTGCTGTTTTCATTCATTGCATTATTGTTATTATTGTTAATATCATTGTTATTATTATTATTATCAGGAGTAGAAGTAATTGTAGTAGTTGCAGTAGTAGTAGTAGTATCTTAATTGTAGTCGCTGTCGTAGTAGTGGTAGTAGTATTATCATCATTATTATTACTTTTTGTTTCGAATCATGTCATAGGAACGGAGAAGTACCACGTGGCGCTCCCAACCCCCGTTCCAGCTGACTGCCTGAGGTGTATCTGCATCGTGGAATCCAACTGTAAGATGCCCGCTCCTGTTTGCCAGATGGACGTCGGCTCTCTATTGTGTGGTCCATACCAGATAACAGGGGATGAATGGAACGACGCCAGGATGAAAGGCGGGGATCTCATGGGATGTAAGTTTATCATTTTAAAAAGATTTAATGATAAATAATAAACCATTACACAATAACATCTGTTTGCGAGTGCATTATGACGTATCTTCAAAAATCTATATTTCTCCTTGAGAAAATGTTCAGTCATACATTCATGATTGCGAATATTTTTTTTACAACCCCTGTATGAAACTAATCTACTCGGTCATAAATAATTTAGAAAATGAAAGTTTATGAGATTGTCTGATACAGAGCAAAGATGAGCGGAGAGGAACTCGCAAGATACGTCACACTGTTGCCAATTTGTGTTTCACTGATGACAAGTTCAACCATTCATATCTCTTCTATTTTCGAATCGGATAGTGCTCAATCTCTCACAAATTTGTTTCTCTAATTTCATTAAAACCAATTTAATATCAGGGTGGACTTCCCCTTTAATCGGGGCAAATAAGATGTGTGCCCTTCAGATCACAAATACAGAGCAGATTTATTCCTGTTTGCAATTTAGAAATAATGGGGCATATAATACCCTTTTCGCTCTCTTTTCTCTTGATCTCTTTTGACGTTTCGTTTCGTTTTGTTTCTTTTGTTTGTTTGTTTTTGCCTATCCTTGAAGTGCCAAACGGGGAAAGTGCCCCCATTGCTTTCTTAGGCCAGGAAATTTCCGGGAATTAATATCATATCAAACATCGAAAAACAAGAATACATTTTCCCATCCATGCGCCTATATAGGAACATTGATGTCGTATATTGTTTTGCTTTTTAATTTTTATGGTAACAGCAATTTTTGTCGTTTTTTTTAAAATCGATTAGTTTATCAATCATTCTGTTTCTTTACACATCTTTTTTTCCTTTATTCTCTATTTCTTCCTCTGTCTTCCCCCTTTCTAAAAATACTTTTCCAGCTTGGAGAAAGTGCACAGCTGATATGGGATGCAGTGGGGAGACGATACAGGGCTACATGGCTCGTTTCGCTGTCATTAGTCGCCTTGAACACGAACCAACTTGTGAGGATTTTGCCCGCATACACAACGGCGGTCCAAATGGTTATAATAGGACCTCTACATTGAAATACTGGTCCAGAGTCAAGGAATGTCTCAATTAAAGTCCAGTTGAAATATTAATGTTTCTTCTCACCTGAATTAGGCTTACATAGTGTGAATGATGCAATATCTTAGTTACGTTATTCCTTTTGAATCCCAACTGCTATACATTTAGTAGACAAGTACATTCACAGACCCAAGAACGTTGCCCCCCCCCCCTTTTTGGTAATTAATCATCTTTTTCTGCTTGTTAGAAATTCAGGAGTTAAAAGGCATCAAAATTGTGATCGGGATGTCAACAAATATTGAGGGATCCTAATTCTACCACTGTTCTAAACCCATCAATTCTTGAATTTCTTGGCTATTCGGTGGACCGTAACTTTCTGTCGGTTTTGTCAGTGTGACTGCAGTATGAGGCTTTATTTATTCATGAAGGCCTGTTAAGAAAGCCAAGAGTATAATTTAAAATTTTCTATTCGATCTTTATAGAGTTCGCTCTTAGCGTGTAGTTCACGATGACTAATTAAGTATGTAGCAATAGCATGTCATACTTGATGCATTCAATTATTATAGCCAGGTTATTTCTTTGTCTTTTGTTTCGCTAATTCATGCAATGATACGATTTACTTTTCTTGAGTTATATAAAGTATTGTTGATTTTTGTTTTAAATGTTGTATGTTTAAACTGAATTGAAGAATATACAATTGTATATCATTATATTTTGTTTGTTATAGCGCTAAGAGACTTCGGTGGTAAGCGCTTTATATGTACCGTTTTTATAATTAATTTATTATTAGTAAGAGGCAAGCTATACAAAATAATTTTTTCAAAAAAATGTTGGCCAAATTCTATATGGCGACTCATCAATAAAAATCGTACATAGGAAGATCTTATTAATCGATCAGTGTAATCAGTATCCAAATTTGTTTATATTTATATTTTTTATATTTCTGATTTCATTCTTACTTTTGATTATTTTCATTGTGCATTTGGCATTGGGTTGTGAATGCATTGATTTTCTTTGAAGTACCAAAACATTGAAATGAGGTGTTATTAGATTTCATAGGATACTGTGAGTAATAATTTTAATATGTTGTATTATTATATTTATTGTGATAATCATCCGTACAGGAATACAATTCTTGTACAAAACTGTTGATTAGGTTAAAAAATGATTATGTATGACAATTAGACATTATGTTGAGAACATAGGCTATTTAACTACTAAATATTAGATGCTGCTTATAAGTATCGGCTTGCATGGCGATGTAGATATACAGTAGACTTGCGGTTGCACCATGTGAGGGAGGGGGAGGATTGGGAAGTCCTGAAAAAAGACTCTCGGTAATTTTTCTTTCTTGAATGTGTGTGTGGATGGGTGGTGGGAGCCACTCCCACCTCCCATCCTCTCCAACCAGCGCTATATAAGAAGCAACTGTTGAACTACATTGTGAGTGGCATTGATCATTTACATTTCATCCCAAATATCATAATTAAATAAATAAATGAATAAATAAAATCAATGTGCAATAACGTATATTATAGAAGGCCACGGGGCACGGGCGCCCCATCAAATGGCCTAAAGGATAGAGGAGAAAAATAGATTAAAGAGTTAAAGAGATAGAGAGAGAGAGAGAGAGAGAGAGACAGAGACAGAGAGACAGAGAGAGACACAGATAGAGAGAGAGAGAGAGAGACAGACAGACATAGAGAGACACAGATAGAGAGAGAGAGAGAGAGAGAGAGAGAGAGAGAAAGATAGGGGAGAGAGAGAGACATAGAGTGTGGATTGCGTAATCCAATATAAGGCTTGCAGTCTTTGAAAAAATATAAATGGGCAACATGCATGGTGAAAAACGTTTATGAACGATGGCAAAGCAGATCTAACACAAACAAACTAAGTGAACAAGTTTATTTTTAATAGTTGAATTATATGTTAAAAAGAAACTAATAAGCGGCACTTCAACTTCAATTCCGATCATACCAGGAAGTATTGTGGTTCAAGTGTAAACTTGCACTGATGAATGGGAACTTCCATTATGTACAGGTCGTCAAAAGCTTTCAAGTACATCACATATAAGTTATAACACTAAGAAAGGAAACATTTAGAAGACATTCTCATGCGTCGTTTATTTATTGCGTGCACACCGTCAAAAGCCTTTGAGCTCAGAATACTAGAATAATACGTAGAATTCAGTACAGACTGATTTACATTTGAAGGTGGATATAAAGAGCAAAGATTGTTGAAATGGCTGTCGTGATCACCAACGTATTGATTTTCTGCGCGGTCTTCGTCGCCGCTCTTGGTAAGAAGCAACTTTGAAACTTTATTGTAAATGGCATAGATCCTGTTATATACTTCATCCCAGATGTAGTGGTCTAGTTGACAAGTCGTTTGACTGTGGATCACAGGATCCGCAGTTCGAGTCCCGCCTCGACACTATTGTCTATTGGCAAGATATTAATCTACATTTGCCACTCTCCATCCGGGTGTTAAATGGGTACCGGTAGGAAGGAATTCTTTGAATGCTGTGAGCGCCGAAATCGCCAGCCTAGCAGAGCCGGGGTAATGGTTGGAGCGCCCAGAACACCATGCATGGTGGATATGACTGTGCGCTATATAAACATCCAATAATATTATCATTATTATTGGATATGTGCACTATATGAATAACCAATAATATTATCATTATTATATGTGCAATAGCGTAGCAACCTTAAGTATCACGAGTGTCACTTTCCTCGTTGTTTAGTATAATCAAAGCTCTAGAAGCGGTATCAACTTGTAAGATTCATGGGGTATAGAATACCGAAATGTGTCGTCATACATGCCGAGTTGACGAGGTTGGTGGTTCCAAACACTTTTGTGCCAAACATGGTCGTGGTGATCACACCAGCGCCAAATACTAAAACACGTTGCCTGAATGATTTCGGGATGAACCTCTTGCGACCTCATGCAATCAATTCATTGATAATGGCCCATGTTTTATGTGTGTCAATCGTAGTATGATGTATCAGAGCTCTACTGTGAGAGGGGGTGAGAAGTTTTTCATTTTAATCTGTTTACAAAGAAGTTAGATACAAAACAATAATCTAGCTATTGCGGGATAGTACTTTTGTAAACTAATACAAAATAATTTTGCTAAGATACCTGTTAAGTACTATTGATTGTTATGCACATGTACTCATGTTTCGAAATTTCTTATTTAATGTGAAACCATTGAACACCAGGAAGTGATATTTTGTGATTATGCGTCTGTCATATTGCTTAATGCTTAGTACTCACCTTTGCATGTAAATTATGCCAAAGTGGATAGCTTTACTACGTAGGCCAATACCTTTAAAGGTACTATGTCCCATTTGCAGGCCGAACAAAATGAAAAGGTTAAATTCCAATGCCATTTGAAAGATAATACTAAGAAATTCCCTCAAAACAGAAGGGCTTGAAACTGTTTTTGTGTGTTTGTGAAAATAAGCGACCGTTAGTTGTCGAATCAAATTTAGCGATGGTGGTCGTTTAATTAAATAGTCTGATTTTCAGACCCTTCTACCGAATGGTCATACGTTCTGTGCTGCGTGAAGATTCAATCAGCTTTATTTTGGCCATTACAAGAAATGGGTTATTTATAAGGACAAACGCTCGTGTACACTTTAAAGCTCATTTTATGTACTTTATGTTATTACCAAAGAAAAAAAATAAGAAGTCAGTCAGTCACTCAACAGTGTTTGACAGTGAAGTCTTGCAAGTAAAGGGGTTTATACAGTAGGTTTGCGGGTGCACCATGTGTGAGAGAGAGAGAAAGAGGGTTGAGGAGTCCTGAAAAGGACTCTGACTCGGTAATCTTTCTTGGGGCGTGGTAGTCCTGAAAAGGACTGTTTGTTATCTTTCTTAGCATATAGTTCTAAGGAGAACTATAGCGCTTGGAGAGGATGAGTGGCTCGACGTTTCGAACAGGTTGACTATCCGTCGTCATGAAACCTACTGTATATTTACATCACCACGCAAGGCGACACTTACAAGCAGCATCTAAAGGGGTTTACTTGCATAATTTGAATAATACGACACTGCTGAGGTTTAAATGTCACAGATAGGACAAACGTGACAAATTCATAGTTTTCGCAAAATTCTACAGAATTTGATGTTGGCTGCAAAAGGGATACTATACCTTTAAAAGGTGAATCTGCCGCATTTAGCGAGTATCATCGAAACAATCGAACCGTCCAAATGTTGTATAAGCTAAAGTGCACTCGTTTAATAATGGACACTTATTGGTCAATGAACTTCAATCGAACACCGAGATAAAGGTAAATTACATTTTACATTATCTACGATTCCAAACGAATGACAAAATCATAATTATCCAAAGATTACTAGTTTGGAAATAAAAGAACTTCGACAATGTCGTTTTTATCCTGTACATATTTGAGATCTTCTGTTTTTCGCTATAAAAACTGCACAACAGTACTGTAAACTCACTTTATTTGACAAATTTGACCGGAAATGCAGAGGTCGTGGGTTCTTACTTTTTATTGGCATGCATCTCCTTGACAAAGGCATTTTGTTCACATACTCCTTTCCCCTAAGGTATGATGAGGGTATTGAGCGAACCCTTCCCCCATCAAATACTTTTTTAATATTTTTGTTTCATTTCGTTTCAAGAATCAGGCTTGTTCATCCAAAGGATAATGAGTTTACGAAAGCTTGGCTCTAAATGTTAAGGTTGTTAGAAGCTTGAACGTCAGGTTAAGTCCACGTTATTATGCCCCCCCCCCCCCCATCTGACAAATCGCACAATGGGTACGAGGATCAGGATAAGAGTACCGAATTGATACATCTACCGAGAAACGTGGACTTAAGCCTCTGATACTAAAAAGCGTTTCGAAAGTTATGATAAGTGGGTTTTAATAAGAATGGTGAAGATCCCTTTGACTGACAAAGTTAGTAATGAGGAAGTTCTTAAAAGAGCTGGAGTGCAAAGGAAAAGGATACGTGAGATGTTGATTAGGCAGTTGAAGTTCATGGGTCACATTACACGTAAAGGAGGCCAAGATAATCTTGGTTTGACAGGGACAATTGTGGGAAGGAGGAGTAGGGGAAGAAGGAGGATACTTTGGATGGACAGTCTGCACAAATTGTTGAAAGAGAGAGAGGAGTGAAAGAACAGGGAGTGGTGCTAGTAGAGAAGGCTAGGAACCGAGGGTTGTGGACAGCATGATTGCCAGAAGCAACCGATATGGCACTTAGAGAAAGAGAGAGAGAGAGAGAGAGATTATTATCATTATTATTGTTGTTGTTGTTATTTTTGCTGTTGTCATTCATTGCATTATTGTTATTATTGTTAATATCATTGTTATTATTATTATTATCAGGAGTAGAAGTAATTGTAGTAGTTGCAGTAGTAGTAGTAGTATCTGAATTGTAGTCGCTGTCGTAGTAGTAGTAGTAGTATTATCATCATTATTATTACTTTTTGTTTCGAATCATGTCATAGGAACGGAGAAGTACCATGTGGCGCTCCCAACCCCCGTTCCAGCTGACTGTCTGAGGTGTATCTGCATCGTGGAATCCAACTGTAAGATGCCCTCTCCTGTTTGTCAGATAGACGTCGGCTCGCTATTGTGTGGTCCCTACCAGATAAAGGACGATTACTGGAACGACGCTAGGATGAAAGGCGGGGATCTCATGGGATGTAAGTACATTTTTGTAAAGATTTAATCATAATAGTAATAAAACATTACACAAAATTATATGTTTGGGAGTGCATTGTGACGTATCTTCAAAAATCTTCATTTTCCCTTGAGAACATTTTCAGTCATTCACCCTTTCATGGTTGCGATTATGTTTTCTACAAGCCAGGTATAAAACTAATCTATTCGGTCATAAATAATTTAGAAAATGAAAATTTATGAAATTGTATGTTCAGACCATAAATGAGCGGAGAGGAACTCGCAAGATACGTCACATTGTTGCCAATTTGTGTTTCACTGATGACAAGTTCAACCATTCATATCTCTTCTATTTTCGAATCGGATAGTGCTCAATCTCTCACAAATTTGTTTCTCTAATTTCATTAAAACCAATTTAATATCAGGGTGGACTTCCCCTTTAATCGGGGGCAAATAAGATGTGTGCCCTTCAGATCACAAATGCAGAGCAGATTGATTCCTGTTTGCAATTCAGAAATAATTGGGCATATAAAACCTTTTTCGCTCTCTTTTCTCTTGATCTCTTTTGACGTTTTGTTTCGTTTTGTTTCGTTTTTTGTTTTTTGCCCATCCTTGAAGTCCCTAACAGGGAAAGTGCCCCCATTGCTTTCTTAGGCCAGGAAATTTCCGGGAATTAATGTCATATCAAACATCGAAAAACAAGAATACATTTTCCCATCCATGCGCCTATATAGGAACATTGATGTCGTATATTGTTTTGCTTTTTAATTTTTATGGTAACAGCAATTTTTGTCGGTTTTTTTTTAAATCGATTAGTTTATCAATCATTCTGTTTCTTTACACATCTTTTTTTCCTTTATTCTCTATTTCTTCCTCTGTCTTCCCCCTTTCTAAAAATACTTTTCCAGCTTGGAGAAAGTGCACAGCTGATATGGGATGCAGTGGGGAGACGGTACAGGGCTACATGGCTCGTTTCGCTGTCATTAGTCGCCTTGAACACGAACCAACTTGTGAGGATTTTGCCCGCATACACAACGGCGGTCCAAATGGTTATAATAGGACCTCTACATTGAAATACTGGTCCAGAGTCAAGGAATGTCTCAATTAAAGTCCAGTTGAAATATTAATGTTTCTTCTCACCTGAATTAGGCTTACATAGTGTGAATGATGCAATATCTTAGTTACGTTACCCCTTTTGAATCCCAACTGCTATACATTTAGTAGACAAGTACATTCACAGACCCAAGAACGTTCCCCCCCCCCCCTTTTTGGTAATTAATCATCTTTTTCTGCTTGTTAGAAATTCAGGAGTTAAAAGGCATCAAAATTGTGATCGGGATGTCAACAAATATTGAGGGATCCTAATTCTACCACTGTTCTAAACCCATCAATTCTTGAATTTCTTGGCTATTCGGTGGACCGTAACTTTCTGTCGGTTTTGTCAGTGTGACTGCAGTATGAGGCTTTATTTATTCATGAAGGCCTGTTAAGAAAGCCAAGAGTATAATTTAAAATTTTCTATTCGATCTTTATAGAGTTCGCTCTTAGCGTGTATTTCACGATGACTAATTCAGTATGTAGCAATAGCATGTCATACTTGATGCATTCAATTATTATAGCCAGGTTATTTCTTTGTTGTTTGTTTCGCTAATTCATGCAGAGTTATATAAAGTATTGTTGATTTTTTTTAAATGTTGTATGTTTAAACTGAATTGAAGAATATACAATTGTATATAATTATATTTTGTTTGTTATAGCGCTAAGAGACTTCGGTGGTAAGCGCTTTATATGTACCGTTTTTATAATTTATTTATTATTAGTATGAGGCAAGCTATACAAAATAATTTTTTCAAAAAAATGTTGGCCAAATTCTATAGGGCGACTCATCAATAAAAAATCGTACCTAGAAAGATCTTATTAATCGATCAGTGTAATCAGTATCCAAATTTGTTTATATTTATATTTTTTATATTTCTGATTTCATTCTTACTTTTGATTATTTTCATTGTGCATTTGGCATTGGGTTGTGAATGCATTGATTTTCTTTGAAGTACCAAAACATTGAAATGAGGTGTTATTAGATTTCATAGGATACTGTGAGTAATAATTTTAATATGTTGTATTATTATATTTATTGTGATAATCATCCGTATAGGAATACAATTCTTGTACAAAACTGTTGATTAGGTTAAAAAATGATTATGTATGACAATTAGACATTATGTTGAGAACATAGGCTATTTAACTACTAAATATTAGATGCTGCTTATAAGTATCGGCTTGCATGGCGATGTAGATATACAGTAGGCTTGCGGTTGCACCATGTGAGGGAGGGGGAGGATTGGGAAGTCCTGAAAAAAGACTCTCGGTAATTTTTCTTTCTTGAATGTGTGTGTGGATGGGTGGTGGGAGCCACTCCCACCTCCAATCCTCTCCAACCAGCGCTATATAAGAAACAACTTTTGAACTACACTGTGAGTGGCATTGATCATTTACATTTCATCCCAAATATCATAATTAAATAAATAAATGAATAAATGAAATCAATGTGCAATAACGTATATTATAGAAGGCCACGGGGCACAGGCGCCCCATCAAATGGCCTAAAGGATAGAGGAGAAAAATAGATAAAAGAGTTAAAGAGATAGAGAGAGAGAGAGAGAGAGAGAGAGAGAGAGAGAGAGAGAGAAAGATAGGGGAGAGAGAGACATAGAGTGTGGATTGCGTAATCCAATATAAGGCTTGCAGTCTTTGAAAAATATAAATGGGCAACATGCATGGTGACAAACGTTTATGAACGATGGCAAAGCAGATCTAACACAAACAAACTAAGTGAACAAGTTTATTTTTAATAGTTGAATTATATGTTAAAAAGAAACCAATAAGCGGTACTTTAACTTCAGTTCCGATCATACAAGGAAGTATTGTGGTTCAAGTGTAAACTTGCACTGTGAATGGGAACTTCCATTATATGCAGGTCGTCAAAAGCTTTCAAGTACATCACATATAAGTTATAACACTATTCATGCGTCGTATATTTATCGCGTGCACACCGTCAAAAGCCTTTGAGCTCAGAATACTAGAATAATACGCATAATTCAGTACAGACTGATTTACATTTGAAGGTGGATATAAAGAGCAAAGATTGTTGAAATGGCTGTCGTGATCACCAACGTATTGATTTTCTGCGCGGTCTTCGTCGCCGCTCTTGGTAAGAAGCAACTTTGAAACTTCATTGTAAATGGCATAGATCCTGTTATATACTTCATCCAAGATGTAGTGGTCTAGTTGACAAGTCGTTGGACTGTGGATCACAGGATCCGCAGTTCGAGTCCCGCCTCGGCACTATTGTCTATTGGCAAGATATTAATCTACATTTGCCACTCTCCACCCGGGTGTTAAATGGGTACCGGTAGGAAGGAATTCTTTGAATGCTGTGAGCGCCAAAATCGCCAGCCTAGCAGAGCCGGGGTAATGGTTGGAGCGCCCAGAACACCATGCATGGTGGATATGACTGTGCGCTATATAAACATCCAATAATATTATCAATATTATTGGATATATGCACTATATAAATAACCAATAATATTATCATTATTATATGTGCAATAGCGTAGCAACCTTAAGTATCACGAGTGTCACTTTCCTCGTTGTTTAGTATAATCAAAGCTCTAGAAGCGGTATCAACTTGTAAGATTCATGGGGTATAGAATACCGAAATGTGTCGTCATACATGCCAAGTTGTCGAGGTTGGTGGTTCCAAACACTTTTGTGCCAAACATGGTCGTGGTGATCACACCAGCGCCAAATACTAAAACACGTTGCCTGAATGATTTCGGGATGAACCTCTTGCGACCTCATGCAATCAATTCATTGATAATGGCCCATGTTTTATGTGTGTCAATCGTAGTATGATGTATCAGAGCTCTACTGTGAGAGGGGGTGAGAAGTTTATCACTTTAATCTGTTTACAAAGAAGTTAGATACAAAACAATAATCTAGCTATTGTGGGATAGTACTTTTGTAAACTAATACAAAATAATTTTGCTAAGATACCTGTTAAGTACTATTGATTGTTATGCACATGTACTCATGTTTCGAAATTTCTTATTTAATGTGAAACCATTGAACACCAGGAAGTGATATTTTGTGATTATGCGTCTGTCATAATGCTTAGTACTCACCTTTGCATGTAAATTATGCCGAAGTGGATAGCTTTACTACGTAGGCCAATACCTTTAAAGGTACTATGTCCCATTTGCAGGCCGAACAAAGTGAAAAGGTTAAATTCCAATGCCATTTGAAAGATAATACTAAGAAATTCCCTCAAAACAGAAGGGCTTGAAACTGTTTTTGTGTGTTTGTGAAAATAAGCGACCGTTAGTTGTCGAATCAAATTTAGCGATGGTGGTCGTTTAATTAAATAGTCTGATGTTCAGACCCTTCTACCGAATGGTCATACGTTCTGTGCTGCGTGAAGATTCAATCAGCTTTATTTTGGCAATTACAAGAAATGGGTTATTTATAAGGACAAATGCTTGTGTACACTTTAAAGCTCATTTTATGTACTTTATGTTATTACCAAAGAAAAAAAAAAAAGAAGTCAGTCAGTCACTCAACAGTGTTTGACAGTGAAGTCTTGAAAGTAAAGGGGTTTATACAGTAGGTTTGCGGGTGCACCATGTGTGAGAGAGAGAGAAAGAGGGTTGAGGAGTCCTGAAAAGGACTCTGACTCGGTAATCTTTCTTGGGGTGTGGTAGTCCTGAAAAGGACTGTTTGTTATCTTTCTTAGCATATAGTTCTAAGGAGAACTATAGCGCTTGGAGAGGATGAGTGGCTCGACGTTTCGAACAGGTTGACTATCCGTCGTCATGAAACCTACTGTATATTTACATCACCACGCAAGGCGACACTTACAAGCAGCATCTAAAGGGGTTTACTTGCATAATTTGAATAATACGACACTGCTGAGGTTTAAATGTCACAGTTAGGACAAACGTGACAAATTCATAGTTTTCGCAAAATTCTACAAAATTTGATGTTGGCTGCAAAAGGGATACTATACCTTTAAAAGGTGAATCTGCCGCATTTAGCGAGTATCATCGAAACAATCGAACCGTCCAAATGATGTATAAGCTAAAGTGCACTCGTTTAATAATGGACACTTATTGGTCAATGAACTTCAATCGAACACCGAGATAAAGGTAAATTACATTTTACTTTATCTACGATTCCAAACGAATGACAAAATCATAATTATCCAAAGATTACTAGTTTGGAAATAAAAGAACTTCGACAATGTCGTTTTTATCCTGTACATATTTGAGATCTTCTGTTTTTCGCTATAAAAACTGCACAACAGTACTGTAAACTCACTTTATTTGACAAATTTGACCGGAAATGCAGAGGTCGTGGGTTCTTACTTTTTATTGGCATGCATCTCCTTGACAAAGGCATTTTGTTCACATACTCCTTTCCCCTAAGGTATGATGAGGGTATTGAGCGAACCCTTCCCCCATCAAATACTTTTTTAATATTTTTGTTTCATTTCGTTTCAAGAATCAGGTTTGTTCATCCAAAGGATAATGAGTTTACGAAAGCTTGGCTCTAAATGTTAAGGTTGTTAGAAGCTTGAACGTCAGGTTAAGTCCACGTTATTATGCCCCCCCCCCCCCATCTGACAAATCGCACAATGGGTACGAGGATCAGGACAGGCGCGGATCCAGGATTTCTTAGGGGGGGGGGCCCACTTTTTTTTTTTGGTCCAAAAAAAAAAGTAACGACTCAGCCAGCCGCTAAATAAGCGGGGGGGGGGGGGGGGGGGGTGGGGGGGGGAGGGAAGAGGACACTTTTTTTTTGGTCTCGAAATTTGAAAATTTGACATTTTGTTCCCTTGGGGGGGGGGGTGAGGTCACCTTTTTTAGGTCAGCCATTGGCATATTTTTTTCATTTTTTTTTAAATTAAAAAAAAAAAAAAAAAAAAAAAAAAAATCACAGAAAAGGGGGCGGGGGGGGGGGGGGTTGCTCCAAAATACACACATAAAAAACCGAAGGGGGGAGGGTCAACCCCCTAACCCCCTTCCCCCCTTCCGTACGTGCCTACTCGTCTGAAAATAGTTTTTCCCCTCCCGCGCTAAGCGCGGAAGCTTTTACGTTTCATTAAATCATTAGAAAAAGAAGACGATTCGTTGTACAGTTTTTTACTCTTAATCCTCGTCTTAATTCATCCCCCTCTCCCGCGCAAAGCTCGAAAGCTTTTACGTTTCATTAAATCATTAGAGAAAGAAGACGATTCGTTGTACCGTTCTCGACTCTTAATCCTCATCTGAATTCAGTTTTCCCCTCCTCCCTCCCGCGCGAAGCGCGGAAGCTTGTACGTTTCATTAAATCATTAGAGAAAGAAGACGATTCGTTGTACCGTTCTCGAAAATAATCCTCGTCTGAATACAGCTTTTACGTTTTATTAAATCATTAGCGAAATAAGACGATTCGTTGTACCGTTATGACTTTTAATCCTTGTCTTAATTCAGTTTCCCCCTCCCACGCGAAGCGCGGAAGCTTTTACGTTTCATTAATTCATTAGAGAAAGAAGACGATTCGTTGTACCGTTCTCGACTCTTAATCCTTGTCTGAATTTCAAATATGTTCTTTGTCTATTCCCTTTTCTTCCTACGTCCTCTTCCTTTACACTCCTCTTTTTTTTTTGACCGGCGTTTATTGGGGGACCACCCCACCGCCCCTCTGGCTACGCGCCTGCTGTCAGATAAAAAACATATGTTGATACCTTGTCCGCCCCGGAAGCTCAGGGGTTTAAGGTTTCAATTTACGGTCAGATTTGCATTCAGGGGTCCGCCTTAGCGCCCTAGACGGGGTCCAGGGGGCAGAGCCCCGGAAGTTCAGGAGTTTAGGCATTTAATTACGGTCAGATGAGCATTATTTTGATACCTAATTGTTACAGTGGCAGGTCACTGATTGGCTTGGGGTTCAGGGGGCGGAGCCCCGGAATCTCAAGGGTTTTAGGCACTCAATTACGGTCAGATGAGTATCGAGGGGCCCGCCTAAGGGCTCTTGGTTGGGTCCAGGGGGCAGAGCCCCAGAAGCTCAGGCGTTTTAGGCGTTTAATTACGGTCAGATGAGCATTTTTGATACCTTATTATTTGTGACACTAGCAGGACACTATTTGGCGTTGGGTCCAGGGGGCAGAGCCCCCAGAAATCAGGGGTTTTAGGCATTAAATGACCGTGATATGAGCATCTAAGGGCCCGCCTTAGGGCCCTAGGTGGAATCCAGGGGGCAGAGCCCTTAGGATTTTAGGCATTAATTTTAATCATGGTCAGATGAGCATATTTTGATACCCCATTATAATGTGACACTGGCAGTTAACTATTTTTTCTTTCTCGCTCTCTTTCTTTCTATTTCTCTTTAATATACTTTTTCAAAGAAAGTGTGGGGGAGGGGCTCGAGGATCCTGATCCCAGCCGTTCCGCGGGCCCTAATATGTAGGCATCTCAAGAAGCATTTTCTTGCCTGGCTGTAAATTTAGGAATTTGTCATTTTCCAACAAACACATGAAGTGAGGAAAATTATCTCATTTCAGCATTATTTGTTAACCACCGTTATGGAATTATAAATAAACCACGTTTGAATTCTATTTCTCCAACCCCCCCCCCTCCCCTATCAGTATGCCAGTGCCCCCCCCCCCCCCTCCGATCTACAACTTGGTGGCGGGAAAATTGCAACTGATATCCCTTACCTTTCTTAATTCTCTTTTTTTTCCTTTCCCTTTCTCTCCTCTTTCACTTTCCCTTCCCTTCCTTATCTCTCTTTTAGGTTTGCTGGGGGGGGGGGGGGGGGGGGGGGGGGAGGCACGGTCCTTTTGGTCCCCAACCCGCTCCACACATTGTTGGCGGGACTAACCGCAACTGATCTCCGCTTCTTTTCTCCCTTTTCTTTTTTTTCTTCCTCTTTTTGTTCCCTTTTAGCTCTCCTCTTATCCTTTTCCTTCCTTCTCTCTTTTTTTAAGCGGGGACGTGGGGGGGGGGGGGGGCTAGGGTCTTTTGCCCCCCCCCCCCCTCGATCCACAACTTGTTGGCGGGAAAATTGCAACTGATATCCCCTTTTTTTCTTCTCTTCTTCCTATTTTGTCCTTCCCTTTATCTCCTCTTTATCTTTTTTCTTTCCCTTTTCTTCCTTCTCTTTTATTTTTTATTGGGGGGGGGGGGGAGGGGGAGGCAAATCCTTCCCCCCCCCCCGATCTCCTTCTTCCCTCTTTTCTTTTCTTCTTCCTCTTCTTTTTTTCCTTTCTCTCCTCTTTCCCTTCTTTTCCTTCTCTCTCTCTCCTTTTTTTTTGCGGGGGGGGGGGGGCCAAGGCACGCTCGGCCCCCCCCCCCCCTGGATCCGCGCCTGGATCAGGATAAGAGTACTGAATTGATACATTTACCGAGAAACGTGGACTTTAGCCTCTGATACTAAAAAGCGTTTCGAAAGTTACGATAAGTGAGTTTTATGAAGAATGATGAAGATCCCTTTGACTGACAAAGTAATTAATGAGGAAGTTCTTAAAAGAGGTGGAGTGCAAAGGAAAAGGATACCTGAGATGTTGATTAGGCAGTTGAAGTTCATGGGTCACATTACACGTAAAGGAGGCCAAGATAATCTTGGTTTGACAGGGACAATTGTGGGAAGGAGGAGTAGGGGAAGAAGGAGGATACTTTGGATGGACAGTCTGCACAAATTGTTGAAAGAGAGAGAGAGAGGAGTGAAAGAACAGGGAGTGGTGCTAATAGAGAAGGCTAGGAACCGAGGGTTGTGGACAGCATGATTGCCAGAAGCAACCGATATGGCACTTAGAGAAAGAGAGAGAGAGAGAGAGAGAGATTATTATCATTATTATTGTTGTTGTTGTTATTTTTGCTGTTGTCATTCATTGCATTATTGTTACTATTGTTAATATCATTGTTATTATTATTATTATCAGGAGTAGAAGTAATTGTAGTAGTTGCAGTAGTAGTAGTAGTATCTTAATTGTAGTCGCTGTCGTAGTAGTGGTAGTAGTATTATCATCATTATTATTACTTTTTGTTTCGAATCATGTCATAGGAACGGAGAAGTACCATGTGGCGCTCCCAACCCCCGTTCCAGCTGACTGTCTGAAGTGTATCTGCATCGTGGAATCCAAATGTAAGATGCCCGCTCATGTTTGCCATATGGACGTCGGCTCTCTATCGTGTGGTCCATACCAGATAAAGGACGATTACTGGAACGACGCCAGGATGAAAGGCGGGGATCTCATGGGATGTAAGTATATTTTCTTAAAAGATTTAATCATAATAGTAATAAACCATTACACAATATGTTTGCGAGTGCATTGTGACGTATCTTCAAAAATCTATATTTTCCCTTGAGAACATTTACCCTTTCATGATTGCGAATATGTTTTTTCACAAGCCCTGTATGAAACTAATCTATTCGGTCATAAATTATTTAGAAAAGAAAAGTTTATGAAATTGTTTGTACAGAGCAAAGATGAGCGGAGAGGAACTCGCAAGCTACGTCACACTGTTGCCAATTTGTGTTTCACTGATGACAAGTTCAAAATGTATATCATTCTCTTCTATTAGCTAATCGGATAGTGCTCAATCTCTCACAAATCTGTTTCTCTAATTTCATTAAAACCAATTTAATATCAGGGTGGACTTCCCCTTTAATCGGGGCAAATAAGATGTGTGCCCTTCAGATCACAAATGCAGAGCAGATTGATTCCTGTTTGCAATTCAGAAATAATGGGGCATATAAAACCTTTTTCGCTCTCTTTTTTCTTGATCTCTTTTGACGTTTTGTTTCGTTTTGTTTCGTTTTTTGTTTTTCGCCCCTCCTTGAAGTGCCAAACAGGGAAAGTGCCCCCATTGCTTTCTTAGGCCAGGAAATTTCCGGGAATTAATGTCATATCAAACATCGAAAAACAAGAATACATTGTCCCATTCATGCGCCTATAAATGAAAATTGATGTGGTATATTTCTTTGCTCTTTAATTTCTATGGTAACCGCAATTTTGTCGGGTTTTTAAATCGATTAGATTATCAATCATTCTGTTTCTTTACACATCTTTTTTCTTTTATTCTCTATTTCTTCCTCTGTCGTCCCCCTTGGAATTTAAAAATACTTTTTCAGCTTGGAGAAAGTGCACAGCTGATATGGGGTGCAGCAGTGAGACGGTACAGGGCTACATGGCTCGTTACGCTGTCTTCAGTCGCCTTGAACACCAACCAACTTGTGAGGATTTTGCCCGCATACACAACGGCGGTCCGAATGGTTATAATAAGACCTCTACGTTGAAATACTGGTCCAGAGTCAAGGAATGCCTCAATTAAAGTTCAGTTGAAATATTAATGTTTCTTCTTTAATACCTGAATTAGGCTAACATAGTGTGAATGATGCAATACCTCAGTCACGATACCCCTTTTGAAACCCAGCCGCTAGAATGTGGCCCCCTTTGTTAATGTTATCTTTTTCTGCTTGTCAGAAATTCAGGAGTAAAAAGCCATCAAAATTGTGTTGGGGTATCAACAAATTGTAAGTCATATTGCACCCCTCTTCTACAAAATCCTGATTCCACCACTGTTCTAAAACTCATGAACTCTTGAATTTATTGGCTATGAGGTGGACCGTAACTTTCTGTTGGCTTTGCTAGAGTGACTACGGGGTATGAGGCTTTAGTTATTTATGAAGACCTGTCAAGAAAGCAAAGAGTATAATTCAAAATTTTCTATTCGATCTTTATAGAGTTCGCTCTTAGCGTTTAGTTCACGATTACTAATTAAGTATGTAACGATAGCACGTCATACTTGATGCTTTCGATTATTATAGCCTGTTTGATTATATCTGTCTTATTTGTAAGGCTAATTAAAAAATACATTATCCTGTTCTTGTGCTATATAAAGTAATGTGGATTTTTTTTTCTTCAACTTTGTATGTTTTAAAATTGAATGGAAAGATTAGAAACAATTGCATTGGATGAACTTACCCCATTCGGGTATTACATTTATAGGTCTATCTGTTAAAACATATCAGATATCAATGTGTGTCTAGCTGACCCCTATATTTGCATCCATACTGGTGTAACATTAAAATCAGTCATAACTGTAGCCGTTTAGTCCAGGTTCTGTCAGTTTTTATACATTTTGATTTACCCTTATCCGATCTTACACAAACGCACACGGCACACGTTAAAAAGATCATCTTGAAATTCCCTTACCGTTTGTATGAAGTTGTCTATAGATTATAACCACTGTAACTTTTATAACATCTGTAATATTAAAACAGTGCCTTGAAGCCAAATTTACAAACCGTGTGTACCGACAATTTCCTTTGATAAGTAATTGTAAAGTATTTAAGAAAATATGGGTTTTTATTGTCCTCATTACCTATTCCAGCATGAATATCACTATTATATCATGTTCACCCGAAGTGGACATTTTGCAAGTCGCCTGTCCAATATTTGTGCATATATATGAAGTGAGTATTTGTGAGGCATAAAAGATCTAACGAACTGGAGTTTCACTTGTCTCCTACGTTGATTCTGTATAATTATCTTTTAAATAATTGTCAATCTTTGATGCTAAGTATTTTTATGGAGAGAACACAGAGAACATATGTTTCAAATCATACCTTTACCTCCTTCACTTTGTGTAAATAGCAATCCAACCTATATCGCTTAGTTCATTAGTATGAAAGGAGAAAACAAATGGTAAAAAGAAGAAAGTTTGAAATAAATCGGACCAATAATAAGAAAGTTACGGGAGTTTGAAATGGGGATCACTAAATCTCTGCAAATCCCAAATCGGCAGTTTGTTCAGTACATTGTGACGTAGCGAGGGATGACCATGACAACTCAACGTTTTGTTGTGTACAAAAGAAAAAGATATATCACTGAATTTTGTTTATTTTCATAACTGCCTTCTCTCTTGGGGGTACTAAACAACATGTATTGTGGAAAGCATATTATTGTAGGTCATCTGAAAAGAAAAGACCCTCCTGATTCAAACATTTTGAAAAATAATTGTGAGTGTTGAAACAAATGGGAAAGTTATCCGGCAATACGTCACCGTGACATTAATGATATCAATTTTAGTACCTATACGAATAGTGATAACAGTCTCAACAAATTCACAACTTTCTCATGTTTTTTCCAGAATTCATTCAGACTATCACCTGTTTGCTGCTGTCTCTGCTTTCCATAAAGTATATTTGTATATTAAGGTTATATTTTTCTTTAATGCATTTTGCTCCATATATCATAATACAAGATTCTATTTATTTTAAGATATTTATCTTAAAAACCTTTTTGCAGCCAACATCAAATTCTGTAGAACTTTGCAGGAATTATGAATAGGCCTATGTCACGTATGTCCTATCTGTGAAATCTAAACGTTAGCAGTGTCCTAATATTCAAATTATGCAAGGAAATCCATTTACTTGATAGACTTCACTGTCATACACTTTTGAGTGACTGACTTTTGTCTTCTTTGGTAAAAACATACATAAAATGAGCTACAAAGGGTACATGAGCAATTGTCTAACTTAATAATCCACTTATTGTAATAGCCAAAATTAAAGTGATTGAATATTTGCGCAGCACAAAACGTATAACCATTTGGTACAATGGTCTAAAAATTAGACTATTACTTACTGTTGGTAGCACTTAAGTCGATTCGACAACTAATATTCGTTATTTTCCCACTTAAAAACATTTTCACGCCCCCCTTTTTTAAGGGAAGTTCTTAATTAGTATTATCTTTCAAATTCCGTTGGAATTTAACCTTTTCATTTTTTGGGCTTACAAATGGGACATAGTACCTTTAACATACAACATTTTCCTTAAATTGAAAAAAATAATGTGTCCAATATGCCATCATCTGCCCTTTAACATTTTACCTCATTACGTTCTCTTTATCTCCAACCCTCTCTCTCTCCCCTCTCTCTCTCTCTCTCTCTCTTCTTTCTTCTCCCTCATTCCCAATAAACTATCACTTAAAGAGGTTCTTTCAAGAAAAATTAATCCAAATTTATTAGCAACATATATATTATTGAAAGAAACCAATATGACAACGAGACTCAGCAGAAAATTATTCAGTACATTGCAAACCACCAAATAGGTCAGTGAGAAAACTGCCCTCATATAATAAAAGATTGGTCTCATGTTATCCTTAAAAACGTTATACCTATCATGAAAAGAGGAATTAATCCTAATTTATGCGCAACATTTTATTAAAAGAAACCAATATAACAATACGACTTAGCAGACTATTATTCAGTACATTGCAAACCACCAAATGGGTCAGTGAGAAAACTGCCCTTCTATAAAAAAAAAAATATCTCATGTTATCCTTACATAGCTTCTACCTATCTAATAACAGAAGATTAGTATGAATATCTTAACTGTGTTAACACATTAACAACTGTCCGCCAAATTCTTCTCTGACAAATCCGCCACAACCTAACACAATAGAAGGCGCGAAAATACAAGTATTAAAATAGGAGCAATTCTTTACTATAAATTTTGACTTGATTTAAACGTTATTAAGGTCATATCAAACCCATGATGTACAATAAAAAGGGGAATAATGATACATGAATACATAAATGTAAAAAGGACAATATGAATGAAAGTAAACGGAGTTATACAGTTCTGCGTAACCATAAACCACATACAGTTTAATGCACATTATTTAGACATGACTAGATATATTTGTAGTACACTAAAACTGTAATAAATTTGTGCAGTTCGGCCTATTCTCATTCTTCACTTAAAAAGCATACAGGCAATGTAATATGCAAATATGTACAAAGCATATGAAAGCTAGAATACTATGTATATTAGGGAACAAGCAAATAGTATACGTGCTAGTATAAGCTATAGTTCCATTCGTTGGAGAGAGTTATTACCACAGGAGCACTTCTTTACCCTGTATTTTGACTTGAAATAAATGTCATTAACAACACATAGGAAAATGGGGAAATATGAATGAAGAATAAATGAATAAATAAAGTACTATATAATCATAGACCCGATACAATTAACTGTACATGATTTAGACGTGACTAGATTTATGTGAAGTACACTAACATTGTAATGAATTACATAAGTACATAAATGAGAGAACAAAATATGAATGAAAGTAAAGGATTTGTACAGTGCTATGTACCAACTACCACATATAGTTAACTGTACATGATTTAGATAAGACTAGGTTTATCTTTAGTACACTAAAATTGTATTAAAATAATCTAATATAAAAATCAGACCTATCAGAAAGATATTCAGTTCATTTCATACCACCTAATGGGTCAGTGAAAAATTGCCCTTATATCAAATAAAAAAATATCTCATGTTATTCACAAATACCTTCTACTTCTACTCTATATCTTAACTGTCTAATAATCTGAAAAGAAAGGTAGATCATAAACAAATTTCTGCCAATTCTACTCTGAACAAGCCGTCACAATATTACACAATATAACGATAGAATGCATGAAAGTGTTACTACAGGAGCGATTCCTTTCTTTGGATGTTGACTTGATTTGAATGTTATTAAGGTCAAATCAAACCGATAATGTACAATGCAAAGAGGAATAAAGATATACATGAATACAAAAATATAGAAAGAAAAACATGAAAGAACATAAATGGATATTAACGGTGATATTTAACCATAGATTTCATGCAGTTAAATGCACATGTCATGACTAGATTTAGATGTAGTACACTATTATTGTAGTGAATTACTTGACTACGTAAATGAAAAAGAGAATTTATGAATGAAAGTATGAAACGAATTTTTACAGTGCTATGTAACCGAAGACGATATGCAGTCAAATGCACATACTTTAAACACGATTAGATTTATGTGTTGTACAATAAAAGTGTAGTGAATTTGCCCAGTTCAGCCTAATCTCCTTCGACATTTAAAAAGCATATAGACATGCTAATATGCAAATATATACAAGGCATTTCCAGAGTAAAATACTAGGGACATTACATGAATTCCCCTGAAATAAGGACAAAGGCCATTAGAACAATTGCAAATGGAGCCTATAGTTGCTTTCGTTGGAGAAAGGCATTACTTAATAAGCACTTCTTACTCTGTATTTCGACTTGCCGTAGCAACAAACGAAATTGACAAAAGAATTTACTTCGATTCGTTGACAATCAGCCATGCATGAGTTAAGTCTTATGTCACTTCTGCTTGTTGCTACGGTAGGCAGCTAGTGAAAACGAATTCGTTTAATAAAATTATGGAAATGCAAGCATCACTTTAAACAAAAAGGACTTTGTTATTCCTTTCTCATCTTTCCTGATTGAGGTGTCATGTAAAAGGGCAGAAACTGAACTTTTTAGAAATTTGATTTTCTCTTTGAAATTCAAATACCGTGACTTTTTGGTTCCCTCTCTTCAAATCGATTTTAATCACTTATGCGTGAAATATGCATCTAATGAAACGAGAGGATCTAAGCTTTACAAATATATGTCATTTATTAATTATGATTGTTATTATTAAGTAATTATAAAACATCGATAATTCTCGGTTTCGTCTTTTCCTGGCACGCACTGTATATATATATTGAATTGAATTGAATTGAATTTATTCACCACTTTCATAAAAGCATACTATTCAAAGAATACAAAGAAATAATACTATGGTAATTTCACAGATAAAAAGTGCAGTTGTCAAATTCGAAGCTTCTGCTTCGATTGAGGACTTGGATTATGCTCAAACCCTCATAGAGATGCACACTTTATAAGTTTTGGAGGTAGTGTGTTTCAGATAGTGGGTCCTTGGCATAAAAAGATAATATTTGAAAATGAAGACTGAACATTTATTACACGAGTGTCTGCTGAAATTCTGGTATTATATCTATTGCTCTGGCATAAAAAGATAATATTTGAAAATGAAGATTGAACATATATTACACGAGTGTCTGCTGAAATCCTGGTATTATATCTCTTGCTCTGTTAACCGATAGTGGGTCCTTGGCATAAAAAGATAATATTTGAAAATGAAGATTGAACATATGTTACACGAGTGTCTGCTGAAATCCTGGTATCATATCTATTGCTCTGAAATATACCACACTAACATTTTGGTAACAGTTATGATAATTTGAATACATGAAAACACAGAGTTGAAAATCATATAATAATAAAATTGGAAGAATATTCAATTTGAAGAGTAGAAGTTTGCCCGGTCTTAGAAATGGCTTGTGGCAAATTATACGAACTGCTCTTATTTGTAGGAGGAAAATATGATCAAGTACATATTTACAAAAAAACATATGTTACAGTAGGATATGTAAGGCAAGATAAGTGAGTTATATAACATTGTGCGAATATTGGTTGGCAAGATATCTTTTAGGAATGCTCGAATTGTTCATGATACGTTGCTTAGAACTGCATAGACTTCCACTGCGGATCTTTATCAATATTAATGCATAAGAACTTTGTTCACTTTGTAGGTTTATCGCAACCCCATTCATATATATTTGTACTTCAAACGCGTCTTTGGAAAGTTCATCAAGATAATATTGTTTTTTTGCATTGTTAAGTTGCAGTATAACACCGAGGTGCAACACCTTGCTCAATAAATGACTTGAAAATATTGCACAACGGTTTGGAATGACGTGGATAACCTTTTTCACTTATGAACAATCAATAGAGTAAAAATAAGGAGCTTTAACATTTTTGAAAGACAGAGCATTGTTAATTATTCTTTTTATTAGTGATGGGTAATATTTGAATTGAATTAAATTGAATCAAGGTTTATTAAAAGAACATGTGTCGCAGCCCAATGGCTGAATTGATCATGTGTACAAATAAAACACTCATTGCATATTTCAAACATAAAATACAGCTACAATTGATTTGTCAATATTGAAATATATATAATTACTGTGATAAGATTGCTTGGGCAGCAAAAATAAGAAACATAATATAACATGAAGTCAGGAAAACGGAGAGGAGAAACATGAACAAAAGAAGTAAAAGAGGAAGTACAAAAAAGCATGTACATCAACGAATATAAATTGCATAGGTTTATTTTTAAAGAGTCTTTAAAACAATATACGAAGATAAAAAATAGAAAAGTACATATTCTTTTCATAACACTGTTGAAGATCGATATTGCAAGTATTTGTATTATTGCTTAGAGAAATGATATTAAAAAAACAAAATTGTGCCACTCTAACATTCATTTTCCATCAGATATAGAGTGACTATTGAAGGGAAAGGGAACAGAATTGTGTTATTTTATTATTACGCAATATGGTGAAAAATGCTACTCAAATAAGAGGTAAAATCAACATTAGTAACGTTCATTCAAGCTAATTTGTGACTAACATCTTTAAAATAGTCTTTAATCCTCTCAGCAATTTCTCTAGAATCACCTAACATTGAATGGTAATGCTTAAACAGAGAGGAGTTTTTCTGATATTTCCGTATCTGGAGAATATCAATAATATTTATCCAGGTTCTTTTGATGTTTCCTTTAAAGGTACGAAATTAGCAAAATCAAAAATTTCTTTTGGCACTACAATTTTGGTTTGTGTAAAGATTACGGAATTTGTTGTAGCAATCTTTTCTGCGTTCAGTAGGATTTTGGAAGTACTTTTTATAAAGGTATTTTTTCTTTAGCACATCTTTTTCAGTTCTGTGGTAAACCATGGTTTATGATTTGTCTTATAAATGATTCTTTTGAGGGAAAAACAAGTACTATAGATCTCAGGAAAAAACTCCATACATTTCTTACACATCAGGTTTGACCACCAGTGATATACAGGAAAAAAAGTTTAAAATCCGTTTAAGTGAAGAGAGATCTTTAAGAAAAAAGTTGATATTTACATCATTAATCTGATGTTTGTATACAGCCGGTTGTTCTTTATGAATACCTTTAAAATCAAAGACTGCAAATATAGCTAAATGATTAAATACTTCAAAGGTCAATATACCAGGAAAAATATTACAAATACTATGTGCAAATATATTGTCTATCAAGGTGGCTGTGGAATTTTGTAAATCCTGTTGGCTTTGTAGTTAGAGCAGCTAAACAAAACTAATTAAGATTCAAAGATTCCAATGATTTCGATTCTCATGCAAAACACAATACCATGAAATTGCAATTTTATTTGCAATTTAATATAAGTATATTACAACATATGTACAAATAACACAAGACAAATATAGAATAGTAATGGCGCGAGAAAAGAACAACTAATTAAAAGCAACGTTTGTTGAAATATTAGTTCCTTAGAGGCTGTTATACAAAACGTCTTGAAAATAAAGTATACATAACAAATAATTAGTTTTAAAATATGTAACAATAAAGAAACTATGAATTTGGGGAAGGAAATTAACAAAAGAGAAAAAATGTAGAAGAATGGAAGAAAGAATAAACGAAAAAAAGATAGAAAAGGAAGATGAATGATTCCAAAAAATATAGAAAACGAAGATTAAATCAGCAGAAAGAGGAAGAAAGGGAAGAGGGAAAAAGTTCCACCAATTCATTACTTAGGTTTGCACTTCTAATTTCATCAAATCAAAGTTAAAATCTCCAACTAGAAATATACATTCCTTTTTCTCTTAGGACACTTTGCACAAGATATTCCTAATGATACCGATGAAATTAACATGTGATTAATGTGGAGGTCTATACAAAACTCCACCAATATTTTTTTTTAACTGGCTTAAAAACTTCTATAAAAGACTCTCACATAGAGGTTACAAAACGAAATATCATCACGTACAATGTACCATATGTCATGCCTTATTGAAAATGCAACTCCTCCTCTCCTGTCGATACAGTATTTACTCTCCACATTTTATCCTTATTATTAGATTTGTTCCATTTGCATATACATAAATGTATCTTTTTGATGACTGCCATCACCTGTGTAACTTCCAAAGCATCTACAAATCGTTATAAAGATAGATTACTTTTGTCAGTACTCCTTTTAATATCTACTCCATTAGAGAGGTGAGGATGAATTAATACCTTATTCCCCAAAAATACTGGTTTTACTAGTACGATACTTACAAACAAATGGTCTTGACTTTAACAGAATGCCCGATTCTTCCATTTGCATGGATCTTTTTATAGATGAGCATCTCATTTGCTAATTCAAAAGCATCTGCAAATCGTCCATTTGTCATAGAAAGATTACAATTATGTGTTAATGGACTTAAGGCATGTGGTGGAGCATCTCTCCATATGATTTCATGCAATCTAAAGTATACAACTTGCACTTTACTACATCATCCGTTCCTGGTTTTAGAAATAAGATTTTTGTTTCATATCATATGATTATATTTTCATTTGAAATGTCGGCTTACATACAGCAATAAGCTATTCATGTTAAAACGTGACCCAGTTAATTTTGTTTTGTGGTTTCGAAGTATCCTAACTTCACTTCCTATGAAGAGAGTGGTTTCACTGAACATCGATATCAGAGTCAAAGTCCTTGGGAACCGTCTATGAAGTTTAAGACGCGTAGTCATAAAAATGGAATAATGTCATGCAAGACTAATATTCTGCAAATGATTGTTGACATCAACACAATATCTGTATCTCTATTGATCCGGTTATTATTTTGTAAGTTTTAAGTTACATGGTGTGTCCAAGCAGGATTGATTCAATAAAATTAAACCATAGTACGGCGCTTCACTGTCTTCCTTAAGCTTTGTTCGACTGATCATGCTAATTGTTAGCGAAGGAGATTGTCCGTCACATTTTGCCCGTCCTCACAATTGCGTATTCTACCATTACTCTACGGCTAATTGTGGTCTTCGTTTTCTTTTTACAGCAAAAAAATAAACTCAATAAGATCAGTAAAACTTCAATAGGAAAAAGAACTGAATGAATGATTACGCATTTGTTGGATTTACACACTTTTATGATCATTGGGGTGTAGGACTCCCACGTGGAATCAGCCTGATTATTTTCTGTGACACTGGAAATAGTAGGCATTGTTGTAGTTATCTGTGTAGGAAGGCAAGGGTCATTGCTATCACCATCAGCTAGATTCAGAGCAGCATCGTTACATTCACATCTTTCTCTGTATTTGTTTAAAGTAGAGGAACAGCAAAATGCTGGCTGTGATTTCCTTATGAGAAAGCTTTCTGTCACAGAAGAGTTCTTTTCAATGGGAGATCTTACTGGTGGCATTTTTTGACCATTTTGATAGCATTCAATCTTTCCTGCGAGATTCCCAATATTAGCTGTACAATCAATTGCAACCCAGTCACCCTCTTTATCTTGTACTTTCAAACACGATGCCTTATCAGGAGGAAAGTCCACTCCTATCCAGATTCTCGTGGTGAGATCATTACGCAGTTGCCCATCCATGTATATAGTAGAAAAGTATGTATCTTGATCAATTGCCTTTAGATCACTTATTGTAAGGTCCAATGAACAGTTTTCATTTTCGATTCTAACTTGAACCTTGAATCTGTTAGCCTGATTTTGAGGCAATGAAAGTACGAACCCATCAGCAGAGCGAATGGCTGCTTGTTGTAATGTAACTTCTGTACTGTCACATGGAAATGGGAAATTTAATTGAACATTTTGCCCTTTCTCCGAATATATGCGCCTACACTCGCATGTATGTACATATAACAGTGTGGTAACAAAAATGACGCATCTTATGATTCTAATTATAGTTCTCATCTTCTCAAGCTTGAACATGTTGACTTGTGTTTGTGCTGAACAGAAGCAACAGAATGGGCAACGAGCAGTCTTCAAAGATTAAGATGCGTCCGCTTTTGAAAAGTATCAATTCCTAGAAATTCAGTCGTTCAGTAACGTGATCCAGTAATCTTTGTTCCCAGAGCACGAAATGAAGAAATGTAAACGAATGTTTATATAGTTCTGCCGCAGCTACTAGTCACTCTGAAAGTGCACGAATGTTTATTTAATGCATCAGTTCTGTAGCTCAAGGATGTGAAGATGACAGGAATATCTATGAAGACATACATGCATCCGTAGACAACATTGTTACTTGTCCTATCAATACTCAGCTGTATCGACAATAGTACAGAAAATCAATAAGGTTTAGTCTGTATCACTCCGTTTAAGACTCTGGTGTGGACGAGTGACTGCGCATATCAGAAGATTTAGATGCACACGCCTTGTTGCCATGTACGAGTTCTACTTTGAAAAGTTCTTCGTGGTCATAATCTGTTTAGAGGGAAGTTGGGTAATAAAAATAATCTAGCTATTTTTTGGAAAGCACTTTTGTAAACTAAGACAAATTTTGCTGACATTTTGTGTATTGTACTATTAATTGTAATAACATGTACCGTACTCATATTTTGAAAGATGCTTATTTAATTTAAAGCCATTAAACACCTGGAAGTTGTGATTATGCGGCTGTAATATTGCTTAGTAATTACGTTTGCATGTAAATTATGACAAAGTCGATATATTTACTATGTAGGCCAATACCTTTAACAGATTTGAAGGGCAAGTCCACTCCAAAATAGCTTATTTTCATAGAAGCAAACAAAATCAGACAAATAAGAAAGTTATGAATTGTTGATGACATGAAAAACTTCGAAAATCACAAGACAAATTGGCAAGTCACTCATGAGTCTGTGACATCATTGCCTCACTTTCCACTAATTGTTTGAGTGTTTTCTTTATATTGATACTATACATTTCCTATTTTACTCCTAAGAATCTTATTTCTATATAGATAGTAATATTTTTTGTGTGTATACACTAATATAGAGTAATTTCTTTCAGTAAAATCATGAAAAAAGTGAATTTGTTATCAACTATTTCTATAACAATCAATAATTATGAAAATACAATATTCAGAAAGTAGTATCAATTCTTCAAAGTTCATAAAACATTTTGTAAAATGTCATGAACGCAATGTGATAAAAATCATATAACCTGGGCAAAAGCATGGGGAAATCAAGTTTTTGTGGATAAAAAGAAAAAATTAATGAGATGAAAATATATAAAGCAATTGATAAATAGTGAGAACATGACGTCCCAAAATGATATCTAAGTTGGCAATTTGTCTAGTGATTTCCATTGTTCCATGGTTTTACATACTTTTTCAAAAAAATCATAACTTTCTTATTAGTTACCCGATTTTGCTCAAACCTATTTTGATTGGTTTGTCTGATTTTTCTGCTTCTATTGTAAGTACGTTATTTTTGGAGGGGACTTGCCCTTTAATGTATCATGTTTGAGTGAAATAAACATAATGCATTATAACTGAAATAAAGATAAACATATGGTCTTAAAAGACAATGTAATACGGTATGCTACAGTGGCAGTTCTAGCACCACCTGAATTCTTTACTTGAAACCTGAACCCAACATTTTAACTATTAAATCCATAATCCTAAAATATGGGCCTAGTTAAAGGTAAAGACCAGTATTGGAAACGCCCCAATTTCAAAAAATGAAATGGAAGCTCTCATTACCAATCATGTGAAAGAATATGTTTTGACTAATACATGATGATAAAAAATTTGCCGGGAAACCGCCTACTAATTCATATATTTGGTAAATTTGTTTCTCTCATGGTCTGTGAGAGATATAGGGTAGTCCCATATACATCTTTCTGTGTATAGTGCTTGTAACTTTACGAAGAATGGGCCAAATTTCTTATCATTTTGAAGATTCCAGAACCTTGCAGATGCTAGATGCTAGATGATCAACCTTTTCTGATCGATTCCACAACGTTTCTTTCACAATGCAATCGCATGACCATTACTGGTCTTTACCTTTAAAGTCCATTAAAGGCCAAGTTCTAAAAATATTACTTGTACTTACCTTTGACCTTTTTGTAATCTCTTGAGATTAAGTCGAATTGTGGCTCACAAAAAGGAATAACATCTGGCAAAGTTCATTTGATGATGATCTGGGCATTTCCACGGTGAAACGGGCCTTTTAACAAGGAAATCTGCGTTGCCTTTAAAGATAAGCTTGATTTCTAGTAATGATAGAAAAGAAATTCTCATAGAATCGAATAAAACTCACATTGAATGTTCAAAATTTCAAATAAATACCATGTGCCTAATGATTTTGGTAGAAAATGTATAGGGGCTGAGTAATGATCATGGAAAGATAAGGAAATCATGATAAATAGACAAGACAAACGGAACTATGCCTTTCAAATTAAACGACAAGAGGTGAAAATCTCTCTGGCACCAACGATTTGATTTATATTAAATCTTTCCACCGTGTCCTCAACGTTTCCATTCCGTCCATACTGAGTGCTTACCACCTACAACATCCTCGTACCCAGTGGCGGATCCAGCGGGAGGGGAAACAGGCCCCCCCCCCCCCCCCAGCTAGTGTCACCGTGTTGAACGTTCCATCGCCGGGTCCTCAACGGGCGGGTACGAGCTGCTTTCCGTCCGGAACGCTCAAAAACCGTTCGCTAAACGTTCGCTCCGCCTTAAAGACGTCACACATATAACATCTAGACACTCACCCGGCCGGTCACACTTTAGTTCTCGAGTCAACGAAGGTACGTCCTCCACATTGTTCTTCTTGAAAATTCTTCATAATTCTGCATAATGCCTACACATGGGAGCAGGGGCGGCGGGGCGATTTCCAAAGTGGGGGAGGGGGCATCAACAAAAGAGGGCAACCTCAAAGGGAAATCTCAGAACGAAATATACCACTCTTTAGACATTTGTATATACATTGTGATTACATCATCAGGGATGATTTCAATTTTTGTTTTTCTTTATAAATAATACAAGATATTGCTTTACCACCATTATTTGCAGTAGGGTGTGATGGTCTAAAAATTCAATTGCGAGCGAGGAAAAAACAAAAATTTGTGAGGTCGCAGTGCGAAAATTACATTTAATAAAGAGGAAAAACCCAATCTTTATATTATTTAAAGCACATTCTCATACCGGAAGACAAGAAAGGCCTTTGATAGGTAACATAATCATATTTTCTATAAATGCAAGAGAGCGTAGCGAGCGAGTTTTTAGGAAATTGCTCTTAGTCGCTTGAAACTAGGGGCTAGGGGCACGTTTAATGATAAGAGGAAATGCGGACGCTTATCAAAAGGAAAAGACCCTGTTTAGAAAAGAAAAGGAACACGTGTCAAAGTACAACGACTTATTATCAGAGGTGAAAATGGCGCACTTCTTACACCTAAAAAAAGAGGCACTCACCAGGGAAAAAAAGGCACTTATGAAAATGGAAAATGTGCATTTGTCAACGGAAAAGGAGCACCCATCAGATTTTTGAGCACTATTTTTCCCCCTTCTTTTTTGCCCCCGAAAGTTTGAAAATCGCGCCGGCAAATATTTCGTGGGATTGGGGGGGGGGGAGGGGGTAGTGAACACTGATTTATTTTGTTTGCCCCCGAAAATTTGAAAATTGCAACTGCCTTCCCCCCCCCCCCCCTGGATCCGCCATTGCCGTCCTCGCATCGGGTTCCCGCCGTGTGGGTACAAGCTGTGGCACACAGGCATGCCCAAAACTTTCGTTGGGTCTCGCCGGCCACTAACTGGCCCCCACCGTGTTCACCGATTGCTCAACGCCCCGCCATGAGCCCTGATTGTGTTCCACCGCCCGCACGGTGGCACACGGTAGGCTTAGCCGGCGCCATGGGACAGCTACATTATGCGCAAATGAGAGTTGTGATTCTTATTGAAGATAATTTCCTGCAAGTTTTTGTGAGTTAATTTTTATTTTACTGAATAAAAAAAATCAAGCTGCTGCAGGATAAACAATCCAGTATGAGTTATAGCCATGTCCTATCGACTTATGTTTCCTTACTTAAGCTCAAGATTGCCATCCAAAGGACAACGAGTGGACGAGCGCTTGCCTGCTAAATGTTATGTTTGGTAGAAGCTTAAACTACACGTTAAGCCCACGTTATTACATTACTTACACTGACCACAACTAAACATTTAGTATATATCTGATCACTGCATCATGTTGTCATCTAGGACGAAAATCGATACAAAATATTGAAATGAGGTACGACCATGCCAATCGAGAAGATGTCATACTGGATTTACCCCATACCTGATCTAAATGCATTGATGGCAGAGCGCAGTGTCGGTCCTTGGTGATGATGTGATGTAGTACCGTCGCACAATGAAAAATGAATATCATCCAATCTTTGCTTTAAAGGACAAATCCACTCGAAAAATAACTTACTTTCAATAAAAGCAGAAAATCAGACACACTAATCAAAAAAAGATTGAGCAAAATCGGATAACTAATAAGAAAGCTATGAATTTTTGAAAAAGTATGTAAAAACTATTGAACAATGAGAATCACAACACATATTGCCAAGCTGGTTATTAGTTTGTGACGTCATGTCCTCACTATTTATCAATTGCTCTATATGGTTTAATCCCATTAATTTTCCTTTTTATTCCCCAAAACTTGATTTCCTCATGCCTTTGCCCAGGTTATATGATTTATATCATATTGCGTGCATGACATTTCACAAAATCTGTTATGAACTTTGAAGAATTTATACTATTTTCATAATTATTGATTTTTATAAAAATAGTTTATCAAAATTCACATTTTTCATGATTTAACTGGAAAAAATTACTCTATATTAGTGCATCCACACATAAAAATATTACTATTAATCTAAATTGGATGCTGGTGTGAAGAAATAAGATTCTTAAGGAGAAAATAGGAAACTTATATCATCAATATAAAGAAAATAATTGGTGGATAGTGAGGACATGACGTCACAGACTCATGAGTGAGCTCCCAATTTGTCTAGTGATTTTCAAAGTTTTTAATTTTATTAAAAATGTATAACTTTCTTATTAGTTATCCGATTTTGCTCAGACTTCTTTAGATTGGTTAGTCTGATTTTTCTGCTTCTATTGAAAGTAAGTTATTTTTGGAGTGAACCTGGGTTTTAAGGTTGGAATGATTCCACTTTACAGATGAATGTACAAATGTCGGGCCTTTATTCCTTACATGGTTGGAGGTCCAAAGGGACGTGATGAAATCCCTTAGAGTAAAATTGCGATTTAAGGGTGTGTTCTAATGTTCCTTACATTAGCTTCAAGTCCCTGAAGATGGCGTTATCAACGAAATCGTACGCTCGGAAATTGAGGGATCACCTCATCTTCGGCTCGCAGCAGTAGGTGGAGGTGGTACTGGAGGTTATGAAAATACAAAATCGGCCAGATTCTAGATTAGGTGTTTTCTTGCGTTTTGGATGCCAGAATCTCTCTAACTCTCTCTATCTTTCCTTTTGTATTCTTTACAATACAATAAAGTCATTTCTATATCGCTCTTACAAACTAACTGTTGTTTCACAGCGCTTTACATAAAAGTTATCAACGAATCTATTGTTGATCATGGTCAAAGAGGAGAGTTCTGAGACATTTTCGGAAGACATCTAGCGAAGGTGCCAATCGAATAAAACGTGGAAGCTCATTCCAGAGTCGAGGAGCACATGCATGGGAAGCATTGTCGCCAGCTTTGGTGTATGTTCGAGGAACGTGTAGCAGGGTGCTGTCAGTACACGACCGAAGGCCAGGACGAGCAGATTGGTAGGGTACGATTCATGATAGAATTGAGATACACTGGAGCTTTGTTTTGGATGCACTTGTAGAGAACCGTCAGGATCTTGAACTCAATGCGTTGCTTGATTGGCAGCCAATGTAGTTCTTTAAGCAACGAGGTGACATGATCGTACTTACGGGCCAAGTAGATCAGCTTTGCTCTGCGATTCTGAATCTTCTGGAGACGCTGTATTTGTGACGAATTTTGTATAAGCTAAAGTGCATGCTTTAAAGGCATTGTTTAACAATGTTTAATCTGAGATGCGCGGCCCACCGTGTTATCAGTGTCCGTGATATGGTGAAATATTGAAGCCCTAAAAAAAACGCTTCAAAATAATCAAGAAGTGCCTAAAAAAAAACAAACCTTTGAGTGACCGGTTTTACCATACTTATTTCCCCCAAAATGCTGTAGTGTAATGAAAACCGTTTAGGAAAACGCAAAATTTGATTTCGATTTCCAATCATAAATATCTTGATAATCAGACAGGCGATCGGCATGTAAAAGTCATGGGATACCTGACTGACCTGAAGGTTTATAATTATCATTGCAGCATGAGCTAAATCCAGGATTTTGTTTCAGAATCTGAGACAAAGTTACCAATCCCTTTAAAAGCAAACACCTATTTTTGCAATCGAACAATGAAGTCAAAGTAATTATCTAAAATTGTTGCTTTGAAGAAATTTTATGGAGAGAACACTAAAAATAAGAGTTCAAATCATATTTCTACTTCTTTCCCTTTCTATTAATTTTAAAGGGCAATCCAATCTTTGTAGCAAAGATCATCTGTATGAAAGTAAGCAAATTGAGAAAGAAACTCGCAAATTTGATATAAAACGGACTAATAATAACAAAGTTACGATTGTTTAAATGTGAGATCATTAAATCGATGCGAATTTCAAATCGGCAGTTTCTTTCGTAAGTTATTACGTAGTGAGGGACAACCATGACAACTCACCGGTTCGTCATGTACAAAAAAAAAATATCCCTTGGGGCACTAGTCGCACTACAAAAGATATGCTATGGATAGTATATTTTTGCAGGTCCTCTGAAAAGAAAAAACCTAATGAATCATACATTTTTGAAAATTATAAGTTCAGTAATTTCTTGTTTTGAAAAAAACAATAGGAAAGTTATCCGGCAATACGTCAACGCAACATTACCGATACAGCAATTTTTAGTGCCCATACATATACTGATAACAAATTCACAAATGGCTCAAAGTTATGTCCTATTTTATTCAGACTTTCACCAGTTTGCTTCTGTCTCTGCTTTCTTTTAATAGAGTGATTTGTCCATTAAAGTTTGGCTTTCCTTTAACACATTACGCTCCATTTACATATAAATTATCATAATACAAGATTCTGTTTCTTTCAAAATATAACTTCACAATACAAAATTTTACTGAAATTGAACAAGATCGATGCGACTAATATGCCACCACCATTATGTTTATGCATTGACCCTTTGACCTTTAAAATCTGACCTCAGTATTTTCCTTTCTCCACCCCATCCCCATCTCTCTCTCTTTCTCTCTGTCATTCTCTACTATAGTACACGTATTACATTTTCATGAAAAGAGGTTAAGAACAGTATCATTTATGGGCAACATTGTATAATAAGAACCTAAAACAACAATCAGAGGCTAGCAGAACAATATTCAGTACATTGCATAGCACCAAATGGGTCAGTGAAAAACCTGTCCTTATTTAATAAGATATATCTCTCATGTTATCCCCAATCACCTTCTACTTATCTACTTACATAAGATTCTTATGAATATCTTGTTTGTGTGATTATCTGAAGAGAAAAGTAGATCATAAACTACTACGTGCCAATTTTTCTTTGAATATTCCGTCACAATATTGCACAATATAACAATAGAATGCACGAAAGTACAATAATTAGTAACAGGTGCAGTTCCTTTTTATGTATTTTGACTTGATTTGAATTTAATCAATTTAAGGACACATCAAACCAATAATGTACAATGAAAATAGTCATAATGGTACGTAAATACATGAATGTTGAAGGGAAAATATGAATGAACATAAATGGATATATACGGTGCTAAGTGACCATGAATTAATTGCACATATTTATTCAGACACCACACGATATATGTGAAGTGTACTAAAATTGTATTGCATACAGACATGCTAATATGCAAATATACATACAGCATTTCAAGGGTAAAATACTAGGTACATTACAAAAATTCCCCTGAAATACGGACAAAGTGAACAAGCAAATAGTACAAATACTAGTGAAACCGTTTAATTCTTCGAAAAAAGGTATCACTACAGGTGCACTTCTTACACTGTGTTTTGACTTGAATGAGTTGTTATGAACAACACATCACACTAATAATGTACAATGAAAAGAGTACAAATTATACATTAATAAATAAATGTAAAAGGGAACAAGTAAATGAAACATGAATGGATATATACAGTGCTATGCAACCATATACTTCATACAGTTAAATGCTCATGATTTAAAAATGACTAGATTTATGTGTAGTTCACTATATTAGGCATTCGAAAGCTAGGAGCCGAGGGTTGTGGAACAGCATGATCGCCAAAGTCAATCGACATGGCACTTAGAGAGAGACAATGAGACACCAAAATTGAAGTGAATTGGCCTGCTCAACCTTTTTGTTCTTTCTTCAGCTTAAGAAGCATATAGACAAGTTGATATGAATATATGCACAAAACATATCAAGGGTAACGTACTAGGTATATTACAAGAATTCATCCAAAATAAGAAGAAGAAAAAAAGAAGAAGCTAATATCACACTGCAAGTATAACTGAAGTTCCATTCTTTGGAGTAAGTTGTTTCTGCAGGTGCACTTCCCTAGATAACTGTGTATTTTGATTTGAATTGAATCTTAGTAATGACACATCACACCTAAAATGTACAATGCAAAGAAGAAAAATGATACATGAATACATAAATGTGAAAATTAAAATATGAATATACACAATTGAATATTTAGTGTGCTATGTTGCCATATGTTTAAATACCTTTAAATGAAAATTATTTAGATATGACTTGATTTATGTGTAGTACACTTACATTGCAGTGAATTTGTGCACTTCAGCCAATTTTCATTTTTCATTTTAAATAAAGAATAAAACATGCTACTAGGCAAATATATACACATCATTTCAAGGGTACAATAGAAGGTACATCACAAAAATTATTGTTAAATAAGGATAAAAGGGAACAAGCAAATAGTACACGTGCTAAAGGAACCTGTAGTTCCATTCCTTGGAGTACATTGTCACTGCAGGGGCACTCCTCTTCATAACTGCGTATTTTGAATTGAATTGAACGTTATTAGCAGCACATCACACAAATAATGAAAAGTGGAAAGAGGAATAATGATAAATAAGTACACAAATGTAAAAGGGAAAAATATTGAAACACGTATGGATATATACAGTGATATGTAATCATAGACTTAATAGAGTTAAATGCACAAGATTTAGATATGAATGGATGTATGTGTAGGACATTGGTATTTTAGTGAATTTGTGCACTTCAGCCAATTTTCATTCTTCATTCAAATACAGAATAAAACATGCTAGTAGGCAAATATATACACATCATTTCAAGGGTACGATAGAAGGTACATCACAAAAAGTATTCTTAAATAAGGACAAAATGGAACAAGCAAATAGTACACTGACGTGCTAAAGGAACCTGTAGTTCCTTTCTTTGGAGTACGTCGTCACTGGAGGATCACTTTTCATAACTGCGTATTTTGAATTGAATTGAACGTTATTAGCAGCACATCACACTAATAATGAACAGTAAAAAGGGGAATATTGATACATAAAAACACAAAGATAAAATGGAATATTGGTATGTTAGTAAATTTGTCCCCTTCACTCTTTATTTAAATGAAGAATAAAACATGTTACTACGCAAACATATACACAGCATTTCAAGGGTAAAAAAGAAGTTACATGAAATAAACTCATCTAAAAATGCAAATGATTTAGACATGACCTGATTTATGTGTAGAAAATTGGTATCTTAGAGAATTTGTCGACTTCAATCTTAATTCATTCTTCATTTAAATAAAGAATATACACGCTACTATGTAAATATAAACACAGCACTTCAAGTGTAAAAAAGAAGGTACATTAAATAAACTCATCTAAAAAAAAGAAGAAAAGGAAACAAGACAATAGTTCAAGTGGTATTAATGGAGCCTATAGTTCCATTCTTTGGAGAAAGGTATAACTTCAGGTGCACTTCGTTACTCTGTATTTTGACTTGAATTGAATGTTAGTATAAACAACACGTCACACTTATAATGTACAATGAAATGAATTGATTTTTAAGGACACGTCTAACCAATAATGTGCAATGAAAATAGTCAGAAACGTATATGAATACATAAATGTGGAAAGGAAAATATGAATGAACATAAATATATGTTACCGTAGCCCACATATAGTTACATGCACCTTATTTAGACATGACAAGACTTGTGTTCCACTTCAATCTTTATTCATTCTTTATTTTAATAAAGAAGAAAACATGCTACTTTGCAAAAATATACACAGAAGTAATATTATAAGTAACATTTCCTACAAAAATTACGCAGTTTTTTTCAACAACCTTCAACAATATTACCAAGTCACTTTAATGTAATACGGTATGCTACAGTGGCGATTCTAGTTCCGACTAAATTCCTTACTTATACCCTGAACCCAATACTTGTATCCATTCATTTGTTTATTTATTTATTTAAGCATGTATGTTCATAATTTCACAATTTATTGGAGTTAAAAATCACATGAAAAAGAATATAATATAACAAATCATTAGCAATTTTACAATCCATTTAAATTGATTTAACCTGAAAAAGAATATATCAATATTTTACTACCCCGGACAAATACCCCCTAGAACAAGTACCCCCGGACAACTACCCACAGGCAACTACTCGTAGGATAGTTATCCGGGGATAGTTGTCCTAGAGGATCGTTGTCGTAAGGGGTAGTTATCTTGGGGTAGTTGTCCAGGGGGTAGTTGTCCTAAGGAATAGTTGTCCAGGGGGTAGTTGTCCGGGGTAGTTGTCCAGGGGGTAGTTGTCCGGGGGTAGTTGTCCCAGGGGGTAGTTGACTGGGTGGTTATCGGGGGGGGGGGTGAATGTCTAGGGGGTGGGTGTCCTAGAACCGCTTTGCTAAGGGTTATTAATACACCAATGACATGCTCATGAGCAACGAGTGTACTTGAAACGCGGTCATAAAATTTCAGTAGCGCAAGATCTGTATAATGAGACCGCCGAAATTCATACTGATCAGGGTTTCATGATTCACAATTATCGAGAAAAATGTAGAGCTTGTTATAAACAATTCGTTCTAAAACGTTAGGCAGTATTGAGATTGGCCCATAATTTGAAACGACCATCACGTCATCTTTTTTATGAACAGGAATCACCCCTGCTAGTTTGAAAGAAAAAGGAAACACTCCGGTGATTAAAGAGAGATTGTAAACTTGTACAAGAGGCGTTAGAATTGAACTAATGATCTCTTTCAATAAGAATGTACTGATTTTATTTTGCCCAATCCCTAATCCTAAAATATAGGCCTGCTTAAAATCCAGTAATAGCCCAAGCTCTAAAGATATTACCTTTACTTACCATTGCCATTTATAAACAAAATCTCTTGAGAGAAAGTCGAATGGCGGCTTACAGAAAGGAATGAAATCTGGTATTGTTCATTTGATAATGATCTTTGCACTTCCACTTTGAAACGGGCCTTCTATAGCAAAAGTCTTGTTCATTGCTTGCCTACTAAATGTTAAGGTTGGTAGAACCTTAAACTGCACGTTAAGCCCACGTTATTGGATAGTAGATATCCGATAACCGTATCAGGCTGTTACCCAGGACGAAAATCGAAACAAAAAACATTTAAATGAGGAACTACCATGCCAATTGAACAGATGATTACCACACTGGGTTTCCCAAATACGTCATTTGCATACACTGATGGCAGAGAGTATCGGTCCTTTGTGACGGTGAAAAGAAGTACCGTCGCACAATTAAAAATATAGATGTCATCCCATATTTGCCTTTAAATTAAGTTGGAATGATTCTAATGTGCACCGGATGAATGCATAAATGGCGGGGATTTATTTCTTACATGGTTCAAAGTCCAAAGGGATGGGATGAAAAATCCCTGCGACCTCACAAAGACCATGCTGATCACCGCGACCATCCCTGATCTGAAAAAGTTATAAAATCGGGGCATTATCGCCGTCAAAATTCAGCAATTTGGCAAACTAAACACTACATCACGACTGTACTAGGATGCTCCTACGTCAAAAGTGCTGCTGACTCTCTGTCACTGCGACTACAACTAGACCAATGCCGCCGAAGCGGTCGTTTCTGACGTACTGCGATGTAACACAGACCTAGACGACTGTATGACGATGTCGCTACGTTTGAGCTGACCCTATTGCGCTTCAAGTACACTTCTAGTGCGCTTCTAGTAAGATTTATCGTGATGTCTATATACATTTTGTTTGGTCAAGCAATTCTACAATTCTTTCCTATTTTCGAAGATGAACGGACATGATGCAGATTTTTAGCTTAATTAAATTGGCTCGGAATATTCGACGACGGTGCTGCGCTTTTATTACGAGCACAAAGATCTAACCATTATGCTACCACGTTGCTTGTACGAAAATGGCGTTCTTACTACTTTGACCTGCTTTTTATTGGCCACGACCCGGCTACCGCTTATTTCGTGCACGTTTAAAATTAGCGTGGGAAAGCGTGCAGCGTCCCGACCTTAAAGATCCCACCCCGACCAAACCACGCTCATCGAAATTCTCCCAACGTTTGGCCCATATTGGCCAATTTCCCATCGTAGTAGAAGCGGCGTTTATGTGTCGACGGGGAATTAAATAGCGATTTACGGGTGTTTTCTAATATTCCCTACACTTGCTATAAGTCGCTGAAAATGGCGTGATCAACGAACTCGTACGCCCAGAAATTCAGGGATCATCTCATCTTCGGCTTGCAGCAGTTGAGATCGTGGTAGTGGAGATTATTAAAAAGAAAACCGGCCAGTTTTGGGACCAGGTGTGTTCATGCGTTTTGGAAGCCAGAATCACAAATATGTTTCATGGTCCAAAATATTTATCAGTTCTGTTGAATGCATTTTACTCTTCATATCTTACATCTAACATCTCGATCTTTTCCTATGATAGCTTTCTCCTTTCAATTCATGTTTACCCTTCTTATGTATTTATTTATATATTTATATCTTTTCTCTCTCTCTCTCCTTCTTTCATTTCTGTATTTCCCTTCTGTATTCTTTATATCCATCCTGTTATCATATCGTCTTTTCGTCTTTCCTTGTCTTATTCTTTGTTTCAAACCTTTTATCATGTATAATCCGTTAACCTATTACCGGACACTTTTTCAATTAATTGCAATCGAACACTGAGATAAAAGTAAAAATTAAAAAAATCTTTGCTTTAAAGTAATTTTATGGAGAGAACAATGAAAAGTAAGAGTACAAATCTACCCCTACTTCCTTTACTTCCTATACTCAAATGTTTGCCAAAACATTGGAATTATATATAAAATTCACATTTTGCCTAAGAGAACTTTTCTTTTATTGTATAATATTCTCATTTTACCTTCTTTAAATTATACTTTCATCACAGTTATTTACGGTCTACTTTCATCATACTTTCCAAATACATATTAATATTTTCATTACAAAAAATACAATGAGAATTATAACTCACTCACCTTACCTTTCTCACTCTGGACCGTTGTTTTCCTCATTGAAAGTTTAAAATATAATGGACTAAAAAAAAAATTGAATACAGCCTTGTTTATGTTTTCTAATAAACAAAATCTTTTGCCAAATTCTTTAATTAATTATTTTCGGTTAAATACAAATTCTGTGCATAAGTATTCCACATGAAATTCTCAAAATATCCACATCCCACGGTGCAATACCTTTCTTTATTACATAGCTTATTTCACCAAGGTCCGGTGATTTGGAATTAAATTCCCTCTAACATTCATAATGGCACTTCAATATCTGTTTTCAGAAGGAAACATAAAATATTGTTATTATCTAAAGATTAGATTCGATATTAGGCTTTTTTGTTAGTTTGTTTATTAGGTTACGTACTTCATTTTGTTATCATATCTTGCGTTTTATTTGGATGTGTTTTTATTTTACATATTGCTTGGCCTCTTGTTTCCTTTTTTGGCAACTGCCTTCCTTACTTTTATAATTCATCTTATGTATTGTCATACATTTGTCTGTTTATATAAGTATTTTTATCTGTTGATCTCTTGAGGAGAAATAAAGGAAACTGAATCTGAAAGGGCCATCCAACCTTTGTATAAAAAAAGAAGAGAAGGTTAGAACTAAATTGGACCAATAATAAAAAAAAGATATGAGTGTTTAAAGAGGCATGTTCCCCTTATTCCAGAGGGCGTTCAAAATACGTACCCGCTGGCGAACGGTGCTAGCTGCCTATTGACACCAACAGAATACGGCTCTTACGCAGATGGCATGTTCCGGATGCCCGCACAATGCCGATTATCGCATACATGTGCCGAAGTAATACCAATCGCAGTTCGGTTCTAAGATTCGGCTGCTGTTTCCGCCCACTTTCGTGACGTCAGGATCGGCAGCGATCAGCTGGCTTGACGAAGGCAGGTCAGGCCGCGCGTACTTTGATTGACAGCTGTATGCAAATTAGAAGTCGATCTTTGGAACCAAGATGGCGATGACTAGAGCAGCGATAACTACAATGGCGGGAACGTGCCCCTTTAAAGTGTGAGATTACTTCATATATGCGAATTTCAAAGAAGGCAGGTTGTTAAGTAGATTGTGACGTAGTGAGAGACAACTATGACAACTCGCTGGTTTGTAGTGAACATAAAATAGATATCGTTCGCTTTGTTTTTCTCCTACCGCTTTCTCCCTTGGAGCACCCACACAAATTGTTATAATGGATAGTATATCATTTATATCATCTGAAACGAAAAGACCCCATGAATCAAACATTTTTAATGGGAAGTTATCCTGCAATATACGTCACCGCGACATTTCCGATGCAGCCAATTTAAAGTGCCCATACGTATAGTGAAAACAAATTGACAAGTTGCTTATGTTTTGTCCGACTTCAGTTAGACTTTCACCAGTTTGCATCTGTTCCTGCTTTTCTATGAGAGTAATTTGTCCATTAAGTTAGGACTTTCCTTAGGCCCATTACGCTCCATTTACATAAATCATAATACAAAATTACGTTTATTTCAAAATATGCTTTTTCCTATACATGATTTTACTTAAATTGAACAATAAGACTATTAAATATTAAATATGCCACCATCCTTATGTATATTCATTGCCCTTTGAACTTTAACATCTCATCTCAGTACTTTCTCTCTCCATCCATAACCCGCTCTCTCTCTCTCTCTTTCTCTTATTCCCTATATTGTGCACGTAATACATTTTCATGAAAAGATGTTTAGACAAAATATTAGAAATTTAAGGCAACTATAATAAGAAGCTCAAATAACAATCAGAACTAGTAGAAGAATATTCAGTACATTGCAAACCACCAAATGGGTCAGTGTGAAAACTGCCCTTATATAATAACAAATATCTTTCATATTATCCCTTTATACCTTCTACTTAAATCTACTTACAGAAAATTCGTACGAATATCTTAATTGTGTGATCATCTGAAAAGAAAGGGAAATAATAAATTAATGTCTGCCAATTCTTCCCCGAACACTCCGTCACAATATTTTACAATAACAATAGAATGCACGAAAGTACAAGTATTACTAACAGGAACACTTCATTTATATATGTATTTTGACTTGATTTTAATGTTATTAAGGACACATCAAACAAGTAATGTACAATGAAAGTAGTCAGAATGGTATATAACATATAAATGTGGAAAGGAAAATACAAATGAACATAAATTGATGTAACCATAGCCCATATACAGTTACATGCACCTTATTTAAGCATGACTAGGTTTGTGTGAAGTACACTAAAATTGTAGTGAATTTGTGCATTTCAGCCTGTTATCAATCTTCATTGAAAAGCATACAGATATGCTAATATGCAAATATTTATAAAGCATTTCAAGGGTATAATGCTAGGTAAATTAAAAAAGAATTCCTCTAAAAACAAAACAAAAGGAAACAAGCAAATAGTACATGTGCTAGTGGAACATATAGTTCCATTCGTTGGAGAAAATTGTTAGTACAGGAACACTTCTCTATATAACTGTATTCCAGTCTTTATTCACTCTTCAGTTTAAAAAAAAAACACGCAACAATTTCAAATATAACATTTCAAGGGTAAAGAACGAGGAACATTAAAAAAACTCATCGAAAACATGAAGAACAAGAAACGAGCCAATAGTACAACTGTTAATGGAACCTATAGATCGATTCTTTGGAGAAAGTATTTACTACAGATGCACTTCTTTACTCTGTAATTTGACTTGAATTGAATGTTAGTAAAAACACGTCACTCTTATAATGTACAATGCAATCACTTAATGTTAATGTTATTAAGGACACATCAAACCAATAATGTACAATAACAAAAAGTCAGAATGTTATATGAAGACATAAATGTGAAAAGGAAAATATGACTGAAGGTAAATGGATGTAACCATAACCCATATACAGTTACATCCACCTTATTTAGACATGACTAGCTTTGTGTGAAGTACACTAAAATTGTAGTGAATTTGTGCATTTCAGCCTGTTATCAATCTTCATTAAAAAGCATACAGATATGCTAATATGCAAATATTTACAAAGCATTTGAAGAGCATAATTCGAGCTAAATTAAAAAAGAATTCCTCTAAAATAAAAACAAAAGGAAACAAGCAAATAGTACATGTGTTAGTGATACATAGAGTTTAATTCGTTGGAGAAAAAATGTTACTACAGGAACACTTCTCTATATAACTGTATTTCAGTCACTTCAGTCTTTATTCACTCTTAAGTTTAAAAAAAAGACATGCTACTATTACAAATATATATACAACATTTAAAGGGTAAGGAACAAGGAACAATAACAAAATTCATCTAAAACATGAAGAAAATGGAAACAAGCCCAAAGTACGAGTGCTAATGGAACCTATAGATCCGTTCTTTGGAGAAAGGTATTACTACATGTCTACTTCTATACTCTGTACTTTGACTAGAATTGAATGTTAGTAACGACACATCACACTTATAATTAACAACGCAAAGAGATATAACGATACATGAACACATAGATGTGAAAAGGCAAATGTGAATGTAAAAAAAAATCAATATGTACAGTGCTAATGTTCCCATAGATTTAAATACCTTTAAATGCAAATGATTTAGACATGATTTGGATTACGAGTAGTATACCGTTATTGTAGTAAATTACATAAATACATAAATGTGAAAAGAAAAATACGAATGAACATAAATGGATATGTATATGTATATGGTATATGATATTTGATATATATTATATATATTTGTTCCATGTGCAAGTGCAAGGATTATAAATATGTGTTAATGAACTTCAAAGCATGTGGTGGAGCATTTCCTACATGATTTCATGCAATATAAAGTAGACAACTTGCACTTTACTTCATCGTTCATTCCTGGTTTTAAAAATAATGGGATTTATATTTAATATAGTTGTGATAATATTTTCATTTGAAATGTTGGCTAACATTCATTAATAAGATATTTGTTTCGCTGAGTGAAAGTGTATAACAGAAAGAGATTTAAATACATTTCGGCAACTTCGAATACACCGTAGTTTCTGATTACGTAACTTATTTTTGCGGAAACCAAAGTTTAAATCAAGCTCCGTTATTGGAATCAAACGTCTGTTGCAGCGTGTCTCTGTTTAAGTTTCTTGGCAACTATAGATCAACTGTTATACTAGTTAATTTGTCCCGCCAGAAAAGAGCATGCTGTATACATGGATACCTTATGAATCATTCCTATTTGACATATTTAAAGATTTGAAATCGCCGGCAATTTTCTTATGTTATTTTTTTTCTGGTTGGTAGCACCATTGAGTATTTAACATTAATAATACTAAAATGCACTTTTTACATTTACCGCTCTCGTGAAGAATTTTTCTTTTAATAAAGTATTGATTTTTCAATGTTAACGAAGTTGACAATTTATATGGCACAAAATGTTGCTCTTGATATTCCATATTCAAGAATTGGTAAGATTAAACGATTAGTGCATGTTTGGTCGGAAAAAATGCGTTTACTCATACCTCTATTTAATTTGCTAATTGATAGTTTGTTAAATTGTGGATAGAATGCCAACTAAACTATAAATCCATTTATGGTGTTCATGTACGAACAAGAACTCAAGATTTTCCTATTTTCTTTTCTCTTCGACTTTTCTGTTAACAGATCGAGAAAAAAACCCCGCAAACTTTACATATTCCTATATCTGTACGGCGGAATGTAACTGTTCGCTGTCCTCTCTTGACTATTCATTATCAATGTTAAATATGTAAAACGTGACCCAATTTGATTTTGTTGAGGTTTCGCAGTATTCTAACTTCACTCCTGAGGAAGACAAATAATGACTTCATTGAACAGAAGAGTGTAAGACGCGATGTCATAAAAATATGTCATAATGTCATGCAAGTTTAATATAATTTTTCCCGCCCAACTTCGTAAACTTAGCATCCGAATTAACGTTACGTTCATTCAAGTTCGTGCGAAATTGAATGACTTTGTAGATCAACATTCAAAAAGCTAATTGCGTCATTCGATTTGATTTAGCAGCAAGCGATTTCATACTCTTGTCACGGAGACGTGCAAAACGAGCATTCAATTTAGAAAGGCGTACAAAGAGCATTCAAATTCGCGCCGGACAGACGGTGGTATGTCTCCGTGCATTCAATTTCGTGATTAGGCATTCATATGTGACATTTGTGCATTGCTTTTCATTTGATGTTAATTTGTCACTTAATATACTTATGTTTGAATAATGCTATGCAAAGTTTACTTGGAGGAATGACATGCGTATTCGTTCTGCCATTACACAGGTAACTGTCCCCAGAGATGGTGCACAATTTGTGACTTCTCTTCTAAGCACAAGCTATATATAAACAGATCTTGGACAGAGGTAGAGTTCAGGTTTAATAGACATGGAAATGATGGAAACAAAATACAATTATGAATAAAGAAAAAGATATTAAATAAAAAGAAATAAAGATCACCTACTCTATCAAGATTGATCAAAACAAACCATTAACAAAAATAACCCCTAAGGCATTTATAATGAAAAATATGAAGATATGAATAAAGAGATCTTTCAACAAAAATAAAGAATGTCGAAAGGAAGAGAAAACATAAAATGCAATATAAATATATCAGACACATAAAAAGATTGTATAATGTGAAATCATGTCAGAAAACATCTTGAAGAAAAAGAATAAATAAATGAACATGTAATACTGAATATCTGAATGAACATCGAGCCTTATACTATGATTATGAGGTCTAGTTTTAATTTTAATGACCCGATTGCGAAAGAGGTTGCCCATAGACGAAAATGAAACCGAAATTCGCCAAAGATTCACCTCCCACTCAACATTGGCGAAATTGAATGACCCTTACGCATTTCAAAATTGACTGAACAAAGCTTTAATTTCAATGTGCATGTTTAGAAAATTCGGTGACTCAAAACGAAATTGAATGCAACAAGTTTGAAAATGAAAAAGGGGAGCAACGAGTGGAGAAAATTTGCTCGAACATGAATGCATGTTAATGAAATTGATTGCTGCTGTTACGAAATTGGCCGGGAAACCTATATTATACATTATTGTGTGATAGATTGAATGCATTAAAGCGATATCTGTATCTCTATTTATTCATTTTAGATTTTCCGAAATTAAGCAAATATATATAGCATTTAGTAGTCTAGCAGGATTGATTCAATACAACTAGATACAAGTACGGCGCGTTACTGTCTTCATGTAGCTATGTGGGACGGATCATGCTGGTTTTTAGCGAAAGAGATTATCACTCCTTCCCCGTTTACCTTCACCTTCCCCTTCCTCACGAACGCGGATTGCATCATTGATTTACGATTCATTGTGGTCTTTACTTTCTTTTTATACAAAACAAATAATGTATAAGAACAGAAAAAATGCAATAGGAAAAAGAACAGAATGAATGATTACGCATTTGTTAGATTTGCACTCTTTTAAGTTTATGGGGGTGTATGGCTCCCCAGTGGAATCAGCTTGATTATTTTCTGTTACAGCGGTAGTAAAAGGCATTGTTGTCGTTATTGGTGAAGGAAGGCAAGGGTCATTGCTATCACCATCAGCTAAATTCAGAGCAGCATCATCACATTTACATCTGTCTTTGTATTCATTTAAAGAAGAGGAGCAGCAGAATGCTGGCTGTGATTTTCTTATGAGAAAACTCTCTGTCAGAGAATTTTCAACGAGATCGGTTACTGGAAACATTTTTGTACCATTTTGATAACATTCAATCTTCCCTGCAACATTCCCAGCATTGGCTGTACAATCTATCGAAATCCAATCTCCCCCTTTATCTTGTACTTTCACACACGATGCCTTGTCAGGAGGAATGTCCACTCGTAGCCAGATTCTCGTTGTGAACTCATCAAATAGATGCCCATCCATGTATATAGTAGAAAGGTATGTACCTTGATCAATTACCTTTATATCACTTACTGTAAGGTCCAAAGAACAGTTTTCATTTTCTATATTAATTTGAACATTGAATCTGTTAGTCTGATTTTGAGGCAATGAAAGTACGAACCCATCAGTTGAGCGATAAAATGGGGGACTGTTTGCTTGTTGTAATGTAACTTCTGTACTGTTACATGGAAATGGGAAATTTAATAGAGCATTTTGTCCTTTCACCGAATATATGTGCCTACACTCGCATGAGAGTACATTCCACAATGTGATCACAAAAAACAAATATTTTGTTATTCTAAATGTAGCTCTCCCCTTGTCAAGCTTGAACATGTTGACTTGTGTTTGTGCTAAATAAAACAGAATGTTCAACGTTCAGTCTTCGAATATTTATATAGATGCGTTCGCATTTGAAAAAGTAACAATCCCTAGAAATTTCAGTCGTACAGTAATGTGATAAAGTACATGTTCGTGGAGGATTATACGAAGAAATATGAACGAATTTGCATGTAGTTCTGCTAATTAGTAAGTCTACATGCATTATTATTCTGATGATGCACACATGTTCATTAAAGGCAGCAGTTCTGTAGCTCAACGATGTGAAGTTGACAGGAATATATATGAAGATATACATGCTTCTGTAGACAACATTGTTAAGTACTCAGCTTTATCAACGATTTAACAGAAAAGCAATAAAGTTTAGCCTGTATCCCTCCGTTTAAGACTCCGATGTTGAAGTGAGATTGCATATCAGAAGAATTAGATGCATACGCCTTGGTGCAATGTACGACTACGAGTTCTTCTGTGAGAAGTTCTTCGTGATCTTAATCGGTTTAGAAGGAAGTTGGAAATTAAAATTAATCTAGCTATTTTAGGATAGTACTGGTGTAAACTAATACGAATATTGATAATATTATTTGTTAAGTACTATCTATTGTTATGTAAATGTACTCATATTTCGAAAATTCTTATTTAATGTGCAACCATTGAACACCAAGAGGTAATATTTTGTAATTACGCGTCTGTCAAATTGCTTAGAATTTACTTTTGCATGTAAATTATGCCAAAGTGGATAGCTTTACTAGATAGGCCATTACCGTGAACCTAGTCAATGTATGATGTTTGCGTTAAATATACAGAATGCATTAAACTGAAAATAAGATAAAATTATGGTTTAAGAAGACAATGTAATACGGAATGCAACAGTAACAATTCTAGCATCAACTGAATTCCTAACTCAAAAAACTAGCTGAACCCAACATTTTACCCATTCATCTCTAGTTCTATAAAATAGGCCTACTTGAAATTCATTAATAACCCAAGCTAAAAATATCTGTACTTACCTATGCCCTTTTTTGAATCTCTTGAGAGTAAGTCCAAGTGCTGCTTACAGTAATAAAATAAAATCTGGCATTGTTCATTTGATGATGATCTGTACAAGTCCACTTTGAAACGGGCCTTCCATAGCAATGGCATCAGTGTTGCCTCTAAACACCATAAGCAGGCTTGGTCATCCAAAGGATGAGTGGACGAAAGCTTGCCTACAAAATTTTAAGGTTGGTAGAACATGTAGTATCTGATTTGTCCACTTCATTATGTCACATACACCGACAAAAACTAGTATTTGAGTAGATATCTGATGACTGTATCAGACTGTTAACGCAGACAAAACATCGACTAAAATGATAGAATGATTTTCATGCAATTCAATATAAACATTCGGCGGTAGTGTTTGGCACTGTTACAGGGTTCGTCCAAAACGTGTACAGTGTTGGTGTAATGCTGTCATTACAATGGAAATGTGGACTACTATTATCAGGAGATATACATAACGAATAGTCTCGAAATAAAGTCCCTTCAAATAGAAACCTTACAAACAAACTCTATAGCTTGTTTGATATCATGTGACATTCCGTGAGATTCAGATGAAAGTGACTGCGGTTGAGACTATCTTTAGGGATTTCCCAAGTTGCCATTGCGCAATACATATCTGTGCTTTCCCCTCGGTTCCCGGTGGCTTATACAGCGTGCTTTCAGAAAAGGCATCGAGTTTAAATACAATCACTCTTGCTCTGTTCATGTATAAAAAGCTTTGTAGGCCTACATAAACGATTACAGGTTTGGTATAACTGAACCCTGGAATATTCCGATGTGTGACCACGATGGCCTGATAAAAAAAATAACGCTTCGAATCGTTACTGACTTTTCAGTCACAAACAAACTTTGAAAAAAAAAAATAATTGAAATTGCTGCAATCCAAAATACCAAAATAATATTTTAAAAAATATAATTATAAATTATAGAAGTGATAATAATGATAATAATCATAATTATAAAAAAATAGACTCGGATTCGTCACTTAGACAAATTAGGTGATACGTATCCAGGCGCGTACGCAGAGGGGAGGGGGGGGGCGGGGTGGAATTGTTGCCCCCCCCCCCCCCTCCCCCCGCTTATTCACCAGCTCACCGAGTCGCTGCGAAATTTTCCCTCAAAAACTTAAGAAAAACAATTAGTGCTTACTACCCTCTCCCCCCCCCCTTATTGTGGTCAACAGGTCTGCAAAATGCCATGTATGTACCATGTAAGGTTATTGAGATGTCATACACAATTAATATATTTGACCTTTTGACCCTAATTACCATAGTATTTAAGCTTTTTGGCAGTTTCGTTTTATTTAATGAAGTATTTGTTTGTTGTTAATATCTATCTACATGCAAAAATGAAGTCAGTAGCATTAGCCCTTATGGAATTAAGGACCAAAAACATACACTGTCGCTTATATAGTTGGAATATTTTTGTTTTACCCCAATTTATGGAATTATTTAAAAAACAATTTAAAAATAATTGATCTAGATAATAGTATACATTCCCAGATTTTATTGAATAATAATTTTACAATGTGTGTTTTGCGTGACTGCTAAAGCATGTGTATGCTACTATGCTTATCAAATAGGGGACCTACGCCCTTAAGTCATAAATGACAGTAATGAGGACTAATGCCCCACAAAAGGGCACTAATATAGCACATCGACACGGTTTTGATCCTGGGGCCTCACAGTTACGAGGCCATTGCTTTGTTACTGAACCATGACTTTACGCAGCGGGCGCTAGGGTAGCGGGCAGTTTCCATTAATAAAAAAACCCACAGAAAGTGCGATAATCTTTTAATAATTCATTGCATTTTGCCCCAGTCCCCAACATAAACAAATCCTCTGGATGGCCATGCATTATGGCTCAAGGCATGGGCACATTAGTTTAAACAGATTTAGACTCCTAACTTCAATAAAAAAATTAATATGATCCCATCATCTGAGCAAAAAATTATGAGCACACTTCTTTAAGATCACAATCTCAATGAAATATGGGGGAAATTCAAGCCAAAATAACCGAGATGTGGTCCAAAGGACATTAGCAAACGTAAACAAAACTGAGTGAAATTGAAACCTCCATGCATATAACACGATCTACCATAATGAGAGGAAACAATAATTGGTCGCTTCTCACAACCACACATCATTTATGTTTGGAAAAATGTTGACCCCCAATTATTGTACACATGTGCCACTTCATCAGCAGGCTAATCAATTAATCAATCTCTTATCCAGTTATTCAATCAATTACTTAGTCATTTAATCAGCCAATCAGTCAATTAATCATTCAAATCATACAACTATTGGTCGACATTCACTGATTGATCAACAAAATCACTAATCAATCTGTCAAGTATTCGGTCAATCAATCAATCAATCAATCAATTCATGCAAGTAGTATTCAATGAGCTCTTTATCCAATACACAATTAATCAGCAATCATTCAATCGAGTTGTCAATCAACCACTTTATCATTTGATTAATCGAAAGAATTCAATCAATTCAGCCAGTCATTTGAAGTATCTGTAGTCACAAAAACAATATAAAACGGTAACCATGAAATAAAAAGCTTAGAAAATCGAGTTATGATCTACCAGACAATGAAACTTTAAAAACTGTTATATATGTAAACATACACCAGAATAAAGAACACCGTTGACAAGTTTGAGTAAAGACAAGATATCTCGCATAGGGCTTTTCAATTTATTTCAAGACGTGATCAACCAACAAATCATCTTCATCGCAGGGCTTTATATATTTTTCTATACAAAAAAACAGTTGTACCATAATGGGAAATTTTCTGTCAAAAGATGTTTGGCTTTTTTTCAAAGATAGAATACATCTTCTACACACTAACGAGATAACGTGATAAGGAAATAGATGGCAGAGTATTCAATTATAAGTAACAAGTCAACTCAATTCGGAATATATTGGTCATGCATAAAATCAAAGTTACATCGGTACATAAGCAAAATAATTATCTGGCTGTTTCTGTATTTGTACACAAAAGTCAACGTGAGTCGATTTGAAAAGTCGTATGTGTCATATATCGAAGTGTGCAAACATAATGGGATATAACCTCGACGTGATTTATATAGAAAATGTAAAAGAAAAGACCGACTTTAGATACGAACATATAACTTTTAAAATTTAAAATGCCTTGTTCGTCACATTTGAGATTGGGCTATCATTACAATGACGTTATTCGAACATGATTCTGAGGGATATACAATAGGGCGTTGAACTTGCCCTTAAATTGGTTTTCAAAATATTTCCATTGAGAAAACAAAAATCGAAGATAAACATTACACAACGCAATGTTACAGGGCATAAATGTAATAGTGTTACCATAGTGATACGTGTGTATGACCAGGGAAATAGGCCTACGAGCACATCACAAGAAAAGACGTAACAATTCAGTAGTTTTTGTATTGCATAGAATTTCTGTATTATATCAGTTAGAACATGTTTAATTAGTACTGTTTGTCCAAGAATATTAGTGTACTTGAAAGCAACTTTTTCAAGAGAAGTATCTGCTATGTCTGCTTTTTCTCAAAGCTAGAATTTGCCTCAAACCTCAAGTACTGTCGATGTGATAATTATGATAAGGAATATATTGTAGAGGAGTTAAGGTACTTCAACGTATAAGGGAGTTTACAGATAAAATCTGCGCATGTGCAGATAAAGGTCATTTGAACCAAAAAGGTAAAACCCAAAGAAATGAATACTGGATATGCGCTCATGAAAGTTATGTAACATTATTCATTTATGCACCAACGGTACATTCTATGATACGCAGGAGGAAGTATTCTTTTTAAGAGGCAAACAAAAGGTATTCATGAATCACATCTAGGCTTTTGGCAACTTCGAACTTCTCCATGTGTAAAAGATCTGTGGATATTTGGGGTCATTTGTACCATGTGCTATCTGTAAACTCCCTTATTAACAACGTCTACAATTATGTCCAACATGAATGTTACACCAGTATGAATAACAAATTATAGGGGTCAGCTATTTTGGTAGACACATTTTTTATATATATATGTGACATGTTTAAAAGCTCAACCTATAGATGTAATATAATATCTGAATTGGTTCCATTCATCTAAGTATTACAGATATTTTAAAATCACTAATTCCATAATGTGACAAATTGTGACATATAATCTTATGGTCAATATGGTATCAAAGGCCTTGGAGAGATCCAGAAAGCAGTCATATTATTAATAAAGTATACAAATGCGTTGTTGAGTGATTTTGTCTAAAGCCGAATTGTGAGCTCGAACAAAATATTAAAGCTCCATTCATTTGGGACCATTGAGAAGAGCGTTGACTCTGGACCAGTATGCCAACGTACACGGCTTTTTAAAACCGTTTGGACCGCCGTTGTGTATGCGGGCAAAATCCTCATTAGTTGGTTGGTGATTAAGGCGACCGAAGGTAGCGTATCGAGCCATGTAGCCGTGTACCGCCTGTTCGCTGCAGCTGAAAGAAGCTGCGCACTTTGTCCAAGCTGAGAAAGTATTTTTTAATCCAAGGGGGACGACCGAGAAAGAAATAGATAATAAAGGAAAAGAAAAGGTGTAAAGATACGGAACGATAGATAAACTAAGCGATTTAAAAACCTAGCAAAATTTCTGTTACCATAAAAAGTAGAGAGTAAAAAATATAACATATCGATTTCCTATATAGGCACATTTCCTGGCAAAATGTATTCTTGTTTTTCGATGTTTGATAAAACATGTATTCCCTGAACTTTCCTGACTTTAGGGGGCAGAGGGGGCATTGTTGTTGTTAGATTATATTTTAAGGCAATTCAGTAAAAACTGACTATTTATGCACCTTCCCTGTTCGGCCTTTTAAAGGAGGGGCAAAACAAAAAGAACGAAACAAAACAAAACAAAACAAATGGCCAAAGAGATTTAAAAAAAAAAAAAAAAAAAAAGAGAAGAGAAGGAAAAAGGTATTATATGCCCCATTATTTCTGAATTGAAAACCGGAATTGATTTGGTCTGTAATTTTGTGAACTGCCAAGTTTAGAAGATGATGATGATGATGATGAACAGCATTTGTATGGCGCCATATATCTGTTTCAGATAACATTCAAAGGCGCGAATCCAACCAACCACTGTATGATTATATTAATGTAGACAATTGCAAGAATGTAGAGAATAGCAAATCTTTATTTCAGTCACGTGTTAATGCTTTCAATTTTGGTATTACGTAACATACAAATAATACATGTTTGAGAGTGCATTAGTGAATAATGAGTAAGAATAAGACGGACATTAAACTCGACAACTCTCGTTCATTATCTCATTGTGACTTAACCTGCGTGTAGTGCATATTAACTAATACTCGCAAACATATATTATTGTGTAATGGTTAATTACTATTATCATTCAATCTTAAAGCCTGTCTGCACTAGTTTGGCCAGGAGGGATAAGACCTTCCTGCTTGTCACTGGTAGGTGGTTATCTCATCAAATCAGCTCTCAATTAACATACGAAAAAAAAGGACCATGGGGATCAACGGTCACCATGTAGGCATTGTTGGCTATATAGAGGGCGCAAGTAGCTACAAGCAGTGCAGACATGATTTACAAAATAGACTTACATCCCATGAGATCACCGCCTTTCATCCTGGCGTCGAGCCAGTAAGCTTCCTTTATCTGGTAGGGACCACACGATAGAGAGCCTTGGTCCATACGGCAAAGTGGATCGGGCATCTTACCGTTGGATTCCACCATGCAGATACTCTTCAGACAGTCTGCTGGAACGGGGGTTGGGAGCGCCATATTCCACTCCTCCTTTCCTATGATGACACGATCAAGAGAGAAAAAAATAACGATGAAACCACGTCTACTATTACTACTACCAGGCACGTAGCCACGGGGGGGGGGGGGGGGGGGGCACGTGCCCCCCCCCCCAAAAAAAAATCAAGATCGGTTGAACTTTTTTAGACCCCTTTTTTTTTTACCTCGATCGATTACATGTATGTGCCCCCCCCCCCCCCCCCAAACATCAAACTCTGGCTACGTGCCTGACTACTACTAATAAAAATGATTATGATAACACTAATAGTAATGATGATCAGGACGACAATGATAAGAACAATGTAATTGTAACAACAAAAACAACAATAATAATTACAATCATAATAATAATAATAACAATAATAATAATAATACAACAATAATATTAAAAATGGAAATAAAAATAATAATGATAACATGTACATGTACAGGAGAAATATACGTTGTTTAACGACATTGTCGAAGTTTTTAAAAATTTCTTTAAGCAACAAGCAGAATTGACAAAAGACTGAACTCCGTTTCGTTGACAATCAGCCTGCATGCATGAAGTCTTTAGTCTATGCATGAAGTCTTTCGTCTATGGCTGATCGTCAACGAAAAGGAGTTAAGTCTTTTGTCAATTCCATCTGTTACTACGACAGGCAACACGTTAAAACGAATTCGTTTAATACAATTATTGAAATGCAAGCTAGCATTACTTTAGACAAACAGAACATTGTTATTCCTAGCTCTTTTTTCCTGATTGAGGTGTCATATGATAGGGCAGAAACTGAACTTTCTAGAAATGTGATTTTTCTCTTTGAAATTCAGATACCGTCCGCCAAATGACTTTTTGGTTTCCTCTCTTCAAAATGATTTCAATCACTCATGCGTGAAATAAGCATCGTATGAGTTGCATTGAACGAAAAAAGAGGATCTAAGCTTTAGAAATATGTGTCAGTTATTAATTATAATTGTGATTAGATTATGATAAAACATCGAAAGTTCTCGGTTTCGTTTTCTCTGTGACGCACTGTATATATTGCATGTGAATAGTGTAGCGGTTGTATGTGTACAGTGCAATCTTTACACTTATCAAATTGGCGATTACACACATTGGTGGACTATGAATGAGCTACCTTCATCTTAGTCCAGAATCTGGCCTATTTAATTTTGAGTTTGTTGATAACGCCATCTTCGACGGCTTGAATCAAGTGTAGGGAAATTATAAAGGACCGTGCAGATTTTGGACTACCTTCATCTCCGAATGGATGAGTGAAAAACAGCTTCACCCTACGGTTACCGCTCAAGCAAAGAAAATTAATTCGCGACCAAATTTGCGATTTCACGATTCGCGATGTCCCTTCTGGCTTCTGGGGCACCATTGATCTGTGATCATCCCATCTTTTTTTACGTTACTTCATCCTCAGCTCAGTTATTTATCGGCCATGACAATACTTTCTACAAGGTTTTCTACCCGAATATAAACATACTTCAGCAAAAAGATGTGTACACGATAAATATTTATACTTACTAAGTTATGTTGAAATTTTGAACTCGGAACAGGGCGGGATGTATACAGTTGACGTTTAGCTGACGCTCGTAGAAGTGCAAGTAGTTTGTCTGCACGTCTTCTTGTTAAATACACTTGCATTATGATGGATCATACTGCGGGCTTTTGCGGGAATACCCATCGGTCGAGTTAGTCTGAATTCCCAAACCCGATTATTCACTTAATTTGTTTTTATTATTATAATCTATATAGTTCTGTCTCATATATAAAGTATTAAAACACATAACGTTAGGTTTTAGGCCTTTATAACAAGACATAACATTACATTTCGTACAAATAAACATACATGTATGAGAATGCTACCGATAAATCGGGTATAGTAGGCCCTATGTAAAGAAATGAGATTACTAATATATATATTTTATCATATAGGCCTATATGAAGACAAATGTCATTCCTATCCTTTATAATTGTTTATATACCTTTTACATTGGTTAAATATTATGATGATGTTTATGATTATAAGTATTATCATTATTATCATTTATTATTATTATTATTATTATTAATGTTATTATTGTTACAATCATTACTATTATTATTACCCTACTAATGTTGATATTATTATGATTATAAAGGTATGAAACCAAAACGGTACAAAAAGCCTCAAGTTAAACACTATCAGGCAGGCGCGCCGAAGGCAGTTTGGGATGGGGGGGGGGACATTCTAGGGGGCTCACCTTTCAGATGAGCTTGTGACACTGGCAGGTCGCTAATTGGCGTGGGGGTCCAGGTGACTAAGCCCCATGAAGCCCAGGGGTTTTAGGCATTAGATGATGGGTAGATGAGCATTCAGGGGTCCGCCTTAGGGCTCTTGGTGGGATCCAGAGGCGGAGCCCCCGGAAGCTCTGGGTTTGAGGCATTTAATTACGGTCAGATGAGCATATTTTGATACCTCATTTGTGACCCTTGCAGGTCACAAATTCTTTCTTTCTCTCTTTCTTAAAAAAGGCGAAGGGGGAGGGGGGTTTTCGATCCCCGGAGCACTCCGTTCTGCAGGCCTTGACATGAAGGCTGCTAATAAGCACCTTTATTTTTTGCCTGAATGTAAATTTGGGAATTTATAATTTTTCAACAAACGCAAAAAAAAGCATAATTGACATGTTATTTCAGCGACATTTTGTAAATCACTGGTATCGAATTAGAAATAAACGACATTTGAATTTTTTTTTTTTTTTTTTTTGGGGGGGGGGGGCAACTGCTCCTCCTTCATCAGTACGCCATTGTTCAGGGCCTCATCTCTTCTCACTCTTATTATTAAAAAAAAACAGGCTTTCTCATCCTCTCACAATATTTCCACGATATGCGCGTATTCAGGTAAGCTTTCGACAGGATAGATCATGAGCTAGCGGTAAGAAAGCTACTCGAAATGGGGGCATCCCCGTCTTTGGTGGCATGGATTTCCAGCTTCCTTTCCAATCGAGAACAATGTGTGCGCTACATATCTGAACTCTCTGACTGGATGGAGATCTCGACAGGTGCACCGCAGGGCACTCGATTTGGGCCGCTCATCTTTCTCTGTATTACAACGACGTGTTGAAGGACAGTGATATTCAGTGTTTGAAATACGTGATGACCTCTCCCTGCTTGAATGTAGGAGGGCAACGGATCAACCAAAAACCCAAGAAGTGGTAAATGAACTTGAGAAATGGACCAAAGACAAAAGCATGAAACTGAAACTGAACCCGTTCAGTTCATGAGAAACCAGACAACCGTCCCAAAATTGAAAATTGGTGACCTGGAAATTAAGTAGCATACGCAGGATTTTTTCAAGGGGGCGGGGTTTAACATTTTTAATTCAGGCCAAAAATTTCGCAACGACTCAGCCAGCCGCTGAATAAGCGGGGGGGGGGGGGTTGGGGTTAACCCCCCTCAAATTTGTTTTAATGTGTGGGTATCGGAGAATAACCTCCCTCCTCACTTTTTTGTCAAATGAAGAAAAGAAAAAATATGCTCTTACCCTCCCCCCCCCCCCCCGCTTATTCAGCGGCCGGCTTAGTTGTTGCGAAATTTTTGGTCAAAAACTGGATTTAAAAAAAAAAATGTGATTAAGTTATGATAAAACATCGAAAATTCTCGGTTCGTTTTTTCTGGGACACACGTGCTGTACATATATGTAAAATGAGGTTTCTTATTGATGCACATGGTTTTTGTATACCGTTCAAAATGTTAATACAGTATGTTTCAACTGTAAACTTGAAATAATTATTTATTTTGTTGTCATTATTTTTCCCTCTATAAATATCTAGATATATCAAGACATATGCTACGTCTACCAATCCTTGTCTATCACTCTCTCCATTCCCTTTCATTCTCTCTCTCTCTCTCTCTCCCATCTCCCTCTTTCTCTCTCTGTCTCTCTCTCTCTCTATCTCTGTCTCTCTCTCTTTCTCTCTTCTCCCTCCCTTCCTCGCCCCTTCTTGACCCATCTTTTCGTCTCTATTATACATATACCCTTATCAAACTTTTCCACTGCGCATTGACGTTCTGTACCTCGTGTTTGGGGACTACATTTTTGTCTTCAAATAATAACTTTGTCTCCTTCAACTAATCTTTATCAATGTAGCCTGCATCATAATACGTGCATGTATAAATATTGCGTCGAACAAATCGAATTGCTGTCAATTCAAAGGTAATAAGTAAAGTTCATCTAAACTCGTTTCCGAATGTGTCTCCAATTTAATTTATTATCACTGAATTTTTTTAGCAAACTCAATTAATGAATCTAAATCAATTATACTCCTTTAATTATAATGATTAGTCTCTTATAACTTCTACATTTGACAAACAATAACTTTACGAATTTTCAAAATAAAACGTGGAAAAGGAGATGGAATCATTTCGGGTAATGTATTTTCATGTATGTAATTATTGGAAGAATCTATTGAGCATTGCTTTTTATGAATTAAACGTTACTTATTCAACATTTTAAAAGGCGTATATATTAATTTCGTTTACCATTATTTGTAATTTATACTATGCTTTTCAACCTGATTAATTTTATGATTCATGTCATGTACTTCAATCAATGTTGCATGCAATCATGAAGTTCGATAAAACCACATATAGGGCGCCCATGAATCTATCAAACTATAAATTGATAGTCAACTAGTTAATTGAAACAGTGAAGGGGGTAGAATTTTGCTTTAAAGCTTATCTGCACTAGTTTATAGGGGGATTAGACTACCCTGCAAGGTCACTGGACAGGTAGTTATCTCATCAAATTAGCTCTCAATTAACATACGAAATAGAGGATCATGGGGGACCAATGGTCACCGATTAAACATTTTTTTCTACATAGAGGGAGCAAGTAGCTACAAGTAGGACAGTGTGGCTTTAAACAAGTCGTATCAATGCGTTTTTAATACACTTGTTTTTTAATTCAATTACATCAAATACAGAGCATATGGGCTGTGTACATTGTATTCGTCGATAATGTATCAACACAATGAAAGTAAAATTGTATTTGTCTTAAATATATCTAATTAGCTTGATTAGTTTACTGAATTATGTTTCACAAGTATTTTTCCTACGAAGATAAAAATTAAATTTCATTATAACAGTGCAGAGAAGTCCAACACATAATCGTCATGATAGCTTTATAAATGATGAATAATCAAACAAATAATAATGCCTTTTGTTCATTTCCGCTTAGAAAAGTTTGTAGAATATCACATCCAATCGAATTGCAATCCGTTCAGATTTTAAATTTGAATTGAAATGCCTACTCAGAAGTGAACGTGCTGATAATATTATATTTTGATATCAACTTGTAGTGATAAATATTACAACGAAATATATATCAAACAGCAAAGATGATGATGGAAAGTGATGATAACACCTTGGAAAACTGTAACGAAATTCTCATTTACCATGAAGACGAATCAACCAGGGTAATAGGGTAGAGAACAGTACGGGAAAATGTTTAGAGATTTCGAATTTAATTTATATATATATATATATATATATATATATATATATATAATAATAATAATAATATGGATATTTATATAGCGCCGGTATCCGCCAGGCTCTGACGCTCATGGTGCTGTACATACATGTATTACTATCACAAAAATATAACATTATTAACTAAAATAAAGTAAACTAAAACAACACAAATTATTACGCTACATTGACATGATTAAATAGCACTTTTTAGAAAGAGATGGGTTTTTAGAGCAACTTTGAAGGCATGAAGGGTAGTTAAATTACGAATACTAAGTGGCAGCTTATTCAAAAGGGACGGACCAGAATGAGAAAAAGCTCTATCCCCCAGGACCTGCGCGTCTTAGGGACAACTAATAAGGAGGATTGAGATGAACGAAGACGTCTTGTAGGCTTATACTTAACAATCAACTTGATATTGTAGGAAGGAGCAGAGTCATACAATGAATGGAAAACTAACAACAACAACTTAAAAATGATTCGGTCACATACCGGGAGCCAGTGAAGAGTTTTGAGAATGGGGGTGATGTGGGTTCTACGAGAAGAAAGTGTGACAATACGTGCAGCAGTATTTTGCAGTTTCTGAAGTCGAGAAAGTTGTGTCTTAGGGAGTAGATAGAGAATAGAATTACAGAAATCTAAGCGTGATGAAATAAGAGCATGTATAAGTTTCTCTGTGGTTGAACGACTTAAGTATTTCCTAATAAAACCTAGATTTCTTAGTTGATATCTGACTGACTTACAAATACTAGAAACATGAGTTGACAATGACATAGACGAGTTTAACATGACACCAAGGTTACGACATTGCGAGGAAGGACTAATTACAGAATCTGATATGGATATATTGAACGACTGTATCTTAGCAAGATTTGATTTGGAATCCAATAAAATTAGTTCAGTTTTACTATCATTCAGTTTGAGTGAGTTCGAGTTCATCCAAGTTTGCACATCTTTGACGCAAGCTTCGAGTAGTTTGACAGTCCGACTTGCGTTTTGATTGGGAAGGAACGATGCGTAGATCTGGATGTCATCTGCATAGCAGTGATACTTGACATCATGCTGCTGTAAAACTTGCTTGAGCCTAGTGATGTACAAGGAAAACAGCAACGGCCCCCCGACTGACCCCTGCGGGACGCCACAACTGAGCTTGACAGGATCAGATCTTTCATGAATTGCTGCCGTTCATCCAAATAGGACATGAACCATTCAATTGCGTGGTCACGAATTCCAATTGATGACAATACATATGTACAATAAAAATCCAAGTCAACGAATACGATAAAGCGTTTTTTAAACAATAATAGTCAAGACAATAATATGGAAAATACACCAAAATTGTGGAATGGTTTTGATCATGATCAAATAGTTACACAAACCTGGATGAGCCTACACGAAATATGGATAGACAATTCCATTTATAGATAGACAGACAAGTAAGAAGACAAGACAAGAAAGACATATAGATAAACAGACAGATATATAAATCGACATACATAGATAGACATATGGATATGTAGATATATAGACAAACAAATTGGAGATCATTTCATTAAGGAGAAGTCAGCTGCTTGCATGGTCCCCCTTTGTACCAACTTTGGCCGTCCAAGGCGAATTTGTCCTACCCGCAGCACTACAGGAAAATCTGATGATTGGAAAAGCATTATTTATAATTTGTCACACAAAGTCACACTTTTCCTTATGAACTTATAATTATAAATAATGCTTTTCCAATACTCAGATTTTTCCTGTAGTGCTGCGAGTAGAAAAAACTCGCCTTGGATGGCCAAAGCCAACTCGAATCATTATAGAAACCTCAACTTTGTTGAATAATATTTTCGTTAACAGCACATGTGATGATTATTTGTCTTGAATTATTACATACCATGTAAGTGACCACATACCTATATTTTGTATTTATAATCTTATTATGAATTCAAATCAAAAAGTGTGAGACATATTTATGAAGAAAACATATTATTATTCTGTACTGAATTGAGTAAGGTGAACTGGGAATTCACTTTGAAAAATTTAACTACTGATGTTAACCAGTTAAACTATATATCTTTTGAGGTTTGTGGCTCTATATATGATCATTGCTTTCCAATTCAAAAACCTAAAAAGTAAATAGTAAAATCAATGAAATATCAATCATAATTACTTCAGGACTACCAACAATTGAGCTGTGTTTTTTGGAAAACAATTTACTTATAAATTCCACACAAAAAAAATATATGATATTTAAGCAGAAAAAGAATTCAGAGCAAATCTGTGACATCTGTATGTAATTCCTTGGGCCCAACAGTAACTTCCGACATTTTATCCTACCTTTCTATTATGTTGTTTCAGATAGATATGTAAATTGAACAGCGAAATCGCTACATGACGAATCGATGACGACACTACAAATTATTTGTTTTTCGTAGAATAATGACCACAATGTGCTCTTTGAGGAAGCCTACAACATCGTGTTGAACAAAACGTGTTCTCAACACTATTACGGATGGTGTTACTAAAGGCCCGGTCACACAGGGAGGACGCATGGGGAACGCACGGCCAGCGCATTGGAAATTTGCAATTTTGGCCAGTGCGTTGTCGTGCGCCCAACTTTTGTCGTAGCTGACACCAAATTCATAGCGTGTTGCTAGCGCGCTGTGCGTATACAGGGCGTGTGCTCCGCGTATGTCTGGCGCTGGTCTAGCGCGCTCAACGCACGTCTGGCGTGCCTTTGGCGTGTACATTCATGCGTCGAGCTCCGCGCACACTTTTGAGCAGGCTCAAAAAATCGCGACGCACACAGCGAATGACGACGAATGCATAGCGCTGGTCCAGCGCTGGTCCAGCGCGCTCGACGAACGAGTAACGAGTGATGACGCACGCCTAGCGAAAACGTGCGCCGAGCTCGACGCATGAATATACACGCCAAAGGCACGCCAGACATGCGCCGGAGCGCGCTAGACCAGCGCCAGACATGCGTGGAGCGCGCTAGACCAGCGCCAGACAAACGCGGAGCACACGCCCTGTATACGCACAGCGCGCTAGCTACACGCCGTCCATTTTGTGTCAGCTCGCTAGCTTTTCCAAAATTATGACAAAAGTTAGGCACACGTTCTTTTCCGATTTCCAATGCGCTGGCCGTGCGTCGTAGAACGCGGTGCATGCGTGGACCATTCGTCCAGCGCGCTAGCAACACGCTGTGCATTCGTGGAAGTTGTTTTCATGTGCGCTCTGTGTGCGCCCTGTGTGCGCCCTGTGTGCGCCCTGTGTGCGCCCTGTATACGCCCTGTATGCGTCCAGCGCGCTATGCATTTGGTGTCAGCTAGCTGTATAGCTTTGACAAAAGTTGGGCGCACGACAACGCACTGGCCAAAAATGCAAATTTTCCATGCGCCGGCCGTGCGTCCCCCATGCGTCCCCTCTGTGTGACCGGGCCTTGACAAAAGTTGGGCGCACGACAACGCACTGGCCAAAATTGCAAATTTTCCATGCGCCGGCCGTGCGTCCCCCATGCGTCCCCTCTGTGTGACCGGGCCTTTAGATGGGTGATTATCGCCGCTCCCTTTACACTATAAAAAAAACGGTGGGTAGAATTTTACCAAATGCTGGGTAAAAAGGATCATGCGAGTTGGCTGGTAATACATTTATCACAATGTTGGAGAAAATGTACCGCAAATGGGGATAAACATGTATCTTCCCTTTTTACCTAATATTGAGCAGCTTTTTCCTATTACTAGCCAAATGTGCCCAATCACTTTTTATGTTTTTACTTGCCCAAGAGTTTTGAGGCAAGTGCTCCTAAAACCCACCGCACACTTTCCGACTACGATCCGATTTCGGAAGAATATGTAATTATAGCATTTGATTTCGTAAACTGAAACATGTAAACTCTTATTGACCGATGATCTTAACAGTTATATGATTGAGAAAATATCAATCTAAAGGCATTTTGTGCTTCCTTGGAAGAGGAAAAGAATAATCGGCTCAGAATCGTGCTTATGTCAGACCAATAATGCTATTGTCTACGATGTGAACCCGATTTAGCTTTCATTCTGACTGGAAAAAATAAATGCACTAATAGTACGGTTTTTAATAATGTTATCTTTATTTAGAAGCTATAAATCAGGAGGAGGATTTTTGTTTAGATCTAATACAATTGCCATTTCTGGATAAATCGGATCGCAGGACGATCATGTAATGTGCGACTGGCTTTAAAAAACTCTAGGCCCTGAGGAGGATTATGTTATTAGAGCTCTAATAAACATTGCACACGAGACGTCATTTGTCTGCCCCAGTAAAGGTAACAACGATTGCAAAACTAACAGGGTAATCAGTATGTTAAATTACTAGCATATACGCTAATTGCCTTCATAATTTGATTAGTGCGGGTAATAACCAAATCAAAATGACTCCTCACATCTAACGGTCATTATATTTATAAAGTAACTATTTCCTGGCTATGCAGATTTTGAAAGAGTCCTTCACGTCTCTTCGAAAGCTGTTGCTGACGAAATAATAAACAAAGAAGTTGACGGTGTGATTAGTGAGTCTAACCGTCAAGAGAATGCTAATCAAAGCAAAAAATCCTTCAATTTCTTCCCCCTTTTCTTCTATTACTGAATGGGGTATTTGGATGATTATAATATGGGGGAGCCAGGTGATGAAGAAATACATGGTCATGACGAGAAGCATTCGGGTCGTCTTTCTGCCGAAGTCATGTTCTTTTCGGTTCTTCGGCTCGTCAGTACGATTGGTGTCGCGAACCCGATGCTGGAAAGGACTTGCCGTGGAATAAGCCTTCATGTCTATCGGCAGTAAAAGAGCCGGTTTCTCGCTGCCGTGTGACTGTTCGGTTGACGATAATGTCAGATTCGGATTTGGAACCGAACAACCAACCTCAATTTGTGAAGGAAGTGGCATATTAGTATAACTTGAACATCCTGGAGAACTTAAAGGTGATGGAATAGGAATTGTTTCAACTTTGTTTTCGAAGCTTGCGATGTTTTCCGAAAGGCGGGGATTAGCACTCGTACCTGTGCGGTTTACCATCGATTCTAGTGCTCTACTCGAATCCGGACCGACTGTCGCTTGTGGGAATTGACCGCTTACAAGGTCGGCGTGGATCTTTGCTCTCTTTCGCAGGAAAGCGTAGATGAGGGCGTAAAGGATGGTGGTCGTCGTAAACGATACAAGAAAAAACGCAGTCTTTGATAAGGAATAGCCCAGTGATGTCGGCTGTTGACACACCGTGGTCTCATGTAAAGAACATACTTCAGAAAACATCGCAAATCGAATACTAAATGCTGTTGCGAGAGCAACAAAAACAATCACCACCCCAGTCCACCTTCGTACTGTCACTCGACGTCGCAATGGATGACATACTGCCAAATAACGCTCGACACTGATCAGTGTGGTTAAGAAAAGCGAGGTAAGAGCTGTAACCTCTTCTACTGAGAACTTCATTTGACACAAAGTGGTGGTAATCAGGTCTGGAGCGCCGCTCTCGACGATGCATGCTGGCGTGAATGAGCAAGCGATGAAGTCGACCGTGCCTTGGGCCATGATGAGGACATCCGTGCTGCTCTTCCGTTTCTTCCATGCGTAAGTCTGCAGGATGATGGCATTACCCGGTATTCCTGATATTAAAACCATGATATAGAAGGTCAAGCTGGTAACAGCGTTGATATTGACCTCATCATGCAATGCCTCGTCGTCGTGATGTTCTTCAGCCTCACACGCATGATGCTCCTCGATCGTCTCGTTCATCATCATGGCCAATAATCAAGGCACAATCCAAAGTTAGGCAGGGTCAAAAGTGATAAAAAATTCAGGAGGAAGTACAACACTCTCCCGTTAGTTCATAAGTAGAACACTCACTCCTTGTTAAGACTAAACAAGTGCTTCTCCTGGAGATTGTCAAATTGGCACATCAAAAGGGCACCATCATCACGGACATATATATCACAAACCCTTGACTGTTAATAATCAGTTAGGCAGGACCCAAATCGATCACAAATGGAAGAGGAAGTACAATATTCTTTTACGGTTGACATAGGCACGGTGACACTTACTGCCTTACTCTACTGAAAATTGCTGCTCTTGGAGATTGTCAAAGTGGTGTATCAGCTGGTCATCACCGTCTGCCAGAAAAGCCACACAAGAGTGCCTTTCAATAATCAATGCACAGTTATCATTAATGAAAGATGAAGGAGCCGCAATGGCTCAGTTGTAGAGCAATGGTCTGATAACGTGAAGGTCCCGGGTTCAACACCAATTCGATGCGCTAGTGCCAGTCAATTAGGCAATAATCCTCGTCCAATGCTCTCGGAGAGGTCTTGAAGCCTTCAGTCTCCTGGTTGCTTACCTACAAGCATACACATGCTTTCACAGTAGTCAGATAAAAATTAACAACACAAGCAACCAACCATTAAATAGAAGACTCTTTCGTTCACCTTAAACAAATGATTAATCAGTTTCTATTTTTATCGGAGGATGACAGACGATTTAGCCGAATCGTCACCTGCAATTGTTGAAATGATAGGGAATGGGAGGAGTGCATCACTTTATAGAAGTAGGATGACTTGTAAATTAATAATCCTTCTAGCTCATATGGCAACGGGAACTTGTATCAATATATTGAAAATGAGGTGCTATCTGTTTAAATAATTGCTAGGCCAGTATGAAGGAGAAAACAAAATCGACATTCAGCGAAATAGAAGAAACGGAGAGCGAGAGAGAAAGATGAGGAAGTCGTTGATAAATTTGTATAATTGGATTGTATCTTGCCAATTAAACATGAGGAAAACCCTTTCCAAGTTTTCTTCCAAAATTAGATTAAACTTGAGAAATCTTATTTTTTTTAAAATGTTAGAACAAAGCATTGTCTTGAGTGACATCATTAGCTGACACACACGAAATTCGAAGGATCGTTTTTTTTCCATGATGAAAAATGTACCTCCTAAGTTTCCGTTTTAATTAAAAAAAAACATTTACAAAAAACAGATGATACAATTATTTCAAGACACAAGCATTACAAAATATAAGGGAATGTTCTGTACTTATATTATATTTCACTTATCCTTTAAAACTATACATTGTAGCGATTATAGTGAGTATGTGTCAGAATAATATTATTTGACAGTGACAAAGAATGAAAAATACTGATGTAAGCTAAGTCCAGTCCAATTATATACCTTGCTTCAATAGAAGCAGAAAAATGAGACAAACAGAAATATAACAAGTTTGAGGTGAATCGGATAAGGAATAAGAAAGTTATGATAGTTGTAATGACGTGAAAAACTATCAAAAAACATTAGTCAGATTGGTAACGCAATGACATCTTTTCCTCACAACTCACCAATTAATATTGTAATATTGACAATTCAATTTCTCATTTTTTGTTTGTCTAGTTTTCATACATGTATCTTGAACCAAGGTATATTCGAAGAAATATGTTTAAAATGCACAGCGTCACAAAATATTTCATGAATATAAAACAAAAGCGAGATTGTTTACAAAATATTACATTTTCATAATCACTGTAAAATGAAGTTTATTATATCAGAATACAACTTTCTCATGATTACGAAGCAATCTTTTACGCTGTTTTAGTGTCTACATGCAAATACATAAAACTCCATGTACAAATATATCTATGTTCATATTTTAGTTAAAATCATTTGATTGGCCAAAAAAACAAAACACACAAAGATACGTGATAACAATACAAGAAAAATAACTGGTGAGTTGTGTAGTGATTTGTACAGTTTATCATAGTTTTTCATGTCGTTAAAAAATTAATAACTTTCTTATTAGTTGTCCGATTTTCCCAAAAATGTTGTCTATGTTTTTCTATCTGTTTGATCGTTTCTGCTTCTACTTAGATTAAGTGATTCTATGATCTTAAATCATATCCGCTCCCCATCAACACCCCTTAACAAAGAAGAACATTTAAAAAGGACTTAAGACAGAAAACTACATACATTACTAAGTGACTTTACTTCTTGCTTTTTGTGTGTACACCCCCTTGGTTTACCCCTATCTTCCATTGATTCTACATCTCATTGGTTTACCCCATTGGTCTACCTCGTATGTCCCATAGTGGTAGACATTGCGTCTACATTTCATCCGCCGACATCCCACTTGTTCTGCATTCCATTGATTTTACATCCCCATCGGTCTACACATTGCTCCACTAGCCCCATGAAACTCAATGTCGATCCTACCACTAACTTTTACATTGTTTTACCTTGCCTGTCATATCTATATATTTCGAAACTTCGTACCTATCTTCCGTACATTATACTTGATTTGAAATCTTTAATATTTTAGTGTGTGTAATCAATGCTTATACGCTTGTATAAAAAAGAAAGAATTTAAAATGTTTTTTTATGTAAATGTGGAACAAATAAACTTCAAAACTGTTAGAGACGGCGCTGTACTGCCGCGAGATATTGCGCGGTTATGAATATATATGTTTTATGTGTATCCGTATACCATGTAAATACCACGAATTTCATGAACCTTACTTGAGCAGTCCTGATTCTATAAAAGACGTATGGCAATTGGTGCTAACAACGATACACTGTAAAAGAGTTTTGCCATATGATTTTTTTTGATTTATAGGAAATTCACCCCTTGGCAATTAACCATAGACACTATCCACCCGACTACCCGTCGTACAAGTGTCCGGGATATTAAACTAATTGGATTTGTGTCAAGGCTATTCTGTCCTGAGGTTCCTTTTGTCCTAGCGTATAGGGGGAATCTGAAATATGTATATATCATGTAGTTTGTTTTGTTTTTTGTTCTGACAGTTTCCATAAAGCTGACACGGAATTATGAAATTACCTTGTTAGTTATGATTATCGAAAACATTATCACCATCATCATCACCATCACCATTAAAAAAAAATCATCCATCCCTCCCTATCCCCACCCCGGGCTATCATGCTTTCAAACAAGCGCTTTAATACTGTTATATCCCTTCTCCTGCAGGTTGAATTCTGTTTTAATGTTAACATTTCTGTTATTGTTATGTGTACACGTTCAAAACAGTTGTTATATTTTGTATACGTTGTATCGCTAAAATGTAGTTTGTTTTATTTCGTATATGTTGTATTGCTGAAATGTAATTTGATTTGTATGTTGCAGAAGAAAATAAATTCAATTCAATTCAATTCAATTATTTGAAGGTGATTCACGACATCAAGTATTTGTATAATGTAATTATCGTTAGGATTGAGCGTTAGACATGCAGCTTTATAATGATATAGCTATTCCTACCTGGAAGCATTTAAAGACAGTTATTGCTTTGTGGTATTGATATAATACATTAAAAAAGCTTTTGTTTTTGTTTTCCCTTTTTCCATTAAATATTGACAATTGTATGCTATCTAAACAAAAAAATTATATTTTCACAATAGTGTTAGAATTGTATGATGTTCCTCTTTTGCATGTATTTCCATGCTTTGAATTTTGGTTTTTAACAATTTATATCTCACACTGTATTAGTTGTTTTGTAATTAATGGAATGGACGTTGTGGCCGATAAACCACTACCACCACCACCACCACCACTACTACTGCTGCTACTACTACTACTACTACTACTACTACTACTATTACTACTACTACTACTACTACTACTACTACTACTACTACTGCTGCTGCTACTACTCTAACTCCTCTCCCTCCCTCCCCCATTTTCTTCCCCCTCCTGCCCCCTTCTCTGCCTCTGTCTGTGTATGTTATCTCTCTCTCTTTCTCAGCCATTCTCCTTTTCCTGTATTTTTCTTCGCCCTCTTCTATTTTTCTTCTTCCAAACCCCTCTTCCTCCCTGCCCCTCTTTCCTCTCTCTTTACACACACAAACGAAACACACATACAAACAATCACTCTATTTTATTTCTCTCTCTCTCTCTCTCTCTCTCTCTCTCTCTCTATACCAGCTCTCACTCTTTATCTTCGATCTTACTTCTTTCTCCTATTTTGCCCCACCCTCCCTGCCAATATTTCCTCTGTCTCTCTATTCTGCCCCCCCCCCACACACACACTCTCTCTCTCTCTCTCTCTCTGCCCCTATCCCACTACCATCTCTGTATCATATGTTTGCTTTTTCTGCCATTTTGTGCTAGTCTATTTGCTTTATGCCACATTAGTACTTTTAGGATTCTTCACTCAATCTATAATTAAATTATTGCTATGGCGATGAAAATTAATACTCTATCGTATCATTTCACTTGGTGGAAGAGCAAATATATTTTTGTGGTAATGAACACTTTGTTCATGTGGATAATTGTTAAATCTAGAGCATTTTGTTTCTCCCCAAAGCAGGTAAAAGAGAAAAAGAAAAAAGTGGATTACAAAATGCATTTACTGTACTATATACATGTAGTGGATAGTTGTAAATGAAGACATAATTTTTTATTTTTTTTGGTAGTATTGTTTTATTGTATTCATTCAGTACAAAATATATAACAAACAAACATACAGCTTCATTGATTTACATATATCAAAATATAAAGAAAATTGTACATTTCTCAAAAAATACATAAGATAGTTTAATACACAGTACATAATGTTTACATTTAATTATAATTATAATGTTTACATTTAATTATAATGGCACATAAACATCGATTTATATCTTGCCAAAAAATGTAAATTACATTTAATACCGTGGCAGGTATTCGAACCCCGTACCATCAGCTTCTAGTGACTTATCCGCTAGTAGACAAAATCTCCACCACAGCTCTGCCACCTTAATACCCCAGGCATATCATACAGATCGACACCAGACCGAAAATTGATCGACCAAAATATTTCAAAAAAAATATCTAAAATGAATTTATCCGAATATCCCCCAAACCGGTCTGGTTGGAGAAGGTCTGGAGTCAGTTTGGTGGTGTGACAAAAGTATCTAGCGATAACACCCTAGATATTTGTTTTCTTCCTTTGGCGATTTTAAATAATTATATTGCCAGTGTATCCTTATATCCCAGAATTTATTCTGCAACTGATGCAAGATGGAGAAATCAAATTATGACACACGGCCTGCCTCTCTGCCCAACATCTTCACATAGTTATTAAAAGATATTATGTCTTATGACAGACAAATAAGTGTGAAGTGTTGGTACCCTATTGCCCCTATTGAAATTCATTAAAAATTTCTTCGTCTCATTAAATTACATTACCACATCAAACATAGAAGTGATATTTCAAACGCATTACAATTTTCAAAAAATTTAGCATAATTATCATTTTAATCTCTACTCATTTATAACCAGTATACGTACTATCTTCCATCTGTACAAATTATACCTTGATGTAAAAATTATATATGCGAATTAAATGGCCAGTTGTTTAATCTGATGAAATCTTATTTTATGAAATTGAAACATTAGAAACAAATCCCAATTGAAATTAGAAGTCAGTGCGTGCTAGACATTGTTGCTAGTCCGTGCGAATGTTATTACAGTAACGTGTTATCGTCAAATATTATATTAATGTTATCACCTGTTGATATTGGCATATAGATGATTCTATTCCATGACCATGTTTACACTGTAAACATCGCGCAAGTAATCCAAAGGCTACTACTTTGTATTTTTAACAAACAATAATGAAAATGAATATACTTTTGCAATGTACGTGTGACATAGAATCACTCTACAATTATACATAAATGTCATCGATACTCTTTAAATGCTTAGAAGAAAAGTAATTTTTAGCCGATTAAAATAATGAACGACACAAAATTATGTAGGCTTACATCAATCCATTGTCCTTGACATGTTTTATTTTAAAGGGGAATTAACCTCTCGACCCTGAAGCACTTTCATGACATAGGGAGTAATACAACGTTTCATTTGATATAAAAAGCATTGCTGTAGGCCAAATAATATCGTCTTGCAAGTACATTAAAGAGACCCTTCTTCACCATATTTACGACGTCGTCCGCTCCCCAAGAAAACTGTCATTTTGTCGAAATTTTCCTTCAAAACTTCCGGGTCGTGACGTATCGCAAGGATAACTGATGTAGCGCACGGTGCGCGCGTTATATGCGATACACGTCAAACAAGGTGTACTGGTTGTAATAATTGTTCCTCAAAAACCAAGGGTAAATCGTTTCATCGGTTTTCAGACCAACACAATCGCAATTAAATATTCAAGATATAGGTATTATCTCTGAAGGTCGACAGGAAAAAAAATGTGATCTGAATGAACATTGTGCAGTTTACAGCAGGAAAACGGCGTACGCAATAGCGGTTGAATCCATGCGATACGTCACAGAACGGGCCGTGTGCAAACACAATGGCGACGTAATGAAAATTCTCAGAGCCGCGAAAGACGAAGTATTCTGAAAAAAAAGTTACGGTCTCCTTTTCGTCAAATGTACGAAGTTTTGTATTTTTCAGATACTGTTTAAAATGGCCTACAAAGTAGAATTAACATATAGTTTGAGGTTAATTTTCCTTTAAAGATAAAATTTCTCTCTTACGACTTAAATACATTATCTGATTATCAAACAGTAATGTTATTATCAATCCGTTTGACATTACACGCACCTCAAGACCGATCACGTACAAAGCAGATTAAATTGGAGAACCGTTTCAAATATACCTTCCATATTGATGTTACTTTTTAAATGAAAACACAAAACAATTTTCTGGCGGATGATTGCAAGGATGAACGGATATAAACCATTCGATCTCCGTTGACATGATTGTAGCATTTTTTCTATTGCTTTTTCACTCTAAAAAATTCAGCCCTTCATGTCATGCTTGTTATTGTTACCCCATATCTGATGAACACAGAAAGAGAGGTCGAGGGAGGGGAGTACAAACAAAGAAAGGGATAAATGTCTTGTGATCGTCAATTGTGTGAAAGGTAAAGGCCAGTTCTGGTCATACGATTGCATTTTGAAAGAAACGTTGTGGAATCGATTAGAAAAGATTGATCATCTAGCATATAAGTATTGGTGTATACTGCAAGGTTCTGGAATCATCAAAATGATAAGAAATTTTGCCCAGTCTTGGTAAAGATTCAAGCACTGTACACAGAAATATGTTAATGGAACTACGCGACATCTATCCGATCCGGATAGATATAATAATTTACCAAATATATCAATTAGTAGGCGATTCCCCAGCAAAATTTCTATTATCATGTACTAATCAAAACATATTCTTTCACATGATTGGTAATAAGAGCTTCCATTTTATTTTTTGAGAGGGAGGCGTTTCCAAAACTGGTCTATACCTTTAAGATTGTCTTTCCTATCCGCTGGGAAAAGGATTGACATCGAGCACCCTCGAACGATCAAACCAAAAGCAATTAGGCGATTGCGATCGTCGTGGCAACTCAATAGACATAAAATTATACATTTATCAAAAGATGGCGAATTCATTTAATTTCAGTTATATTTCTTGTTACGTTGCGTTGCTCTATATCTGTAAGAGATTTTTCTTTAATCTATAGAAGCCCACATCAGTCCTTCGACTAAATACAGGTCTGGGTCCCTTTAGCTCCATATATGGCGTGGCGCCATTTTCTCCCCACACATTTACCAGTATAGTATGAGCGCACAACGTTTACTCAACATGAACTCAAATAAAAGTCTACTCGTCAAGGTTGATTTTTCCATCTCAATTCTTTCGCCTATTACTATGCGACAAACATTGGTGGTTGTTTTGAAGACCAGATGAATAAATGACTACGCGAGAATAACCAGGATGATAAAAGAAATTTCTGAGAGTGGGAAAACCTAGGCTCGTGACATTATCGCAGCACGCCCTTTTGTCTCTAGCCTCAGCTATTAAATTAAACGATGGACCAACTGCACACGATCGGATTAACAAATCTGGATGTGCTCCATGCCTATACCTACACCTTCCCTCTGAAGGCAAATACAGTAATTAAAATGTCCTTTCCATATCATAGAATTGCATCTCTATGAGCTACTTGCAGTGTGGGTACTTTGCAAATGACCCCTTGACATCTCGTCTAAAACTGCTATTAACGCAATAGTAGACGTAGAAGTTGACAATGTGATTGGTCAGTCTAAGGTTATAGAACGTGGACAGAAGTGTTAAAATTTGAATCTTTCCGTGTATAATTGAAGAAGGGATGAATGGAAACCCAACCTGTGGAATCCAAGTGACAAAGAGGAATATGGTTACAATTAGCAGCATACGCGTTGTTTTTCGTCCAAAGTCTTTGTTGTTCTTCTGCGCCTTTGATCGACGCGGACTAGGATTACGACGTTGAGGAACTGTAGCTGCCGTTGATGATGAAGCATCTTGACCAGGTATAACGTCACTTTTAGGCAGCGGGATGTGTTTGCCGTATTCATGCGATGGTTCAGGCACTGACTTTGTGAGATTCAAATCGGCGGCTTCACCTCTAAGAGATGGTGGTGTGCTGGTATTATTGGAACAACCTGCTGTCTCCAATTGCGATGAAACCTGTATTGCTTCGGACGGGTCTTTCATGTTTGTGTCATCCGGACGAGGACGAATTGCACTACTTGTTTCTGCGTGGTTAACCCTCGAATTCGACTCGAGTGAAGCGTTTGAAGCGACAGTAGCTGTTGGGAGTTCATTGCCTGTCAGCTTGGCGTGAATCTTCGCTCTTTTTCGTAAGAAAGCATATATCAAAATGTAAAGGAAACTATTCGTGGCAAACGATACAGTGAACACACTGGAAATAAGCAATACAAATAAGACGGTCCCCAATGGATTCGATGACACAAACTTACATACTCTTCTTTCATTCCAAATGGTCCAGGATGTCGTAATTGGACAGGGTAGGTAGATCACGATGGAAATAACGACACAAAGTATGATGAGTGAAATCGACTTTCGTACCGTCATTCGACGTCGAAGTGGATGGCATACGGCCAGATAACGGTCTATGCTGATCAGTGTGGTCAGGAGCAAGGAGTTAAGAGCGAAGATCTCTTCCGCGTAGAATACAAAGCGACACAAACCTATCGTAATGAGTTCGGGGAAACCGCTCCGGATGATGAAGGGCAAAGAAAACGAACAAGCAATGAAGTCGATGACGGCTTGGCCCATGATAAGGTAATCCGTGCTCGTCTTCCGTTTCTTCCATGCGTAAGTCTGCAGAATGATGGCATTGCCGGTTATTCCTAAGATTAATGACGTTATGTAGTACGTTAGATTTACGATGGTATTGTTACTGATATCGAAGTCCACCCCGAATTCGTCGATTTCGTCGGTAGGGCTCGAGTCATTGGACGTCATGTTTGCCACCAACATCGACAAATTATTGCGATCCATGATAATCAGGCACACTCGTAGAATGGACACGTTGCAAATAAGGCTTTATTAACAGAATAAATATTCCTCAGTTAGAAGCCAATGAGATTGTCAAAATAAAATAAAATCCAATGAGTAGGCCTATGTACTATTTTGATCTGTGAAAGTCAAAATTGCGCTGAGGCGTCAGACACAGATAATTAATGACGGCAAAAGAAGGTGCATGTCATTTTATATTAGAACGCCACTAGAAATCATCATTATCAACGCTGAACTGTCATGGAAACGATAAATGATTAAACGTGTGCATGAAAGTGATCGCAAACAAACCGCGTGGGAGGGAATAGAAGATATAGAAAGAGAGAGGGAGAGAGAGAGAATCCGATCAATTCAATTGTATTCAAATCTATTAGTTCAAATGAAAATTCGTTGCATTTTCATGCATTATTCACAGGAAAAAATGAATGAATGTAGATGGGACATGATACTTACAAAATAAATATAGTATATAGAGAGAGACAACATATAGCACTTTAACATTCACATTATATAGATATTTTCTCTAAATTTACGTTATATTCAATGTTTGTTTATATATCCGAGTAATTACCAACACAATATAGCATTGTAATTATTATTACTATAATTATTATTAATATTATTATTAGTTTATTGTTATTGTTGTCATTCGTTTGGCTCATTATATTTTTATAATAGCATTATTAGACAAACAATAAATCACAAACAGTTTAACAATCATAATATTTTGTAATCATAAATATTTTCTATATGGTGTAAAAAATAACCATGTACACTGTATATATCCTAGTAAGTAAATGATGTTCATATCCTCTGGGGATGCAATATCTTATCCTGATAAATCCACAACTGTTACATTAATTGTCCCTATAAATAAAACCTAAATATGAATGCAATATGTATGCAATATGAATACCAAATTGAAGGCACTGAGTATGAAATAGTTAATTAATAATAAAAATGCAATATATTATGACATGTGAGTATAAATACAAAAGAGACATTTTCATATCATTTGAGAAAGGATGGCTATTATAAGGAGTTAAATAAAATTGTCATTTAATAAATACAAATTAGTTTTTGATCATTTCCTACAATCAAATAGTAAAGAAAATATTATGAATCATACATTTTACATTTCATTCAACAGACGGATAGAGTACGGAAGAAAAGAGTTCAGGGCCCCGTCTTACAAAGAGTTGATATCAATCGTAACTTATTTGCGATTGATATCAATCGTAACTATGTACATAAGAGATAGGAGACTGCAAACTTGCGATTGATTGGAGGACTTACGATTGATTTGGATCGATCGTAACTCTTTGTAAGACGGGGCCCAGGTGCCTCGAAGTGCGGGATTTCTTCGACTGCCACCTTTTACCACTTCTTAACCTGACATAATTTTCATTCAGGAGGCGACTTGAATCCCTTGACACCTTGACAGCCAAACACACTGCTCTGTTTCTACAAACCACATCAAAATCCATCGGTCTATCTATTATTTTGGCTGCTTGTTTGACAATGGTTTAGAGTTTTCCTTGGTCTTTCTTTCTGGCACTATTGTACCACACTAAAGAATCATGTGTCGTTAAACTCTCAGCTACGGACCGATACAAAAGTGATAGTATATGGTCCTATCAACATGGTATGGACGCAGCTTTCGCAGAGAGTGGATTCGCTGGCTCCCTTTTTGTTGCAAGGGCTTTTGTATGCTCATTCTAGACCAGTTCATTGTCAGTGGTTGTGCCCAAATATTTGTATGTAGTAAAAATTTCAATATCTTGCCCTTTAATGCTTGAGGGAGGGAGAAAGATTTATGATATTATTGCTTACTGGCTTATAATATAATCATATATTAACCTGTTTTACGTAACGGATAATATTTTGACAAAGATTTTTTTTAATGAAAAACTGTGGGAGAATAGTAAGTACGCGGAGTGCAAACATGTATTGATACAGTTGTTCCGTCGATTTCTTTGGTATGACCCGTCTGAATGAAATTGTCGACTGAACAACGACACTATTAACATAAACTTCTCTTTTCACAATGCATGTCTTCCAAATAAGTCACTTATGTTACTGAATAAAGCTTTTCCCCTAAACTAATAATAATTCCTTTGTTTTTAATCCCTGAATTGTGAGATAAAAATATATATGTATATGAATTTACCTAATTCCTCTGTGAAAAGTGATATTATATGAAAACTTTCAAATGAAGAACATAGAAAATAGCAAAAGTAACGTAGCACCTACAGAATCAGATTATCGAACGAATGTGCTTTACCTCAACTTATCCTTATTCTTCTTGTCATAATGCCTGACTTGTAAAACATATTGAATTCTGTAATAGAAAAAAAGTGATCGACGTATTTCTGTGTGATGTCTGTCTGTTATGCCTGCCTTTTGCGTTAATGAAATACATGCATGTAACGGAGTGAAAATTATCGAATGATAAAACTTTTCCGCAACTAGGCCTACGCGTAACACCTGTTTGCTCACACAGTCATTGTGAAAATTTGGAACTGAATGATAGTGTCGACTGAACAACTAAACGGAGCTTTCCCCAAAAAATGATATGTATTCCTTTGTTTTTAATGACTGAATTATAGGAGAAAATGTAAGTGAATAAATCATAGACTAAATTAAGCTTTCCCACAATTTATCACAATTCCCCTGTCATGTCTGTCTACAATGCCTGTTTTTTGGAAAATGTATTGAATTATGTTACAGAATTAAATTATTGGCTGAATAAAACCTTTCCCTTCGGTACCCTTATTTCTATGTTTCTTTGCCTGACTTGTGGAAAAGAGAATTAAAGGTAATTATCGACTGATAAGCTTTCACAACAACTGACCATACTTTCTCTTGTTTTAATTTGTCTTGTGAAGATGTGAATTCTGAATAAATTTGCTAATGAGACATCTTTTATTAAAACAAAATAACCTTTGAACTTAGAAATGATGTGTACCATGATTACAATCGATTATTTACTAACATGACAGACATCAAAACAAACTTTGAATTTTTTAAAATTAAAAATATGAGATAATAATAATAATAATAATAATAGCCTAATAAGTCCACTCCAAATTTTATTAAACCGAAACGGAAATTCGTTTTGCCCAATATATTTATTGATCGTTAGCCCGGCAGCCACTGAGCAGCGCCAGATCGACGTTGCTCTATCCCTTATTGTTGAACGCCAAACAAGGTAGCAACAACTCCCATCTTTTAACGTCTTTTGGTATGACGCGGCCGGGGTTCGAACCCACGACCTCCCGGTTGTGAAGCGGACGCTCTACTGACTGAGCCAACACTCCGGTGGTATCCATAGAAACCTGTGACGGAGACGTTTGATTACCAATGAGCAACGAAAAACCAGCTTAATTTGAAGTAATACTGGTTATTAAAGTGCGGGTTCATAGAAAATCACAAATATAGCAAATAGCGTAGTACTAGAAACTGGTAAGCTAACAGATGGCCATCATGCAAGTTTTAGGTCAAGTACATACCGGGTGGTTTATAAAAATACAAATAAAACAACCTCCATAGCATCTCGGATATGCGAGAAATTCGCCGGAAAAATAAGGATGTTTTAATGCCGTCACAATGTGAACCAACCCTGCCCAAGCAGACGACATCCCATAAAGAATGAACATAATTGCAATGCTTTTATTTATCAAATTATAATGAGTTTAGTGTATATAAATGTGATGGAATTTTACACCATTCAAAAAGGGATATGACCCCCATTCTGATAACTGAATTCTTTTGTTTGTAAATACACAGGATATTGGTCAATGAACATTCGAAGAAACCACACTTTCAAATTAAAAAACCTCCGGAATGATAGCATGGACGTCATTTATTCCCTCTTGAAACGCCGAACATGCCGCGGTGTATGCAGCTTAAAATACAATGGCGTCTTATTTTGTTTACAAGCGACGGATTCCCTTTTTTTTTTAATCCTTGCATTTTTCATCGAAATAATACCATGCACGGGGTTTAGAGTGAGGCAATATATTAAACATTTCGCCTGAGGGTATTGAAGTAAGAGAAATAACTGAAGAAAAGATGACAAAACAGGCACTGGAATTGTGTGAGATGTCATGGGATATCGTCTGCTTGTGCACATCATGTTCAACATGTGACGTCATATCTTAGCAGCGACCGGGGAGCTTTTCAGGTGCTATGTCGGGGCTGTATCTAAGCGTTTTGTAATTGTTAATAATCAATACTTCGAATGTTTCCTAGCATTGGCTTTTGATAACCTTGGCCAATCAAAGTGTTGCCTTTGCAATAATGATATTAAAGTTAGTTTTTTAAATCAATGAACCTTCTCTTTAAGGCGTTAGGAAGATATTTTCAACCATATTAGGTATTTTGGTTCTAAACAATCGCGTCATAGTCGTCATGTACTATTTACAGACCATCGAAATGTTCACTTTTCCATTTCATTTCATTTATGTTCACTTCCAAAAATAAATAAAACATTATAGCGTGATGAAATGTGCAGGGCATGGTTGATGGTTGATAATTAAAAGAAAATTGAACAAACTGACAATAAATAAATGTACAACATGTCTTGAATCATAAAAAAGTAAATTTTCCAGTATTGTTCAAGAAATTTGCATTATTCATTCGATATGTTGTGTCTTTTATTACCAAACACTTGAGCAAAACAAGAAAAGGAATAATGTCTGAAAAAAGCTGCTAGCCATGACGATGAATCTGTCAATCTGCTTAAATATGGCGTAAATGTGTTTAGCAGAGTTTGATGCACATTTACAATATATTTTTAAGAACAGGTGTCTACATCATATACCTACAACAACTTTTTTTTTTAAATGAAATAAATGAGGAATGATTTCAATTTGAAGAAGATAATTACATAATACTAGGTTTGTCAGTGGTTGGTTGACCAAGCCTCCCTACATGTATACATGAAGTTGTATTCTTTGGTCTTCTTAACACCAGTATGAGTTATTCGGTTCTTCGTTAATTTAAGCGGTAATACATTCACTTGTATAAGTTGCAGTGTCATTGGTTACTCTTCTATACTAGAGTAAGTAGACAATTAAGACATTATGTATGTTGTCCCGAGTTACACTTATAATGTAAGAATACTTATCACAGGACAAAGGCGGGCTGCAGGAAAATCAAGTGTCAATCAGGCCGTTATGATGTGGCCCTCTTATGTCTAATTTGTGTTTAAGCATGGAACCAGCATGTTAACTCTGTTTCCCATGTTTCCAAGACCTTGCTGTCCCAGAAAAACTGTATCAAATTTACATTTATGGACATGGAAATGTCTGTATGTTTTTCTTCATATTATATAGAAACATATAAATAAATGTTCAACTTCGAATTAAGAAATGTGACATGTTATCTTACGTCCCGAGGGTATTAAAAAACTCCATTTCGAAGGACACTCCACCTTACACTAATTGATGTATACAGTTAGACATATCTTCCATTTAATAATAATAATAATAAAGTAATTTATATATAGCGCATAATAATAAATTATGGTCACAATGATAACGTATTGTCTAATGTTGCTATGGTAATATCTACATTTCAAGTTCTCGTGGAATAATAGTATGCATCCATATAAGCCGATGTCTTTATGTGCGGAGAATATTTTTTAATTTTCAATTATCTGTTCATCTTTTCTATTTTTCTTTTTTAAATTTCATAAGGAAACTGTGTGATATTGACTTGATTTCACCATAGCATATTTTCCATTATTAATTTCAATTTATAATAAAAGTATTAAATTTTCCTCCACTGAGTTTAAAGGCACATTGTCCTACTTGTAGCTACTTGCTCCCTCTATATAGAAAACTTCCCCAATCAGTGCCTGTTGGTCCCCCATGATCCTCTTTTTCTTATGTTAAATGAGAGCTGAGTTAATGAGATAGCCACCTGTCACAGTGACCTCGCTGGCTCGCTGGGCGGTCTAATCCCTTCTTGCTGAAGTAGTAAAGCCTACCTTTAACAACATAATCATGATAGTTAACAGACATTTGTCTACTTATATATTCAACATTATTGAATGTCTTACTATGAAAGGGACAAAAATCCTATTAAGGAAATTCTGGATAAGCTGTCTACTTATATATCCAAAATTATTGAATGTCTAACTATGAAAGGGACAAAAATCCTATTAAGGAAATTCTAGATAAGCTTCATTTTATAGTTCAAGAGTATTTTCTTATTTATAGTCTATTCGTTTAGAACTCATTTGCTCACAAAACATCCGTTACATATAAAAGGAATTGGGTATTGCAAGGAGGAGAATTGATCAGTCGATGATTTTAAACATACTATTTTAAACAAAGATTTTTTGATTCGTTGGGGGGGGGGGGAGTTTAATGAGTTGATAATTTCATTAAGTTACATAGTTTATTTTTTCACAAGTAGGGTAAAAGGTTTATTTAGTCTTTGCATTATACAATTAGGTAACGTACTCCTTCGCAAGACAGTTATTATGTAAATAAGATGATTTTTTATTAGTGAGCGAAAAGCATTATCAGTTAAAAAGTTTCTTCACAATAGTCAATTCCTTTCTTTAGAAGGCGCGCATTGTAAATTAGGAGGCTTACTTCGAACCATCAGTTCATCGCGTCCGGTCGGGAGTTGCGTTACACGACCTTTCAGAAAACGAAAGCAGAAGATGACGTGACCTTTCGTAGATTAGCCGTTGGGAATACACAAAGTGTCGTGTAAAATGCACAAGAGTATTTTGTACATGAGAGGGGTTTATTTTACAAACATTATCCCCGACATATTGTGAATAAAGGGGCATGTTTTTAATAAAAGATTGGCTAACGCGACCACCCGATCCGACGCGATGACACGGTGATTCAAAGGAAGCCAAATCAGGATTAGTTTGGGATACAGGGGACCGTTTCTCGAAACCGTCATTAGTCTAACTTCTTGGACAACCCATTGAAACGTGTAGATTAGCACACGTACCTATGACACGTCTACGAACTTAGACCTATGACGGTTTTGAAAAACGGGCCCCGGTTTGATTAACCGATAATTTCACACAGTTACGCAATTCCCCAAATAAGCTTGGGGGAAGATTAGTCCGCTGATTTAATTCATGTACAATATTCAATTCTTAGCAACGCGAACTTTATGCCCCAAAAAATGTTTTAAATGTTTAAATCTTATTTTATTCATGAAACATTCGTAATATCCATGGTGCATATAATTACATCGTGAAGAAAACTCTTGTTTACTCTCTGGGTGCTACTAAAACGTTGAGAAACGGAAAACATATTTTTGTTTAAATCAATAAATCTTATCCATTAATTATCAGATGAATTACGTTTGGTATTATATTTTGATCAATGAAATATTTATATTATAAAATAAAGTATAAACAATTTGATGACAACGTTTGTCACATTCGAACCTCCTACCTTTTACATGGTGACGTAACATGGGTCCTGCCGTTGAGTGGAATGTATCATAATATTTGAAGTAAAACAAAATAAAAATGTAACTTTTACCTTTCCAAGCAAAGGACAACAAAAAAGAATATTTTTGTAATGATAATGTAAATTAAAATCGATCAGTAACTTTTTGCTTAGAGCCGGTTTATCATATCACAAGATGTTGTATAGAAAGTGAGCCAAGAATAACAAAGTTCTGTTTGTTTAAAGTAATGCTTGCATTTCCATCATTTCATTAATCCAATCCGTTCCACTGGCTGTCTGCCCTAACAACAGTCAAGACGAAAGACTTCATGCATGGCTGATCGTCAACGAAACGGAGTTTTTTGTTTGTTGCAGGCAGCCAGTGAAAATTATGGAAATGCAAGAATGACTTTAAAGGTAAAGACCAGTATTGGCAACGCCCCAATTTCAAAAAATGAAATGGAAGCTCTCATTACCAATCATGTGAAAGAATATGTTTTGACTAATACATGATGATAAAAAATTTGCCGGGAAACCGCCTACTAATTCATATATTTGGTAAATTTATTTCTCTCATGGTCTGGTGAGAGAGATAGGGTAGTCCCATATACATCTTTCTGTGTATAGTGCTTGTAACTTTACGAAGAATGGGCCAAATTTCTTATCATTTTGATGATTCCAGAACCTTGCAGATGCTAGATGCTAGATGATCAACCTTTTCTGATCGATTCCACAACGTTTCTTTCACAATGCAATCGCATGACCATTACTGGTCTTTACCTTTAAACAAACAGAACGTTGTTATTCCTGGCTCATTATTCCTGATTGAGGTGTCATATGAAAGGGCGGAAAAAGAACTTTCTATAAATGAAATTTAGAATTCGTTCGCCAAATCACTTTTTTGTGCCCTTTCTTTAAATTGTTTATAATTACTCATGCGTTAAATCGTCGCTGTTTTCACGAAGTGACGGTAGTGAAAAAAAATTGCATTCACTTTGCGTTACGATTTTCCTCGCTACCGTCACTTCGTGAAAACAAGGACGAAATATGCAACATATGAGTTCCATCAAATGAAAGAGGAGGATATAAGCTTATAAACAAATATGTGTCATTTATTGATTATAATTGTGATTAATTTGTTATAAAACATCTGTAAAATATCGGTTTCGTGTTTTCTGAGACGCACTGTATCAGCGTACACCAGTACTGCGACTAAATACACGTCTAGGTCTCGTAAGCTCCCCAGGGCGTGGCGCCATTTTCTCCCCACACATTTACCAGTATAGTTTGAGCGCACAAAGTTTACTCAACAGGAACTCAAATGAAAGTCTACGCGTCAAGCTGGACTTTTCCATCTCAATTATTTTGCCTATTATTATACAAAAAAACATTGCTGGTTGTTTTGAAGATTAGATGAATAAATGACTACGCGAGAATGTCCAGGATAATAAAAGAAATTTAAGAGAGTGGACAACACTAGGCTAATGAAACTTTCGCAGCACGCCCTTTTGTCTCTAGCCTCAGCAAACGATGGACCAACTACACACGATTGGATTCGTATCAAATAACATGGATGTGCTCCATGCCGAGATAAACTATACACCTTCCCTCTTAAGGCGTACAGAAATCAAAATGTCATTTCCATGTCATAGAACTGCATCTCTATGAGCTACTTGCAGTGTGTGTACTTTGCAAATGACCCCTTGACATCTCTCCTAAAACTGCTATTAACGCAATAGTAGACGTAGAAGTTGACAATGTGATTGGTCAGTCTAAGGTTATAGAATGTGGAGAGAAGTGTTAAAATGTGAATCTTTCCGTGTATAATCGAAGAAGGGATGAATGGAAACCCAACCTGTGGAATCCAAGTGATAAAGAGGAATATGGTAACAATTAGCAGCATACGCGTTGTTTTTCTTCCAAAGTCTTTGTTGTTCTTCTGCGCCTTTGATCGACGCGGACTAGGATTACGACGTTGAGGAACTGTAGCTGCCGTCGTTGATGATGAAGCTTCTTGATGACCAGGTATAACGTCACGTTTAGGCAGTGGGATGTGTTTGCCGTAGTCACGCGATGGTTTAGTTATTGACTTTGTGAGATTCGAATCGGCGACTACACCTCTAAGAGATGGTGGTATGCTGGTATTATTGGAACACCCTGCTGTCTCCAATTGCGATGAAACCTGTATTGCTTCGGACGGGTCTTTCATGCTTGTGTCATCCGGACGAGGACGAATTGCACTTCTTGTTTCTGCGTAGTTAAACCTCGAATTTAACTCGAGCGAGCTGGCGGCGTTCGAAGCGATAGTAGCTGTTGGGAGTTCATTGCGTGTCAGGTTGGCATGAATCTTTGCTCTTTTTCGTAGGGAAGCATAAATCAAGATGTAAAGGATATTATTCGTAGCAAACGATACAGTGAACACACTGGAAATAAGCGATATAAATAAGACGGCCCCCAATGGATTAAATGGCACAAAGTTGCATACCCTTCTACCATTCCAAATGGTCAAGGATGTCGCAATTGGACAGGGTAGGTAGATCACGATGGAAATAACGACACAAAGTATGATGAGCGAAATCGACTTTCGTACCGTCATTCGACGTCGAAGTGGACGGCATACGGCCAGATAACGATCGATGCTGATCAGTGTGGTCAGGAGCAGGGAGTTTAGAGCGAAGATCTCTTCTGCGTAGAATACAAAGCGACACAAACCTATCGTAATGAGTTCGGGGAAACCGCTTCGGAAGATGTAGGGCAATGAAAACGAACAAGCAACGAAGTCAATGACGGCTTGGCCCATGATAAGGAAATCTGTTCTCGTCTTCCGTTTCTTCCATGCGTATGTCTGCAGAATGATGGCATTGCCGGGTAATCCTAAGATTAGTGACGTTATGTAGTACGTTAGATTTACGATGGTATTGTTACTGATATCGAAGTCCACCCCGATTTCTTCAGTAGGACTCGAGTCATTGGACGTCATGTTTGCCACCAACATCGACAAATTATTGCGATCCATGATAATCAGGCACTCCAGTAGAATGAACGCGTTGCAAATAAGGCTTTATTTACAGAGTAAATATATTTCTCAGTTAGATATATGAGATTGACAAAAGGAAATAAAATCCAATGAGTATGTACTATTTTTATCCGCGAGTGAAAGTCAAAATTGCGCTGAGCGTCAGGAACGGACAATTAATGACAGCGAAAGAAGGTGCACATCATTTGTGACCCGGCACCACAAAACCAACAAAAAGTCGCAACCAGCGATTCTCCGTAATCAGCTAAAATGTCAATTTAGGTGAAAAAAATAGATTTTTGTTTTTTTGCATTTTCTGAAAGAGTGGTCTTTTCTGTACCTAGTATCAAAATTTGGAAGTCTAAAACATAGTAGAAGACGTGTTTTAAACGGTTTTTCTAGACCAGTTTTTTTCGCACAGCCTTCGGTCTCTTCCAAAATTTGATCACTTTTCCCGAGCGAAATTATCGTAGTCCGGAAATGGTCGGTCGTTGCTAACGGGTCGTGCTACGCGGGCTGTGATTGGTCCGTTATAGCAATCAGTGCGGCGCGCCATTTTGTTTGTATCCGCTTTCTCATCCGAGTTCCAGATTTGCGTTCGTCTTATATTCTCCGTTAACGACTTCGAGTAGCTTGAGTTGTTGCATTTTCAAACTTGTGATAAAGGATGAGAAAGAGTTGTTGCATTTTCAAACTTGTGATAAAGGATGAGAGAGAGTTGTTGCATTTTTAAACTTGTGATACAGGATGAGAAAGAGTTGTGACATTCCCTAAATAATTTTGTTTTCATTTCTGTCCTTCCAAATTTATTCTCCCATAAGAGTTTTGAAATCAATTTCTTATTGTAAACACACATTCACACTCTTGATATCATCATTTTGCATACAGCTATCATAATTCTCCCCCTTCTTTTCCCTCTCTGTCTCTCTCTCTCATTCTTTCTATTTTTCGTTATTCTATGTTGGTGTCTTTACTGTGTGTCTCCTGCCTTTCTTTATTTTTATACCACTTTCTGGCTGGTATTTATGAATTGCTTCCATTAATTATCATCAGGATGGCTACTGGAAATGAAAGAGCAAGTCATAGTAAAAATACTTTGAACCTCCTGTGAGAAAGAAAACAGTATGGGAATTAAGTATAAAGCAAGTTCATAATGTGGTTACAAATAATTGCCCAGATGTATACAAAACAAGATAGGTGACAAGCAGTGTTATGTAAGGGGGAACAAAAAGACTCCGGGTCCACCATGAATAGGCATTGTCTAGTGCAGGTGTCTCGGCACTATGTTGCAGTTCACTTAATCTGTCCAATTACAACTCTATACATTTACAACATAATAACTTTTGAAAGACTTAAGTCCACACATTGAAACCTCAGAAACATAATGAACAGACTATGTTTGACCATCAGGCCAAATTTCAGCCTAATCTGAAAATCTCTTCATAGTGGTTGCTATGGCCTTTTGATTCACCCTTCTATTGATTTCCCTGTGGTTTGCTTGCTCCGCATGCTTGAATAGCCCCAAACTTTAAAGCTCTCTTTCTCACAATTTAATACCAGTAACCTCCCTCACCAGCTCTTTTCATTCACTAAATTGAAAGGGTTAGGAAGCTTCAATTTGGACAAGTAATATACCATTTTAATGAGGAGAACTTCTTCTTTCATAATCAGATGAAATCAGGAAAATAATTTTTTGCGACTTTTTGTTGGTTTTGTTGTGCCGGGTCACATTTTATATTAGATGGCCACTTATAATCATCAATATCAATGCTGAACTGTCATGGAAACGATAGATTATTAAACGTGTGTCTCAAAGTGATCGCAAACGACCCGCGAGGGAGGGCAAACTAGACTGAGGGAGAGAGATAATTAAAATACCGTTGCTTACTGGCTCATATAACTATAGAGTTGACCTGTTTTATGTAATAGATGATATTTTGACAAAGAATACAACATTTGAAAAAACTGTGAGAGAATAGTGTATTAGAACTCAGGACTCGACTGAATGAAATTGTCGACTGAACAACCATGAACTTCTCTTTTCATAATGCCTGTCTTTCAAAGAAGCCAATTATGTTACGGAATGCAGCCTTTCCCCTAAACTAATACTAATTCCTTTTTTTATAATGCCGGGAATGCGAGAAAAAAAATGAAAGTGAATTACCTAATTCCTCTGTGAATAGAAATATTATATGAAAAACTCAAATATGAAGAGTATACAAAATAGCAAAATTACAAAAATTTAGTTTTAAGTGCTTTTTGACCATTTAACGTATTATCTATTGAATCAGATTATCGAATGAATTTGCTTTACCCCCAACTAATCGGTACTCTTGTCATAATGCCTGACATGTGAAAAACGTGAATTCTGTAATATAATTCAATTCATTTCAATTCACTTTTTATTCATGTTTCCAACAAAACATTACAATCAATTATAATCATTTACAACAATTAAGGAATACACATTGGAACAGAGGCGTTCACTAAAAAGCATAGCTTGTACAATTGTGGACCCCTCAAATGATAATTAGGAATATGACTAAAACTATTGACTTATTAAAGATTTTCCTATCTAAACCTAATACTTCGGTCATGTCTGTTTGCTTCTGCATTCCTTGTAAAAATTTGGAGCTGAATGAAATTGTCGACTGAAGAACTGAACGAAGCTTTTCCCCTAAACCAACACTAATTACTCTGTTTATAATGCCTGAATTGTAGGAAAAATTGTAAGTGAATAAAATCATCAACTAATTACGCTTTACCCCAACTCATAACAATTCTTTTGCCATGTTTGTCTTTAATGCCTGCATTTTAGAAAATTGAATTATGTTACGGAATTAAATTGTTGGCTAAATAAAAGTTTCCCATCATTACCCTCATTTCTATGTTCGTTTGCCTAACTTGCAGAGAAAAAAAGAATGTATTAAAAGTAATTATCTACTGATTAAGCTTTTCCCTCGACTGACCATACTTTCTCTTTTTAATTTCTTTTTTACTGAATAGGTGAATTCTGAAGAAATTGGCTATTGAAAGATCTTTCATACAAAATTACCCTTGAACTAAGAAATGAAGCGTACCATGATTATAATTAAATGAATTACTAAAATGACGGACTTCAAAATTAACCTTGAAATAAAAGACAGTTTTATATTTAAAAAAATACGAAATATTCCATGGAAACCTGTGATTGAGACGTTTAATAAGCAAGGAGCAACGGAAAATGGCTTAATATGAAGTCGCATTCCTTTATTGGTTATTACGGCGTCATTATGTTATTAGGAAGGTATTTTGGTTCTAAACAATCACGTCATCGTCGTCATGCACTATTTACAGACCTTCGAAATAATCATAAATATGTCGCAATTTTCATATACAAATTTTTGTTTGTAAAAACTATTTCTTAATTGTTTTCTTCATCAGAGTCATCCTCTATTCTTTTGTGGGGCGGTTTGACAGGAATGAGCAAGACGTGCCAGCATAGGCCCGGGAAGTGTGGGGGGCGGGGGGCAGGGGGGCGCTCGCTCCCAACCAAAAAAGTGGGGGAACGCATTTTCGCCCCCCCCCCAAAAAAAAAGGAGTAAAAGGGTAAAGATTTGAACCAAAAAGAACATAAAAGATAATAAAACCTAAATTGAATCACATATAAATTATATTCCATTCAAAGGAAAGGAAACTTAACACAAAGTATATTTCTTAAACATTCTGCATGTCCCTATTTATTTATTAATGGAGGTTTATATAATAACGATACGAGCATATCGTGGAAATATTGTGAGAGGATGAGAAAGCGCGTGTGTTTTGTTATAATACGGGTGAGAAGACATGAGCCCCTGAACACTGGGATGCTGATGTGGGGTATTTCTTATTCGATACCATTACCAGTGATTTACAAATGTTGCTGAAATGACATGATTTTCCGGTATTTTATCACAATCGTTTTGTAAATCAAACCTTTTTTACAGTCGGGCGAAAAAATATGCTTCGCTCCCTACGCTCTACCTGATCGTTAATACTCCACTTTGAAAAACGTTCCGCAGGTCCTGCATGTAACATGTACAAGTGGTGGTGATGCAGATTTTTCTTCTCCCCCCCCCCCTCATTAATTACGCCACTGCCCTTGGAAGGTGAGCCCCCTGGAATGCCCCCCCGCCCCCCCCCCCCCCATTTCCAAACCACCTCCGGCGCGCCTGCCTGCCATGACACCCCAACCTACGAGTTGCCGCCCTTCTGGCTCCAAATAGACATGAATACGTAACTAAAATCTTTTTCCTTTTCATTTTGTATTCATTTCTTTTCATTTCTTTTCGTTTCCAAACATAAAATCAAACAATATAATCTAATAAAATGTGCAAGACATGGTTGATAATACAAACAAACAAATAAACAAACTAACAATAAATAAATGTACAAGATGCCTTTTCAAGAACGCAAATTTGTTTCCAATAATGTTCAAGAAATTGCATATTTCGATACATTTTTCTATTACCAAACACCTGAGCAAAACAAGACAAGGAGAGAAAAAAAAGATGTTTGGTAATGCAGAGGCCGACAGAGAGCCAAAGACGGTAAATTAAAGGCCCCTTGTGGGTAAAAGAACAAACTCACCCGCACACACACAAATACACGCACACACACACTCCCACACACCCATGCACGCACTCACACGCGCACACACACATAATACCTTCGGAAGACCCGTGGAAGACAGACGTATACCTGAATCAAAGCTGTGTCATGTTTCCAAGACCTTGCTGTCCCAGAAAAAGTGTATCAAATTTACATTCATGAACATGAAAATGTCTGTATGTTTTTGTATTCATATTATATAGAGAGATATAAATAAAAATTAAACTTCGAAGCAAGAAATGTGACATGTTATCTCACGTCACTAGGGTATAAAAGACTCTTAGACGTCTGATAAATAAGCGTTCTATTATCATTTCGAAGGACACTTCACTTTACACTAATTGATGTATACACTAAGACATGTATTCCATTTGGTCGCAGCGGTAATATCTACGTCACATGTTGCCATGGAATAATAATTGTACATCTATATGTCTTTTATGTGCGGTGTATTTTCTAAAAACTGTCAATTATCTGTTCATCTTTTCTAAGGAAACTTTGTGTTTTTCATTTGATGCTACTTTATCATCTATTCCATTAAAAGTTCAATTTATAATAAAAGTATTAATTTTCCTCCACTGAGTTTAACAAAATAATCCTGATAGTCAACATATATCTGTCTATTTATATCCAACATTATTGAATGTCTAACTATAACAGGAAAAAAAAACCTTTTAAGGAAATTCTGGATTTTATAGTTCAAGATCATTTTCTTTTGGTATAGCCAATTCATAAAGAACTCATTTGCTCACAAGAAATCCATTATAAACAATATGTATTAGGTTGTGCAAGGAGAAGGATTAAAACGTAGATGAGTTTAAACATACAGTTGCATAGTAAGGCAGCTATTTTAAACAGAAGAATTATGAGTCGTTGGGGAAGTTTAAAGGTAAAGACCAGTTTTGGACACGCCCCCCCCCCTCTTAAAAAATGAAATGGAAGCTCTTATACCAATCATGTGAAAGAACATGTTTTGACTAATACGTGATGATACAAATTTTGCCGAGAAACCGCCTACTAATAATTGATATATTTGGTAAATTATTATATCTATCTGGACCGGATAGGTTTTATGTATTAAAAGAACATTAATTGGGATTACTTAGCGAAAAGCGTATTTCACAAATATACCCCTGGCATTTCGTGAATAAAGAGGCAAGTCAATCCTTATTCTTATTCTTTTTTTAAAACTAAATCAAAATGTAACTTTCACCTCTTCAAGCAAAGGACAAAAGGGCAAAATAAAGATACTTTGTTGTGGTATAAATTTATTTCGATATCAAAATACAATAAATAAGGTTATAATCTGGTGCCATCTTGCCCGAATATCACCATACGGGGATGTTTGTGGAACTCGCTGCTTGAAACTATCACATTTCTATTATTTCGCGAGCGAGCGAAGCTAGCGAGAACAAAAAAAACAACACTTTACTGTCTCTGAAATTGTATTCCTTCATCGAAATACCTAACGAGATCTTTATATATAATTTCGGCCACTTACATTTTCTAAAATTGACATTTAATTTGTTCTAAAATATTTTTTTGATATGACTGTCTAAAACACACTCGCAGCAGCACGTTGAAAAAAAATGCTGTACTATGGTCACAATTTGAGGGGGCAGATTGACTAGTAGGACGGGAGGTGATTTAACACCCTGCTCCATTAGAGTGCGGAAGTTTTGTATTTTAAAGTGAAACGGACACACATACATACATACTCTCTCTGTCTCTTTTCCCGCACGCATTCCGTCACTCTTACCTCCATTTCTTTTTCTCCTCTGCCGTACTATACATCAAGGACGCAGATCGGATCCTTCGAAAGCACTTCTAAATCATTAATGCACCTAATTTAATTGCTATCATGTTGTTGTTGGGAGGTCGTGGGTTCGAACCCCGGCCGCGTCATACCAAAAGACGTTAAAAGATGGGAGTTGTTGCTACCTTGTTTGGCGTTCAACAATAAGGGGATAGAGCAACGTCGATCTGGCGCTGCTCAGTGGCTGCCGGGCTCACGATTAATTGGGCAAAAAGAATTTCCGTTTCGGTTTAATAAAATTTGGAGTGGACTATTAGGCTATTATTATTATTATTATTATTATTCCCGCGTTATTGATTGACCTATATTACGATCTTTGGAGATCATTTTCGAGCAAACTTTATCATCATATTATCTTGCATTCTTTCTTTCTCTTCCTATCTCTCTCTCTCTCTCTCTCAGTGGCGGATCCAAGGGGGGGGGGAGGGCCGCCCCCCCCCCTTGAGAAAAAAAAAATCATGTAAAAACACGTGATTTTTACCTTTTTGGAGGGTTGGGCCCCCCCCCCCAAAAAAAAAAAATGAAAAAAAATGAAAAAAAATGAAAAAAAATGAAATTTTCGAGGACCAAAAAAAAAAAAATGTGCTCCCCTCTTTCTCAATTTTGTGTGTGGGGGGGGGGGGGCATTCGATTAGGGGCACATGCCCCCTGTGCCCCAAACCGCATGGCTACGCCACTGACCGACTGTGCATTGCTGTTAATAACACACAGTCGCATTTTTCATCTTTCCCTTTCTCGATCCTATACTCTCTTTCTCTTTTACATGTGTTTGTCTTTTTCTCACAACCCTTCTCTATAATGTTGCTGCATATGTGAAGAGTAAAGAAAAAGAGAGGAGATCGAGATGGAGAGGAGAAAAAAGGAGAGTAAGAGATAGCACACGATGTGCATACTACAGGGGTAGTGACCATAAATATAGAACGCTAACATACAGGCCTAAAAAAAGAAGTGACGAGAAGGATTTAAAGAAGGCAAGACATGATTTGACAATGCACTGATATTAATTTGTATTGTAAGAAAGTATAAGAAACAATTTCAATTTCCTCTTAAATGAAATAAGAGAGAGAGAGGGGGGGGGGGGCAAGTTGAATGTCATTATGAAGAGAGTTCCAAAATTTCTCAGGTCTCTCCCACATCATCTTTAACTTTCTGTCAAATTATAATTAAATCGGTTTGTGTGTTCTGGTTTCTTCGCTTACAATACATGTGAAATTTGATATTCTAGAATTCCAGAAAGATATTATAGAGCACTTTAGGAGTTGCTATGGCAATGGCATTGACATCGTAGTTCTCCCCTTTCATGGATAAATATTTTTTTTTTTTGCAATAAGGATGGCGTACTCTTTACTTGTATAGGGTGTTATTGAGTAACCGACCCACTACCAATTAGACTGAATGGGGTCATTCACGATCTCAATTCGCACAGTGAAAAAGGCAAGCCTGGCTTTAATAGGTTCAATTGGCTTTTAATATATTCTCCTATTGAAAATAAGGGAGCGCATTCATTAATTAATTGTATATTTGATGCAAGCTGCAATGAATATTGCTGCTTTCTATTGATATGGGTTGCAGGGGTGCATTAATGTGCATGTAACAGAATATATATAATAATAATAATAATAATAATAATAGCTCACATTTATAATATAAGAATAATATAATACTTTGTTTCTAGGCGCGGAACATTATTACCCCGGTCATCGGATTCGCTTACCCGCACACAAGGTATGCACATTCTCCACTCCCTGGGGAGCATTCCAGCCAGTCGCCATTTTATCGCATCCTACCGGGTACCCATTTTAACACCTGGGTGGAGAGTGGCAAATGTATATCAATGTCTTGCCAAAGGACATTAGTGCCGCGGCGGGGCTTGAACCGCGGACCTTGTGATTCACAGTCCGGTGACATATCCACTCGACCACGACACCTATTGCGTCGTGTTGTTATAGATCGAAAACATTATTAATTTGGAAGAGTTTCGGTCATAGCTAGCTTGATCATTCGCTTTAATTATTATTAGCAGATCTATGTGCCTATATGCATTCGTTATCTTCAATGTCTTTCCTTTGAAGATGAAAAAAGAAGAGAGAGGGAGGGAAAGAGAAAGAGAGAGAGGCCGGGAGAGAGAGGGAGAGACTGTGAGAGAGAGAGAGAGAGAGAGAGAGAGAGAGAGAGAGAGAGAGAGAGAGAGAGATCTCGGGAGAGAGAGAGGCCGGGAGAGAGAGAGAAAGAGAAAGAAAGAAAGAGAAAGCCTGCACAATTTCTCAAAAACAGTTAATTAAAAAAAAAAGGATGAAAACAAAAAGTTATAGGGTCTATGAGTTCGGAACGGAGGACGGTCGATCGACGGGAGAGGGGGACAAGAAAAGGAGAGTCGAGAGGTCGAGGGTACGGTTACGTATTTGTAAACGGTCCATGCATGCCGCTCGAGCCGAACGAATTGATACGCACGTGAATCGAAGACTCTAGCCAAACTATTAGATCGTCAAAATTAATCAATCACAGTTGTCACACATCATATCAGGTAGAGGCAATAGCAATAATTTGATCTTACTGTTGAAATTGACATGTATCTAACGGTAACATTTCAACAGCAACCGTACGGTAGTTTTTTTTTACTCTAAAATTCAAGTGGCAATATGTTCGTATTCGATTCCATAACCTAGTCCCTAACTCTAGTAAGCTACGACGCCCACGGCGTCGGCGTCGGAGCTTCCTGGAGTTACCTAGTCCCATGCTCTAAGTTATGAGTATGCTGCTATGCATGAATCTTCTGATTGGAATGCGGACATCGCTAGAAATAAGCACTATTGTCCAAAGCTGGTCTGCCTATCGTGCGTCGTGCATTTTAGTTCAGCTTTAAGAGGTCTTTATTTAATTGATTTTTAAAGGCTACGTGTGTTTTTAATTTAAGCAGGCCTGCAGGCCTGTCGAGTGTCAACTGTCTTTGGTGACGTAGGGTCTACTGCTTCGAGATCGAGGCACTCCAGCAAAGCATAGCAAGAGAGTCCATGAGTTATGCTTTAGTCCGGCATTGGAGTAGGGTATATCGATCAGGATCTCCTCTTATGGGTCGTGTTAGCCTATAATCTAGGCGGAGTGCCGAGCTTTTTTCTTTGCTGCTAGACTAACCCTAAGCAGAACGTCTGATACGGCAAGACTACGAACCGTGAGTCGCGAAGCGGCTCACCGCCTATAATCACTGGTCTAGCTTTAGTCGTTGTTTTTTTTATTATCGACGATGAATCCGTGGCAGTTTTCGTATGAAAAACTGCCACGGATTCATCGTCGATAATAAAAAAACAACGACTAAAGCTAGACCAGTGATTATAGGCGGTGCGCGGCTCACAGTTTGTAGTCTCGCCGTATCAGACGTTCTGCTTAAGGTTAGTCTAGCAGCAAAGAAACAATCTCGGCACTCCGCCTAGATTTCGTAGTCTCGCCGTATCAGACGTTCTGCTTAAGGTTAGTCTAGCAGCAAAGAAACAATCTCGGCACTCCGCCTAGATTATAGGCTAGGGTCGTGTTGGTTATAAAGGTAGACAATATACATTGTGTACCTGTAGAGTGTAGACTATGTCATGTCATTCATTTTGTTGCTTGTAACAGTGACGTGTTGGAATTGGATGTGTGTCTGTTTCAAGATATGTCTCTTTATGTGTTGTTCATCTGTCTATGTGTCTAACAGTAACAGTAACAGTCTCTTTCAAGTTTATCTCCCTCAGAGTCCCTGTCTTGTTTGATCTTCTCCTGTACTACTAGTTCTAGATCTATCTCCCTGTCTCTTTTCCACCAACTCAGTCTTTATTAATGTCAATGATTTAATCTCATTCTCTCTTTCCTTATTTGTATTTTTTGTTATTAAGTTTTAATGAAGTTCTATTCTAACCCCTTCACTAGGCCTACTACAGAACAATCTGAAAGATTCAAGTAAAACTGAAGCAAGTAATTAGCTAGCACTCGTTTGTACCAACACCAGTGTTTGGTTTGCACCCATGATTCTTGGCTGTCATTTCTTGAAGCACGGACTCGCCTTGGGATCCAAGATTATCCGTCATCGCAAGGGATTTTTGACATCGGTTCATGCTTATCAAGTCAGGTATAAATATGAAGGGGTCTAGGGGGTTGGGTGTCAAAACACTTCTCCTTTGCCTTGAGATTGAACAAAAAATATTCCTCAAATAGCACTAAACGTCATGAATATTTGTCCAAAATAGTGTCCAAAATAAGTCGTAGAACATTTAAGAAATATCGCTAGTAAACTACTTCAAATTGCTGTTTTAAATCAACTTTCCGGCTGTGTCAACACACAACGTCTGGGTGTACTTACTTACCTTTACTTATTTACTTTCTTACTTAAAAGTACTATGTCCCATTTGCAGCCAACATCAAGTTCTGTAGAACTTTGCAGGAATTATGAATATGTCACCTATGTCTTATTTGTGAAATTTTTATCGTTAGCAGTGTCCTACTATTCACATAATGCGAGGAAAACGTTTACTTTCTAGACTGTACTGTCAGACACTAATGAGTGACTGACTGACTTTTTTTTTCTTTCTTTGGTAATATTACATAATATGAGCTGTGAAGGGTACATGAGCATTTGTCTACATCATTAACTCAGACTGAAGTGCACTGTGCATGTGTTTAATATAGAAGATGAGACCTATGAGTTTCAACTCTACCATATTATATATAATTTTGTTGTTGTTGTTCCGATTTGTTTGAATATTTCTAGGGGTGATGAAAACCTGCATGTGAAGGAACTGCTTGAAGAAAGAAATCGCCAGTATCCAAGCTCAGATTCAGGTGAGAAAGACATACATGCCCAGCGGCTTACTGCAAATCATTGGGTCATTGTGTCAGAATGCCCCTTTATAATTCAGGAAATTTTTTGAAGTAAAATGCCTCTCATCTACAAATGGTCTACCGCCGGTAGTCCAATTTACCAGACACTTTGTGAAAACTTTATGGCAAATTTACGAAAGGTAGGCTTTTCTTCCGCTTTCTCACATGATGTGAGTGATAGAGGTACTATTTTTTTGTATTATATGTGTACGTGAATAGCAAGAGGGGATGAAAACAAAAATATCTGCATGCAAGAAATGTCTTGTATACAGAGTGAGTCAAAAAAAAGTTTAAACCTAGAAAATTGCTAATTATTTAAAAAATCACCAACGAACATTAAACTGTTATGTTTCTTATGAAAGGGTGTTTTATCCCAAATCATTTGGTACTATTTTTGTGTGGTATGTGTTCACGCTTGAATGAACAGGTGACATTGTTTGCGAGAGTGCAAAAATCGAATTGCGCCAAAGTTGCCTATGTGATGTTTTAATAAAACAATTGGGATTTGGGTATTAATTCGGTCTTTGCAGATCCAAATAACACCCCTAACAAAATTAATCATGTCACACATATCAAATATCGAATATCAAATATCAATGAACAATTTGTGCGCGTGTGTGTGGGTGTGTGTGACTTTGCCCTTTGCAAAAAACATATGCAATGCATTTTATTTGATACATTCAATCCATTCTCTCACTCCGCTAATCCCTACATAATACATACTAAAGGCATCATTTTGGCGCAAGTCGATTTTTGCACTCTCACAAACAATGCCACCTGTTCATCCAAGGGTGAACACATACCACACAAAAATGGTACCAAATGATTTGGGATAAAACACTCTTTCATAAGATGTATAATAATTTACTGTTCATAGATGATTTTAAAAATAATTAGCAATTTTCTAGGTGTAAACTTTTTTTTGACTCACACGGTATAGTCTCTTATCTTAGTCCCTTATCTGTGTATTATGTTTTATGTCCTTGTGAAGCAAATTGATGTATTTTTGCATGTTAACTGAAATTTAGAATGAATGTACAAAAATAGTAATTCAAATTAGTAGAAAGTTTGTCTAGAGAAAGTATTGAAAATAAGGAGTTGTCTCAAGTAAACTTCTCCAAGTTCTCATTAAAGGTAAAACATTTCATTATGTTTATAGATCAGTACTTAAATGTCGGATTTTTTTCCTATTTGATAGAGTATAAACCTTAAAATGTGTCATGTATTTAATTTCATGTATCTAGGAAAGAAAATGTCAGCAGGGGAGGAGTTGCCAGTGACAAAAGATGATGCTGCATCTGTCAAGCGACCGCAATTTGGGAACAGATTTCTTGAAAATCCTGACAATGTCTTCCAGCACAATGCATGGTGAGATACTTCATTTAGAACTTCAAGAAATGATAATAGTAATGCATGAACTTAGTTATAATGCTTGTAAGTGCTGTCCTATTATAACCCCTGCCTTAGCAGAGCTACCCTGTTAAAGATACTATGTCCCTTTTGCAGCCAGCATCAAATTCTGTCGAACTTTGCAGGAATTATGAATATGTCATGTACGGTATGTCCTATCTGTGAAATTTAAACGTGAGCAGTGTCCTAATATTCAAGTTATGCAAGGAAACCCATTTACTTGCTAGACTTCACTGTCAGACACTATTTAGTGAGTGACTGGCTTTTTTCATCTTTGGTACTAACATACATAAAATTAGCTGTAAAGGGTACATGAGCATTTGTCTACATCAATAACCCACTTCTTGTAATGGCCAACATTATACTGATTGAATCTTTGCGCAGCATGAAACGTACAACCATTCCGTACAATGGTCTGAAAAATCAGACTATTACTTACTGGCTCTGTAGCTCCTAAGTCGAATCGACACTAAAACCGGTAGTAAAGATTTCCAAGCCCCCCCCCCCCCCTAATTTTTTTAGGGAAGTTCTAAATTAGTATTGTCTTTCAAATGCCGTTGGAATATAACCTTTTCATTTTTTTGGCCTGCAAATGGGACATAGTACCTTTAAAGTGCTTTGGCAACTTGGTACACATTTACTTCATTTGGGTTGAGAGTGGCAAATGTAGATTAAGTTCTTGCCAAAGGACACGAGTGTGTTTCACAGTATAACACCAGTCATTTGACCTGTTATTCGTGTTTGAAGTGTTCACGTCCAGTAGATAAGCAAAATTGAAGAACTTTATATTTGCTCTATATTTCTTGCTCTTTCTCTCATATTTTATTTATTTCCCTCTCTCATGCTTTTTTCTTTTCCATGTCTCTTCTTTCATGAACTTGTATGGCAGGGACAACGTGGCATGGGACCCAGAGCAACTGGAAGCTGCCAAAAAGAAAGTGGGAGAGAATTCCAGTCAACAGGTCGAACCAGACAAAAAAGGTAATGCTGATTAAAAGGTGGTTCTATAGGCAGTTGCATACTTGGAATATTCTGATTTTCTGGGTGTTTAGGACCTAAACATTCAGAATATTCTGATTTTTTTTTTTTTTTTTTTTTTTTTTTGTTGTTGCTAAAGCCAAATTAAGCTTGTTTTATCATGTGCTGCGATTTGAGAGTTCAGGTATTGCGCCTGTTGAATGGCAGCATGATCAAGCAGCAAATTTGAAATGCGAACGCCTGTACAGGGTGCAGATTACTTATTTTCGAAGGCATATCGTGCTAGAAATTTCTAATTCTTATTTTCAAATGTTGGCAGGTATGCAGTTGTATGACACATGCTTCTACCACAATTCAATTTGTCTTCCTTTGACTCTTTGAAGAATAAATAATTGTTTTGAATTATTGTTCTCATTATATATCTTTCTGAAGGTAAAGCTCATTAACCAATTCTGTTATGTGAACTTGTGCCGTAGAGAAATAATTGCATGCTTCATTTTTCATGTATTCTCAAGAACAAAATTGCCATTACCAGAGTAATACATGTTGTCATTTCATGATGCACAGTGCATAGGAGACTAAGGAGAGAAACCTAAAATACTGAACCAAAATATTTTGCATTGAATACCACTACCGTATTCACAAAACACCACGATAATTCCTTTAGATTGTAAAACCAAACAGATTTTCACATTGAGCCTGTTAAAAGTTCATTTCTATCGATTAGAGCAGTATTTATATCACTTTAAAAGAAAAAAGAAAAGTTTAAAATCGCAGCAAATTTTTTTTTTTTACTATGGATAGGGTTGATGTATCACATGGACAACATTTTGTACCAACATATTTTTTTCTTTCTGGGCATTAGTCTTGTCTGTACCTTTCTTTTTATTTTTAGTTTCATTGTATTTTTGCTCTTTTGATTACTTTTTTCAGAATTGTATGAAGCTGATGCTGATAGGTACTGGAATGAGTTCTACTCTCTGCATCAACACAAATTCTTCAAGGACAGGCACTGGCTCTTCACCGAGTTCCCTGAGCTCTCCTCAGACAATGCCCAAGCATCAGCAAAAGAGTCTAGCTCTGAAAGGGGAGTATCACAAGAAACTGCTGGGGCAGAGGCTACTCACCAGGATGGAGCATCTCAAGAAACTTCAGAGCCTAGGACAATGGACAGCCTTACCACAGGCGGTTCAAACACCTCGGCAGAAGCAACGGAGAGGAAAAATGAGGATTGTGAACATGGTCCTACATCATCAAGAACTAGTCGAAGTGAATCGGGAACTGATGAAATCCATGCAGCAAGTGATGATTTCCCAGGAAAGTCCGCCCACAAAAGGATTCTTGAAGTTGGCTGCGGTGTGGGCAACACCATCTTCCCCATCCTCCAGACAAACGCAGACCCTGGTTTGTTTGTCTACGGCTGTGACTTCTCCTCTGTGGCTGTTGACATCGTCCGCCAGCACGCGGAGTACAACCCATCCCGTTGCCATGCCTTTGTCTGTGACGTCAGCGACCCTGCAGCCTCGTTTCCAGTCCCCGATAACAGCCTAGACCTCGTCGTCCTGATCTTTGTCATGTCCGCCATCAACCCCGATCGGTTCCTGTCGACGATCCAAACTCTTACCAGACTCCTCAAACCCGGTGGTAGGATACTCTTCAGAGACTACGGTCGCTACGATCTGGCGCAGTTGCGCTTCAAGAAAGGCAGGTGCCTCTCGGAGAACTTCTACGTTCGTGGGGACGGGACCCGGGTCTACTTCTTTACGCAGGATGAACTGCGGGAATTGTTCATTTCAGCTGGGCTGGTAGAAGAACAGAATACTATTGATAAAAGGTTACAAGTGAACAGGGGAAGACAGTTGACAATGTATCGTGTCTGGATACAGTGCAAGTATAGAAAACCATAATGCAGCTCCTCCGTGTTTCTACCAACCAAGTTACCAACCATTTTATCTTTATTGCAGAGCTACCAAGTATCACGCATTAGGCGTGACATCATGCATTTCGAGGGTCTGAAAATGCTCTTATACACAACACGCGCGGTAGATTTACAAAAAACGCTATACCTTATACGTGTGTTATACCCTTGCATGCGCGCTCGCCCGCCGAATCATGAAAATGTCACGCATTACCGACCTTTGAACTTGGCGTCTCTGTTGTCGGCTTTTAGATTTTCTGATGTGGTGAGACTCTGACACATGTAACAGAAGAAGCAATTAAGTGAATTTTATTACACAGTGAAAGAACGTACTACAAACTACAAGGAATATTAGTATAACAATTGTAATCATGATAAATCAATTACAGTGCTAAATATAATGTACAGTACATTCAAGTCCTGGCCAATTTAACAATTTTACAATATTGCAGGAAAATCCATACGATTCAATTTAGTAGAAAACAAATTTACGTTGTGGACCGTCGATCAAAATTGCATGCGCTATAGGTCTTTCAATTTAGTGTTTGAGCCAAGGGGCTTGTATGTGTATCCTTTAACATAAATCCTGTGTATTCTAAAAAAATACTCCTAGATGTTTGTGTTCCCAATATGTGGTGTAGTGATCTTTAAAACTTAAAATTATACGCTGTCATGGTAGACACTTTTTTCTTCTTTATGCATTCATATAAGCTAGATGTTGTACTGAAAAGACATTTTCCCTGTTCCTCCTTTCAAGTCTGTATCATCTGTCAGTCAAACAATTATTTATCTGATCTCTACTCTCTAGATGCTGATGGGTCTTGTCTTGTCTTTAATGTGACTGCTAGTCTCCCCTCTCCCTCTATTTCTTCCTTCCTCCCCCTCCCCACTTTCTCTCTCTCCACTTTACGGTATATAAGTCTTCCTTTTTGCCTTTAGATGTTCCCCAAATATTACTGGTATATACCTTTTCGACAGGGACCAATTTTATCGTTGATGCTATTACTGATTGGTGAAATTGTCTCTCACCAATATTATTTATAGCTTAATAAACTCCCAAATAAAGATTTTAATTCCATGAATCAACTGAGAATTCCTTATTGTCATTGTATTGTACAAAATTTGTCTTAACATAGCACACAGAATGATATATGGACAATAAAAAGATATCTGTACACAATCAATATATATACCATGCATACATTTGTTTTATTACATATGTTACAATACAACAAAAGAGTTTCACATACATATTGGATATCATCACATATGTACTTGCAAGTTTCTTTAAACATTTTTTTCTGTATCTAATAGGCTATGATACAATCGTCCAAAATATTTAACATCCATAGCATGTAAGATCAATGACACTCGGTTCTTTTAATAACCACATGTAATGTACTTCTCGTCTAGAATACAGGAATATCAACCGATGCTTCTGGCATGGCTTAGAGTAGAGTAAACAAGTCCATCGTAATTGCAATGTAAATTGGCGTGGGTATATCACCATTTATCTTTTAGAAGCCATTGCTTTCCTTAGGGTAGAATTTTTAAAAAGCACACTACGATGATTATTTGGAGATTCCCCAAACAAATGCTTGAAGCTTACATTACAAAGAGTTGTGAAAATAGGGGTTGGATTTACTTAGTAGAACAAGAAATTATCTGAATGTTTGAAGATTGATAATTAAATTTTAATCTTAAAACGGTGCCATGCAAATTACTAATGCTAGTAAATGATTACCCGGTATACATAATTATGCAACATTCTGTGACCAAAAGGATGACATATTAATCAGCAGTGTATGACTTTCAGCATAAATGATGAATGTATTAATCAGATACAAGATGAGGAATAAACTCATCTTCCTTGTAAATTATTCAACATTTTTTCAAATTAAAAAAAAAAGAGAGACTGTCTGTCAAAAGACAGAAAAAGAGGAACCTGATAATTGATATTGAATTACATTACAAATACAAAGAATTAAATATAGCCAATTTGTCTCACATGTTCACCATAAATAACAATGTATGCTCTCCAAATTTCAATCAGTTCATTATTTTTCCTTATACTGACTATTTTGCTTTAGAAAATCTTGGGAGAATTTAGAGCAAGACTTCTGAACTAAATTTGCATGAGGTATTAAACAGACATAGCACTTCATTTGTGCTGATTACAACGGCTTGGTTTTATAACAGTGCACATAAGAACCAATTTTAATTGGCAAATCAGTTTCAGATTAGAACTTGTCAATTCACTTTTACTGTCTGTTGATCATCCTTTCCTACAAGGAGAGGATATTATATGCTTATATATATACTTTGAATACATTCAACATTTCCTTCATTAGCACATCTTACCTTGATTAATGTAATATTTCTGAATTAAATGAAGAAATACGCATGGAACAAAAAGATAAATCAAACTTAAATTGTCACTATATAAATCATTTTCTAAAAATAGAATTCATTTTGAATTGTTGATTGTACCCAACATTTGGAAGCCAATTTGTAGTGTTTGTGCATTCTTCTTTACTTCGTGCTTTAAATCTTATCTACTGCGAGAGTGATTTTTTCTGTATACAGGGTATTTACACAAATTTAATTATATTTCAATATTCTTTAAACAAAAATAATGCCTAAACTACAAAAAAAGCCATATGAGCTGGGCCCACAACGACAAAACGAAACCTTCTTTCTGTGCTTCAAGCTGGAGTTGATAATTAATGCTACATCTAGTAATTTTCTTGTTTTATATGTGCTTTGGATACATTACTTGGGGGCATATGCAATTTATTTATTTAATTTTTTTTTTTTAAATGCCACTTCACAATCTGAATGCCCATTTCATATCACTTTAGATTGCATTATCTCTATAAATCCAAAGCTGCACATATAAACAAAACCAAAACAACAACAGAAAATCAGAACAATTGAAAATGAAGGAAAAAATAAAACATAGCAATTTGTGAAACATTTTTCTAGCAGGTAGCAGCTACTCTCTGGGACTTGTGACAAGTCCAAGTTGGGGGCTTTTCAGAACAAACTGATTTCATGAACACACATAAAACTATGTCTCCAGATACTACATAGTGGAGTTATAAGATTTCTTCTTCAAGTATATTTATGGGACATGTTGACAAATGAAACCAGGGTTTTATTACATGTTATAGATGTCAATTTAAGAATGGATATCTAACCACTCCCAGCAAAAGCACTCCATTTTGTCAAATCTACTCCACATAGACCCACTAATATTACAGCAATCGTACAACCTGTGATGCAACGATGCAAGGCCCCTAAAAATCCCAAACCCTAAATTATTTCCATACATGGTACATCTGCATGTTGTAGAGTCAGAGAATCCACTAGACATGGCATAATTTCCCAACATACATTTAACTTTTACAAGTAAATCCATAACTTACCATAGTGGTAAGAAAACCCTGATAAAAACTGCTTCAGACGTGGCAAGAGAATTTGGAGATTGAAACAATCGATACGTACCTAACAACATGGATCATGAACAAAAATGAAATCACAAGTATATTTTCTATGAAATTCAATGCATCTTGCAACTTGATTTTTGTTGTTATACTTGTAAGGTTTTATCAGAATGTAGGTTTGAAGTATGCCATGAGATTGCATGTAACATCATAACATGTGACACCAAAACCAATATGCAGCTTAAAAGTTTACTGGAAAAAATTGTGCAACCTTCATGTGGGTGGATACATTTTTCCCAATAGCTGATAGGTCACAGGAAGAAAGAAAGATAAAATGTAAGAATGATTGATCTATTTTACAGGAACCCTCCATTTTCCATCACATTTTATTAAAGGAAAGAGAAAGTTCATACTGGTTTACTGTTGATATAATCTAGTATTTAAGGATATAAAGCGGAATTAAACAAAAACATTTCTACAAGAAAGCTTTCAAGGGCAACATCTACAGCATTTGTGACATAATAATAATAATAATAATAATAATAATAATAATAATAACTTTTATTTACCCAGGGTAGCCACTTCAGTTATGAAACTGTTCTTCCAGCGGGCCCTGCATAACATAATATGTTATTACTACCCTTCTCCAATCTAATATGCTGAGCGCCTAGCTAGAAGGCAGAAGGTCCCATTGTTATAAGTCTTTGGTATGACTCGGCCGGGGTTCGAACCCACGACCTCCCGTTCATGAGGCGGGCGCTCTAACGACTGAGCCACCATGCCCGGTTAATGAAATAAGAAAATCCATGATTGGAAAATTTGGTTTTATTTCTCTTGGTGTACTACTCGAGCTGTAAAAAGATTTCCAACATTACCTCAATACTGCCCAACATCATAAGATAATGTATCGGGCTCTCATGGTTTATTTTATTAAAAAAATTGATATATAACATGAAAGGTCACCTAAATGATATGACCTAACGCGAGTCATGATGAACGATCTGCACTTCCTATTCAAATTTAAGTCGAGTCCACAATATGAAGGGCAATATATAGATTCAATGTACACGCTACACAAGCACTAACTACATGCAAGCACTTGTTTTTCTTTAAATTTTCCTAGCAAATGCCCATTGTCAATTCCTCTTTCAAATTAACACAATCTTTGAAAAATAATAAGAAATTTATTTCAGCCAAAGCAAAAGGAAACACATTCGGTCTAAAAAAGAAAGAATTGAATTTCTGCGACGAAAACGACACGTTCCATTGCCTTCCCACAACTTACATAGACTCTGTCAATCATAAACTCTACCTCGATTCTACCTGCTTCCCCCCCCCCCCCCCCCCCCCTCCTAATCAGTATAAGGAATTTTGTTTGTCTTCACTTATGACAGCTGCTAATAGCAAGGAAGGAAGGCTATGATTTTTACAAGACTTGATTTATCTCAAATAAGAAATTTCAGCTGTATAAACAATGATTGTATTGCCATGATTGATTGAACATAGGTAATAACAATTTGAACAATATCACAGCACTCTGATCACAACAGACTTGCTTTCAATCTTCTCATACAATTAAAAGCTTGGTTGTTTTAGCAAATGCTCTTTTGCAAGGTACTTGTGTTCAAGCGGCACATCACAAGTGGTGTGGGTGTGTGTGTAATTGGGTTTTTACAGACGTGTATCAATCAGATATGATTATTTACGTCTGGGGACTGACTTTTAACGTCACCATCCGAAAGACGGGACTCAGTTTCGAACCTGCGTCCTCGGCTGAATCAGGTTATAACTTCCATTGTTAGCTGGATTACAGGCGCACGCCACAATGCCTCGTAAACGTGTCTCATTTAAGTTACCCTCTAGCAGCCAAAACCTTGTAAACCTGCTCTGGGTGTGGGACTTCACTAATTGGCAAATGTTGTTATGCAGAGTAATAGACCATTCTTCAGTTGTGAGTTTAGTACTTTACTCAGGGATGCCAGTTAGAATTGATCAATTTGATTAGTGGGCCTGAAAATCACCTAGAATGAGCTAATTGTACACAAAAAAGCCTAAACTATGGTCTGAAAATAACTCACCAGGGCCTGAATTCAGGCTATTGCCTGAAAATTGGCATCCCTGTTTACCACATGAGTAACAATGGAATTCGGGGAGAGAGTTTGGATCTAGATTTCTTTCTAGGTTGCTAAACAAAACAAAAAAAAGCAACCACAGTGGGGATTTATATCTCGGTACCTTACTGGCATGTTAGGGATGGACACTTCAGTATCAAGACTCTCAAAGCATGATTTCTTACATTTTCCTTTTGGCTTACACAAGTAAGAGCTTGCAAAGACAGATATCATGTTGTTAATGCACTTGATTGTTTCTAATCAACATTTATAAATATATCTGATGCTGGTGTCCTTTTACACCTCATTCACGCTACCAAACTGACTTTCATGCCAACTCCAAACAGATAACATCTTGGCTATTCGCGGTTAAAGGTAAAGGCCAGTTATGGTCATGCGATTGCATTGTGAAAGAAACCTTGTGAAATCGATCAGAAAAGGTTGATCATCTAGCATAGATGTACTGCAAGGTTCTGGAATCATCAACATGATAAGAAATATGGCCCAGTCTTCGTAAAGTTACAAGCACTGTACACAGAAAGATGTATATGGGACTATACGCACACGTGCGTGACACGTGCGTTTATCTCTCACAGACCATGTAGATAAACTAATTTACCAAATATATCAATTAGTAGGCGGTTTCCCGGCAAATTTTTTATCATCATGTATTTGTCAAAACATATTCTTTCACATGATTGGTAATAAGAGCTTCCATTTCATTTTTTGAAATTGGGGCGTTTCCAATACTGGTCTTTACCTTTAAACAATGGTTTGATTGGTCTACTGTCAATCGATGGTGTAATGGAGGTAAAAGCAGCAAATGGATACCTTACTTAAGTCATTAAGAAAGGAGGCGTCAAATATCTGCACACAGCTGGAAGAGGATGCTACAAAATATGCCGTAATCTACATTTGTAACTATTACACTAAATACAAATAAAAAAGAGACAGCAAATAGATGAACTCTACAGCAAAAGTTTTGAATGGACAATGACAGCGCTCATGGTCAAACAGTCTTATTATTTTGTCTCTTAAAACCTGAGGGGAAGGGGGCTTCAAATGATTTGTGTGCGTTTGTGCTCAGGAAATAGATGCGAAGAAATTAGTGATCTATGAAAATGGTTGATAGTACATAAACATACCCATGTAAGTATCGACTACAAAGAATGAAATAAAGAATTCAAATGCGGACCTTGATTGTGACAAGTACATAGGATTACATAAACAACTCCACTATCCATCCACAGCTTGGCTCACCTTAATTCTTTCCAAAAAGCTTAAGATGCGCATTTTGTGAAGGTATCATCATTATCATCATACCTTCATCATCAACATCTTTTGCAAAAAGTGACAATGCAAAACTGTCCTCCCGCATGAAAACTAGGAACAATGTGAAGGTCATCTCTTCATACTTATAAATCCATTACTATTTCACTATCTATTAAACATCATGGCATGATACATAACCATGATTCAATAGCCACATACATGCTCTCTTGATACAGTTTGGTCTTTTTAAAAGACACCAACCTATCAAAGTTCTGCTTCTGAATATTCAGCGCAGAAGAGGTGCACTACATGGCGTATAACGACTACTTAGATATAATATGCCCACTGCTCACTTGAACGATCTGACTGCGATACAGGTATGGAAGAAATTGCAACAGCATTTGATATAGACATTCAAACATGGACAAATCTGAACAATGGAGGGACGGTCTGAATGGTCGACAAAACTTGTCATCAGTGACAAATGACAGTCTTTGTTATAAGCTACCGAAATCCTCGCTTCTGATTGGTTATCAGCAGATTTGTCACTGATTTTTGTCATTTGTCATTGAAAAAAGAGTTTGTGAAAGGGGCCCCAGGTTGGCCTTTCCTCCAACTAGACCTTGTTCTAGTGTGAAATAATGAGGACCAAATACTGGGTGACAACAAACATTTCTAAAGAAGACTTTGCCTAAATGTACTTCACTCCAACTGCCATAGCATTCAAAGTGAAGAACTGGTTAAGCTCTTTCGATTGATACCAAATTTGTTACAGTGGCAGATACATTTTGAGAGTTATAGCCAATTTTATGATTTTTGGCTAATTGCCCTCCACCTGTTTGAATCTCCATATCTGACACGATTACCATTTCTTCAAATACTGATCGCAGTCTGGCCATAGCATGAAGTGGAACTACACATGGGGAAACCTGGGTAGGGTATTGAAGATTAAGTGGAGTTCTCTGAATTGCTGATGTTTGAGTGACTCTGGGGACTACTGACTGCGGCCGAGGCATGAGCTGCAGCAGCTGCAGAGCTCTTCTTATTGGAAGGCATCAGGTAGGGGTCCTTGGCCAGGGCTAGCACGTCTGCCCGATCCTCCTTGCGGTACATCAGGCACCGGCGGATGAAGTCCTGGAAAACGACAGTTTAATACAAGAAAATGGTAAATACACAAATTATGGTTAAGACCTTGGAATAAGCCAGTTCATAGTTGCAGTCTGAGCATGAGCAGATAAAGGTCATTGTGAAATACATGTAGACAAAATACTGGATCTGGCTCTAGAAAGTTATGCAATCATTATTCATTTAAGCACAAGCAGTGCACTTCATGATACACAGGTGGAAGTATTCTTTGAAAAGTAGCACCTCCATCGCTGGAGGAGTGATTATTTCAAAATGTACAAAGTGGGACCTTTCGGGGTCATTTGGAACATGTGTTAACCATGAACTGGTCTATTGTATTCCACTACATTTCACATGCTCCTGCCAGTGTTACATACATCAAAGACCATATTCCCTTTGACATCTTTCCTCTTGAACCCCAACTGTATCCAGGCTATCTTTATCACATTCTTGACCAAAGGTTCGTTACACTTCAATGACCATGTTCCTTGAACCTTTGACATACATAGCCCTTTAATCTACTGTTAAACCAGAACTTTACGGAAAATTTCACAAATCTTGCCAAGTGATGAAGATTCACAAAGTTTCTTGCTGGGAAATGTCACAACATGATTTTTGCAAATTGATATTCCTAAGAAAAACTGATTTTAACAATTTAAAAAAGTTTTTGGCTGTGCATTAATCACTGAGATACAGTGTATTTTGACCTTTGACATTTAAACCCCTTGTATAGTAATAGATACTTGATCAAATAATCTCTTCAATGGTTCTGAATTTATCACAGTAATGTTATAAACGTGAGACTAACAGATGGATGGACAGGCAACCTGAAAATCATCACAGAAAGTAATTGATTACGATCATAGTTCTCTTAAAACTCTTGTATGACTCTTTGACCTTTGACATCTAAACCCCTGAATCTTATTGGTTCATTCTTGTATAGTTATACAAACTTGATCAAATGATCTCTTCAATGGTTCTGAAGTTATCCCAGTATTGTTAAAAATGTGAGACTAACAGATGATTGAAGCCCTAAAAAATTGAGCTTCAAAATGATCATGAGGTGCCTCAAAAAAGGAAAAATCTTTGAGTGACCGGTTTTACCATACTCATTTTCCCCAAAGGACTGTAGTGTTAGGAAAACGAAAAATGAAAAGTCATGGGGTTCCTGACTGACCTACAGGTTTATAATTATCATTGCAGCATGAGCTAAATCCAGGATTTTGTTTCAGAATCTGAGACAAAGTTACCCAATCCCTCTAAGAAGAGAGACAACAATTAAACTGACCTTTGCTTCCTGGCTGACCGTTGGCTTTGGACTGAACTGGACTTGAGTTGCTCTTAGGATGGTATTCTGCTCCAAGATAGAGGCTTGTGATAGGTTGTGACCAAATGGCTACAATGAGAAAGAGAGAAAAAAAAGAGAGATATCGTAAGGATTAATCGACCAATATTCATGGTTTAAACGACCGAGTCATTTTTGTTCGTAAAATGGGTCGCGACCATGACAGTAGGTGTACCTGGGTCAATTTTCTCTCATTCGATACACCGATATCTACATGTGGGACAACAGAATAGATTTTGCATTGACTTTGTACATACCTAAAACTTGGCTTGTGCAGGTCGAAAAGGGGGCTTTTAATTCACTTTTTACGCTAGGAAATATTTTATCCCCGTTTATTCACCAATCAAAGATGATAGTATTATTTCATGAAGATTATCTTTTTGTGAATTCCTGAATTTAAAAGTCAATTGTTGTTCCAAAATGGTGAATTTCTCTGTGGATCTATTACGAATGGACATTCATCGTTTTCTTAACAAATTCATTGTGATTGTCTCTGTCAATGTCGTCTCAATAACATTCCGTAAATGTTTCTTCACTTTGATCTCATGAGGGTCACCGCCAATAAGCCGGGACAGAATCAAGATAGTGATTTTAAACATGTTAATCTACATGCGTAGAAGATAATAAATTGCTTAAATCATGGGAAATTGATATGCAGTTCTGGTTAATAATTGGTAATTGTTGTTCCGTGTACTGTGTTTTCTTTTTGAAAAACATGTTGATATTACCAGATAGGTTTTATTTGGATTGTTTGTGATTTAAAATCCTGTTTTCCCCAATTTCCTCATAATATTCGAGAATTACAACGCACATGGCTTATAAAAACCATGGCCTTCTAATTGTTTTATAAGGTCATTGGTGCGTGCAAAAGTGTGCGAATCAGTAATAATAAATTTCGTATCACCAAAATCGTCTGCTTTTCAACTTTGCTGCTCCCCATTGGGGATGTTTTTATTTGAGACACACTCTTACAGAGCACACCATCCAAACAAAACCCAAGAGAGGGAAACTGCTCCTTTGTCAATGCCCGAAAATGCTTATGCAGTCATTATTGTTAAAACAGCTGAATGTTCTCATTAAGATGCACAGAATCAGAAGGCGGTGACTATCATTGGATCAAAGAAAGAATCACGTGGAATGTCCATCCGTAATAGGTTCATGATTTCTCCAAGTGTTTCCCTTCTCAAACAAGACTGCATGGTCATGTGTGACATTTGCCATTGCAAATCTATGCTCGCTGTTTAAATCCAACACTACAATTACCTTTTTTCCATAGAGACATTGGTAGAAGATGATACCTGTTGACCAGACGTCCACCTTAGAAGAAATCTTAGGAGGTTCTTTACCAACTACAAAGCATTCAGGAGGGAGATACCTGTCATAATAGAATGAGAGAGAGAGATATGGACATGCTTTACGAACTTTACGAACAGCTTTATTTATGAAACACCCCCCAGGACCCTTTAAAAAAACTTGTTGTCAATAACAATTGCTAAAATTATATGACAAATTTCCTTTCAGCCAATCAAATGGCATGATTTCAGTAGCTTATAACAGTTATTGGAACTTGTTATCGATGACACCTTATATGAAACAGAGCCCAGGGGTTTCTGTTTGTTGCGGAACCTACAATTGCTTGAATTTTGTGTCTACCGGTACTTTAAGACAAATCAAAATCAAAATTAGTGCTTAAAAAATAGTGAATCTTGGCCATAATACATGTAGCATTGGTAGTCATTATCATTATTTATGTAGTAATATAACTACCTTCTAGTTGGAGAAAAAGTTAAATCAGTTTCCAGTATGTGGCCAGTTGTGTTAATACTAGTGAGACATGATTGATGAAAATAATTCCCAGTACATGTCTTTTTCTCGAATGGGGCACACCCACCCTATGATTTTGATCTGTATATTTTTTTCCCACCTAATTCAGACTATCCATTTCATAAAATCACATGAGTTTATGATATTCAACCAGAAGTGTGGAGGATATAACTCTTCATACCACTTGACCTTGATCAGGAAAAATTGACATTTTCTAAAAACAGATTAAAAGTATAGACCAGTTTTGGAAACGCCCCCCTCTCAAAAAATGAAATGGAAGCTCTCATTACCATTCATGTGAAAGAATGTGTTTTGACTAATACGTGAGGATACAAATTTTGCCGGGAAACCGCCTACTAATTGATATATTTGGTAGTCGCATAGTCCCATATACATCTTTCTGTGTACAGTGCTTGTAACTTTACCAAGACTGGCCCAAATTTCTTATCATTTTGATGATTCCAGAACCTTGCAGTACACACCAATACTTATATGCTAGATGATCAACCTTTGCTGATCGATTCCACAATGTTTCTTTCACAATGCAATCGTATGACCAGAACTGGTATATACCTTTAATGATATCTAATCCTCCTATTGCAACTTCTATCTTTAATATCATTTTTATCAATAGCTAATTTTAAATTATTTATAATGCCATCTACAGTTTGAATCCCAGTAGATAACTAGTTCTTGTACTTTTTAAATAATATTACGAATGCTGTTCTTTTCTTCATATACATTCACACATATCATATGTTTCGTAATAGGATTTGACATCGATAGGCCCGAGGCCTTTGCAAATCCCACCATATTTGAAATGGTTTGCGTTTCATACTTGATATTTTCTCTTTCAGTGTATATGTTATTGCCTTCGTGATTGTTCTTTTTATTCATTTGTGGAAATGAAATGAATAAGAAGAAGAAAAAAATCCATTTGCGCACAAGGTGCGTAGTGGCTCTCGGGTTCTTCTTCTTCAATTAGAGTACATACTTCTTTACAGAGTATTGTCGTACTATACTGGGGTGTACAGGTGGACCACTACACCGGGGTTGCCCCTTACTCTTATATGAATAGTGCAATGGGTTCTTTACGTGCAAAGGTGGTGACTCTCCTCTACACTGGGCCTCCATTTAACGACCTACCCGAGGGACGGGTTGTTGGCTTACCAGTATGTTCCTGCACCCTGCGAGGTCAGGTCCATACCCCCTTCCTGTGAGTTGAAATGCTCATCGTCCATCACCTTGGAAAGTCCAAAGTCAGTTAGCTTGATGGCACCGCATGTTGAACCATGACATAGAAGAATATTGCCTGGAAGATAAAAAGCAATATTGGTTTCAATTACATGTATCTATTATCATCTTGAAAAGTCGAAATTTGGTTAATAGCTTAATGACACCACATGTTTAACCATGACATAGTAGAATATAGTGCCTGGAAGATAAAAAGCAATATCGGTTTCAATTATCAACTATCATCTTGGAAAGTCCAAATTTTAGCTTAATGGCACCGCATTTTTAACCATGACATAAAAGAATGTGGCCCGGAAGATAGTAGAATGGGATTTTCATTATTATTCACATTCGTCATCCATCATCTTGGAAGGTCCAAAATCGTTTAGCTCGATGGCACTGCATTTTGAACAATGACATAGTAGAATATTGCCTGGAAGAGATAAAGCAATATTGGTTTCAATTATCTATTATCATCTTGGAAAGTTCAAAATCAGTTAGCTTGATGGCACCGTAGGTTGAATGACATAGTAGAATATTACCTGGAAGATAGTAAAATTGTGTTTCAGCATCATCGTCAACATTATCAAAATCATCACCATCATCATCCATAATATAATGAATCCCCACCACCACCGTATCATCATCATCATCAAAGCCATCAATATCATAGCTGAACAGCGTAATAATCACTTTTATTATTATCCTCCCTTCCTCGTCACCATACTCATCGCAAGGGCTCCAGAGGTTGGATTGTATGAACTTCCTATGATCATGGTCCCCCATAGACGCGTCTTCATCGTCTCGAGATTGCCAAATAGCCCGCTATTTCAGATTTTGAAAATACTCCCGAAGTTACAAATCGCGTCTTCATCAGCTCGAGATTCAACCTCGAAACTTAAAACGCAACCTTGAGAAATTAGCTCAAGATATTTTGCACAGCATTCGCGCAAAGTGCTGGATATTTTGCCAAATAGTGGGATATTTTGCAAATTATCCCAAGATATCTTGGGATGACAACCCTTACCAAATATCCCTCTAATTGCAACTTCGGGCTAATGAAGACGCAAATTAGCTGGATAGTTTGCGATCGGGATAGTTCAAATAGAGGGATATTTGGCAATCTCGATCTAGTGAAGACAGGCCTAATGATCCTCTTTTTCTTATGTTAATTGAGAGCTGATTTAATGATAGCCACCTGTCGGTGACCTTCCTGGGTGGTCTAATCCCTCCTAGCCAAACTAGTACAGACCGCCTTTAAGATTATTACCTGGTTTGAGATCGTAGTGAATGATGGGTGGCTTCCTCTCATTCAGATACTTGAGGGCGCTAACTACTTGCATGATGATACAACGCGCCTCTCTCTCAACCATCAGCTTGTGCTGCTTCAGGTGGAAGTCCAGGTCGTTGCCAGGACAGAATTCTAAAACAGTGCAGAATCTATAACAAAGTGGTAGGAGAGAAACAACAACTTCATTATTGGAATCTTACTGAGAGAGATTTCTAGAACAGAGCAGAGTATAAATTGGTCCAAGAAAACCAACAGTGTCACTACTGAGATTACATATGATATTGTGAGAATTACATGCAATAATAAAACAGGCTTTTATCTATAAAGTGAGCTCTTCCAAGTCTGGTATTAAAGAAAAAGGTGTTATTCCTCTCTGTAAATCTTATATCTTTTCTTGACAAGAACGTATTATCAAGAATAATATCGCTAGTGACATTCGTTTGTCTCGCAATGTATGGTCAACAAGGGATCTAAAAGATTACGACGTTTTATGCACCGCTGCAACACTCCGTCAGGTGATAAAATATATTGTAAGCAAGCATGTTTTATACACTACGGGTGGACCAGCGGTCAAATAATTTGATCAATAGTTAAGAACGTATTATTTGCAGAGTATACAAGCTCGTAAATTGCTGTCATGAACACCTGGTTTACACTCACTATGAACATGACGGACAAAGAAAGAGGACAAAATATACAGTTCCTCATTCTACCCTCAACAATTACTGTGGTAGACAAAGGAACATCCCTTCACTGCTATTATGTAAACATGTGTAGAACAGGTGTCACATGCATATTCACCTGTTCTACACATTTTTACATAATAGCAGTGAAGGGATGGTCCTTTGTCTACCACAGCAATTGTTGAGGGTAGAATGAGGAACTGTATATTTTGTCCTCTTTCTTTGTCAGTAATGTTCATAGTGACTAGTATTAGCTACTTACGAGTTTGCATCAATCTCGAAGACATCATATAGCTTGACAACCCTCGCATGATCCAAACTCTTGTGGATTTCGTACTCCCTTAAAGCATGTCTGCAAAAAAATATAAGACAATTAGACATTTAAATATATATGCAATGAGATTTCATGAAATACAGCTTTTCAAATGATTTGAATACAACTAAAAGGTAGGCCGGCAATGCATCTATGTGTATTTTCATTCAGGTTTGACAAGTGATTAATGCAATACAAAAACATATATGTGGATTGAAACAGGTTATCACATAACAATATAATAGTAAATGTAATTTTATGAAACATATTTGCCTACTGAAATAAAGTAAACTGACTGAAGCAGAAGATACACACATGTCTCCAAATGCTGAACTGATGGTTTCAACCAGCAAAGATGATGACTATGCCAAAAACCAAACACATAGAAAAACACAAACTTATAGAACTGCGTATTTGACTAACATGAAGCTAGTTTTGATAGTTCCTGAGTCCAGGAAGTACTAAAACGGTCAAAAGACAGTTTGGGAGGATCTATGTTATCAACGCTTGAAACAGAGGCATAGCTCAGAAAAAACATTCACAAAGAAACTTTCAACAATACAAGAAGCTTACTATCAAAATAAATGTATTGTTAAACTGATAGCAGAGCACAAATATCTTCTTCTGTTTCAAAGGGCCTACATGTATTATAATTCAGTGGTATGAATGACATATTACATCTTTGGTATTTCATTGTTTTCTGAGTGAATTTCGTAAATGCACTTGGGGAAAATACTGCAAGTGAAGGGTACAAGGGGAACTGTCAAATATTCAACCATTTTAAGATTTCATTTTTTGTCTTTTCCCCCCATATAGTATGAATGTAAAGTTTGTCATAGCTATCTAAAACTGTTCCCATGGTCTAAACACACCCAGCTACATGTATATAATTCTCCAGAGCTCATACTCACTTGATATAATTAGCCTTTTTATCTTCCTTCCATTCCTTGCTTAATTGATGAATCTTACATGCGACATCTCTATGGTCCTTCAGGTCATATCCCTGTGTAAAACAATACAAATACACATGTGTTATATTACATTAAATATTAATCCAACAATATGCAAGTGAATATTGGCAATTCATAGTAGAATATTCGTGGAGGTGAAAGCTGTCTTCTACTGATTAAGTTTACTGCAAATGAATTGTTTAAGCACAGTATATGAAAGTAGAGTTTACCAAGGCAACACCAGATCTCAACTAAAGTGAGTGGGACTAAACTCTAGACTGAGCTTAATGAAGGGGGGGGGGGGCACTATCTAATCTCAAACCTCCCTCCCAACCCCACCCCCACCCCCCCCCCCCCCCCCCCGAAAGAAAAAAAAGGCTGCGTATTCATCATAGTACAGTTTACAAAGTACCAGTACAAGAGACAAATCTTTCTCTGCAGTACCATGCATATGGAACGATATCTCTGAGCGTACTATCTCTTTGTTTTTCAAAAGTCCCTGAAGACCTTCCTTTTGTTTGTCTGTGTAGTATGCATTTGTAGTATGCATTTTGACTTTCTTTCGGTTGTCACAGTATTGCAAAGCCTTGTGATACAATTACTGAAAGACCACTAAACATATCCCACTACTGTGGTATGGTATGGTGCGGTGTGGTGTTGTATAGTATACAAATTATGCACAGGTTTGAGTGCGTCAGTAGGAATTGTGTGCACAAGTTACCTTTGAATTTATTTATTTTTCATATAAAAAAAAGTTGATATCAATATTATATATATCGTGTTGATATCGCGTGCATCCTGTAAACAAATTCTACATGGTAATTGACCCATCAGATTGCAGGGAATCTTCTACCCATCTTATAATATTGTTTTCATTGTATTTCTAAGTGCTCACCTTGTACACTTCACTAAAGCCTCCCTTGCCTAGGAGTCTTAATAGTAGATAGCGATCGTTGAGAACCTTGTGGTTTTTAAAGGTGGACTGGTCCTCGTTGTGAATACGTTTCAGCTCTCGTATGTGAAGATTCCGTTCTCGTTCTAGCTTCTCCAGTTCTCCCTGTAGATCTGATTCCTCCTGCATGAATGAAAACCATAGAGGAAGAAGTTGTAGGAGAGGAATTGTCTTCAAGGACAGTTGAAGCGGTCTAGACCGAAAGTTGAGTAATTATTTGAGTGAATGTCATTTCCAGCATGTTTTGACGTTTTCTTGACATTATGATGATCCAAACCACCAATATACAGCATGATAAACAATTCAGGATTACTCCAAGGCTGTTTCTATCACAATACATTGCAATATTCAACACTCACTAACAGGTACCTAGTAAATATAACCCCAAAATTTGAACTCTGAACCCTCCGACTCAGAACTTAAACTGGGAGTCCATCTGCACAGACCCCCTGCAAAAGAAGTTAACATTTCTATTCATATTGTCCAGAAACCTTGTGAGTCTTCTCATTCTATAATATATCCAAAGTTGGCCACCCAATATTCAAATGTGCATCTTCTTTTTTACTATTTTTTATCTCCATATTTCAAATTGAAATCTAACTACATTGTACCACATACATCTGTGAATCTTTATGTACACCCCCTCCCCTCTTTCTTTTTTTCTCTTTTTTTTTCTCTCTCTCTCTCTTTCCCCTTTCACCAATATTCGTTCCACCATATTCGTATCATTATGTATCCTTTGAGGGTAGTCATGCTATTAAGCTTTGCTTACTTTGTCAACCCTCCTGTTTAATGTTTTCGATTAGTTACTTTATTTGACATTATATTCTTTTGAAATGTGTAAAATTTGCAATGTTTTGTTTGTTATATATATTTGTAAAAATGCAAAAAAAAAAGAAAATCAAACAGAAATAAATAAATCAAATCAAATCAAATCAAACCAACCTTGTTTTAGAGAATGACTAACAAACATACCTTCTTAAATGCGGCTTGTCTTAATTTTGTGATCTCATCTCTCTCATAGAACTCTGCATGATTCATGTACTCTGGGAGAGGTTTGGCAAACCCTTCGTCATTAGGACCGTTCTGTTTGGGCCTGGACTTGGAACTAGGATGAGGACTATTCGGCGGTTTCCTCTTCATGAGGGACTTCCTTTGCTGGTCCAGTTCCTCCCTTTCTTTGGCAATTTTCTCCTGGCGCCTGGTATGGGAATACAGATGCAAAGTCAGATCATTAAACTTAATAAGTTTGGGTGATCCATAACTTACTATGAAGTCACTTTTGCGCAATTTGTGAATGAACGATTAAGTGATTAAACTTTAACTCCAGATTTTTGCAAGTTTCTTGCCAGGTAAACAATTTTGTTGATTGGCCCGAGCCTGGAATCTAAATTGCACAGCATTTGCTATATAATGTTACTGAATTTATTGCAAAGTTACGGAAGTTACAATAGCCCATTTTTATGTAGAGAGTTGTTATCGGTATCAACATTAAGTTGAGTTGCCGTCAGTTTGGATCAATCACATCTCAGTTTGACATGGGACCCTGTTAAATTTCTTGTAAAACACTGGGGGAAAATATAGCACAGGTTTAAGATGTCTCATATAAAATCTGACAATTTTGGGGATCGGCTTTGAAACATACCACCAAACATAAGAATACAACCATCGTTTACATTATCAATATTATCCTTGTTTGATTGTTAAGATTTGTATGTTTTTTTTTCTGTTGTAATAGCGCTCTGATCAGTTTGTCTGTAGTAGCGCTCAATAAGAATCAATTATTAAGAAAACTAGATGGAACTTCGACTGCGCGCAGTCGAAATGATGCCTCCGTCATAGAGCAATTTTACAAACCAAAACAGAAGAAATTGTTCAAATTCAAGTTCAATTGTAATCCATTAACAGGTTCTCAGAATATCGTGATTACAAGCAATTTCTCATATACATATATGACCCTTTGATCTTTGACCACATGACCCTAACATCTACTCAGTTCATTGGCTCTGCAAGATGTCCCGAGTTAAATAGTAATCCATCTGTCAGTTCTAATGAGAATGCGTTCACAAGCTATTTTTGCATACATAATGAGCCCATGACCTTTGACCTTTGACCTCATGACCCAAGAATCTACTCAGTTCATTGGCTCTGCAAGATACATACATGATCTAAGTTTGGGAGGAATCCATCAATCTGTTCTAATGATAATGCGATCACAAGCTGTTTCAGCATACATAATGAGCCCTGTGACCTTTGACCTTTGACCTCGTGACCCCAAAATCTAATCAGTTCATCGTCTCTGCAAGATACATACATGACCTAAGTTTGGCAGGAATCCATCAATCGGTTCTTCAGATAACGCGATCACGAGCTGTTTTTGCATACATAATGAGCCCTGACCTTTGACCTTTGACCTCGTGACCCCAAAATCTAATCAATTCATCGGCTCAGCAAGATACATACATGACCAAAGTTTGGCAGGAATCCATCAATCGGTTCTTCAGATAACGCGATCACGAGAACGGGACGTACGGACGGACGGACAACCCGAAAACATAATGCCTCCGGCTACTTCGTAACGGAGGCATAAAAAAAAAGAACTACTGCATAACTGAGAGCTACGACTGCTTACTTGACAAGATCAGTGAATGCATAGCCATCGTTCCAGGTTTCAACAAATTTGGCCCCTTGTCTTTGAGTAGTGAACTGTCCTAGTCTTAGACGATCCTCCATGCTCTTGGTTCGTGCTTGTTTGTTTTCAGTTGCGGCCTGGTGATGGTGGAGTGGATCAAGGAAAAAGTTTGATTACTACAAGTTCAAACACCTCCTCTCGTCTGCTTCTTTGATCATTGGTCCGATACACCGGACTTTAAGGAGTTACCAATTAATGTGTTGAGAAGTTCACAAGCAGTGAAACTTGGTGTCCCAACTGCAAGAGACTCTTAGAGAATTTTAGGATTCAGAGTTTATGACAAATTTTTCCAATGAGGTGGATTTTTGGAAATGGGTGGAGGGTGCATGCATTATGCAAGAACCGTCAGTCGTACAATGAAGTCCACTGTCGGTGACTGATAAAGCGTGAATTGGTTCTTCTGCTGGGTTCATGACCCTCTATTCTGATTTATAGAGCACCAAAATCTTCAATTGAGAAGATTCATGAGAAAAATACTTTCAACAACATCCATGGACAGTTTTCGGTTATCTTTCAAAACATTCTAAATTATTACATAAATAATCTTATTACCTTTTCTATAAGCAGTTGTTTAACCTTTTCTGTACTTCTCTTTGACTGTTCCTTGAACTTATCTAGGAGTTTCTGAGCACTGTCTAACCTCCGTTGTAAATCCTGAGTTGTCTGGAGAAAGGATTACAAACAAACAAAATGGAAAGTTTTGATAATTAAATCTGCAATAGAAGGGCGATGGTAGTTAGTTTCCATGTGCAGAAGGTCTTAAATTGCTGACACCAGACTTGGTGGAAATACCATTGATAGGTGTACAAGTCTGCAAACAGCAAAGCCATAGTCCCATCAAGGAATACCCCCTGCCTAGTCTCTGGGTGAGAGAAATGTACAATAAAGACTTCACAATATGGGGGGGGGGGGGGGGGGGGGGAGATAGGAGATAGGCATTGCATAAGGCCTGTTGGTCATAATCCTGGTGATTGTGTAAATGAACCGTTCACCTCTTATGAACTACATACTCGCATTCAAACCTTATTTAACCCTTACTGTACTGGGGGGCCTGGGAGGCCCCCCCCCCTCCCTCCCCCCTCGACATTTTCGGAGATTGTGCCGCAACCACTTGGAATTTTGAATTGCCGTTTCATGACTTTTTTCCCTCAAGTCTTGCGCACATTTTGATACCATTTTCGTCAAAATCGGATATACCTGTAAGGTGTTACATAACAATAAGTATGCGCATGTCATCAAAAATATGCTACAATTTATGCAAATTTATGCAAATTAACCTATGCATTTTTGAATATCATAAAAATAATGTAACCTCATGAATTTGAGATGAAGGAAACGTTTATTAATACATTTTCAACATTCTTCACAAGTCTACAGACAAATATGTAGAGTTTTCTGTAAACTGCATAAAATTAGCATTTTGCGTAATAAATTAGGCTATAACAACAAAAACTTGCATATTAGGAAACAAGGGAAACGCTCTCGGCGGTCTCGCCTGCATAACGCAATTCAATATGATAAACCAGAACGTCAATGACGTAGCGCTCATCTGCGTCTCGCAACAACAAATATCGTAAATTTTATGTGGTACACTTTTGAACTGTTAAAAAAATAAAAATTTGATGCCCTGGAAGGGACATAATCTAATTTTATTTGCATAAAGTACCATAAATAATCAATGGAGCAAAATCTCACAATTCTGTGTAGAAGTTTAGTGTTCCTAATTTACCTCTACCAGATAAGGCAAACCAATTAAAAATCGTTCAAGAAATGAGGGAAAAAAAGCAATTTTTGTTATTTTTGGAATAAATTTGCATAAATTACCATAATTAATTAATGGAGAACAATTTCTAAATTCTGTGTACAAGTTTAGTGTACCAAAGTTAGCTATACGATATAAAGCAAACCAAATCAAAATCGATCAAGAAATGAAGGAGAACAAGCCTTTTTTGTGATTTCGAATAAATTTGCATAAATTAGCATAGATAATGCATTTCACGATTCTGTGTAGATATTTTAAATCCCCCTCCTAGCCCTATCATATGAAACAATCAGAATCGAAATCGGTTGAAAAATAACAAAGAAGGAGCATTTTGAAAATCTTGATGTTGATGCCACAACAAAGTCTAAGTTTGTTGACCTTAAATGACCTTTGACCTTAATTTAGTGACCTGAAATTCTACTCACATGATTGGGGAGACTTGATAACCCTATAGTCCAAGTTTCATTGACTAAAAACTTATACTTTCAAAATTATATCAAAAATTCAAAAACTTTACCTCAGGTTAAGTTTTCAATGATGATGCTACAACATAGTCCAAGTCTGTTGACCTGAAACGACCTTTGACCTTGACTTTGTGATCTGAAATTCTACTCACATGATTAGAGATACTTGATTCCCCTATAGTCAAAGTTTCATTGAATAAGAACTTATACTTTAAAAATTAAGGCGCCGCCGCTGGAAAAGCGGCGCCTATGTCTCGCTTTTTACTACGCAGGCGAGACAAAAACTAATTATACCATCTTGTTGTCCCTTACGTAAATATCTACAAACATGCAAATTTTCGCGTTTATCAGACTTTCAATGGCCGAGATCATAGGGCCCCCCCCCCCCCAAGTCACGTGGTGCTAAAAATAGCCCAGTACAGTAAGGGTTAAAGGGCAATCCAACTCTTGTAAAATCAGAGAAAAAGAATGAAAAAAGTTTGAAATAAATTAGACCAACAGAATGTCTGACATATGATATTACAGCTATGCAAATTTCAAATTGGCAATTTTTTAAGTGGATTGTGACATAGTGATGGATAACTTGGTCAGAGGCAAGCATATCACGTATGTCTTCCAGAACCTTCACCCTTGAGACACTACTCAAAATATAGAATGGAGAGTATATAATTATTTTTTATTAATATCTTATATTATGATTTTCATGTTTTCTTGAGTGGTTTGCTATCAAGGTTGTTTAAACATAAGAATGAAAGAGTTACAGAGAAGGTAGAGTTCTGGGGAGAGGTGAAAAATAATTTGTAAGCGTTATCATTGTTATTATGCAAGTGTGGAAAAACAACAGAGAGAAAATGTTCCCTGAAAAGCACTGCTCTTCAAACGCCTTCATATTCTAAATATGACGAGTGAGGCCCACATTTTTATGCCACATGTTTGTGTCGTCCCATACACTTCTTTCTGTGTACAGTGCTAGTAACTTTACCAAGACTGGGCCAAATTTCTGATCATTTCGATCATTCGAGAACCTTGCACTATACAACAATACTTATATGCTAGATGACCAACCCTTTCTGGTCGATTCCACAACGTTTCTTTCACAATTCAATCGCATGACCATAACTGTTAACATGTGATGTGCCGTTTACTTACACTATTAAGTGTTTCTATCGTCTCCTCCTTCACCCTCATGTGGGATTGATGCTGTCTTTCTTTCAGTTCCAAATCTTGTAAACTCATGTCAGTCTGAAAGAAAAATGATCCATGCAACGTGTGACACAAATTAAAAATAACACAGGATGGGATCACTACATAATGCCACACTAGTTATCAACTTCAAGACAAAGAATGTAAATCTTTTCATAGAAATTAACTAAAATACAGCCTATCTGTTGGAATAGGAACTGACCATCATGTAATATGAAATAATAAAAACATTTCTAAGTACAAAGTGCAAATTCATCAACTTAATATGATATATATTTTCATGTGCATTATTCTCTGTATTTTTCCTACAAAGACATAACTGACATACTTTCTCATGGTAGAGAATTACAAAGAATGATACAGCTAAAGATATCAGGCTGCATATGATGCGGTGGGGGGCTTCACCTTTTTTTCCATCTTCCCTTTTTTCCACCTATCCTGACTTCTATTTGCAATGATCTTTCATGGGCAATACTCTGATTATTACCAGTACTATTCATTTATTAATTATTACCGTCAACTTTCATTTGTCAAACATGCCTTTGACTTTATCAGAGGGCTACATATGTATGTTGCAAGTCATATCATATGACAGGCTATCCCTCTTGGCAACTCATACCCATATATGTCTTTATCATAATGCTGATATCTTGAAGCCCCACTGTACTACTTGTAGCTACTTGCTCCCTCTATATAGAAAACAATGCCTAATCGGTGACCATTGGTCCCCCATGATCCTCTTTTTCTTATATTAATTGAGAGCCGAGTTGATGAGATAGCCACCTGTCAGTGACCACCCTGGGTGGTCTAATCCCTCCTAGCCAAACGAGTACAGACAACTTTAAGTTACAGTTTATCTTGTATACCTGAGTTGATATAGAGCTGCTATCTGAAAACCTTGGTCTTGCTGGCTTTGGTGATTGTGACGAGTGGGAGATGTAGTCATTGCTGTTACCACATGGTGAAGACATAATTTGCTGTAGATGCACATAACAAAAGTAAATAAAACAATCACATTTATTACTGCACGCTTGTACATTCCTCGACTCATAAATGAAATCCGCATGTGCATCCTAAATTTTATACACCGTACCTGCAACTTGGAAGTATGATACTCAAAATTTTGATTAAGCAGGCAGTTACAGCACATTCATGTAATATGTCATTCCTGAAATATTTGAACATGACATTTATTTGAATGTTAATGGCCTAATTTCAAAATCTCTACTATACTCGGAGTAAATTTTCAAAGGTGTTATTAACAATACACTGACATGACTAAATGTACATGTATAAATAACATAAAACAATGCCATGTAATATGAATATATCTGAGAACTTGTCCATAATTTATAGCCAAGTGATGACTCGTAATGACTCATGATGACTTTCGATTGTCATTGTATGAATACAGATATATGCAAGTCATTGACTCACTATCAACATGAAAATTATAACAAGTCACAAATGTTCGACACTGTCTATTTGGCTGCTCAAAAACCGGGGTCTCTTTTCATAAAAACGGTTATCAATAACAAATGTTAAATTTCTATGGAAATTTTCTCTCTGCCAATCAATGCCACAATTTCAGTAGCTTAGCAGTTATTATAACTCGTTATTGATAAACCAGTTTTATAAAAACTTAGGAAAATATCTCCAGTGGTCCACATTCACAAGTTTCACACTACAGTTTAACTTTATATATACACTTAATTTGTTTAACTATCACTTAAACTTTCTTCCAGTGAAACAAATATAAATAATATTGCTTGTAGAGGAAATAGAGGTGTCATGTTCTTGTGGATACGTCACAGGATTGTGGATCACAAGGATCGTCGGTTTGAGTCCCGCTACAGCACAAATGTCCTCTGGCAAGATATTAATCTACATCTGCCACCCTCTAACCAGGTGTAGTAAATCGGTATCACGTAGGAATACATGCAGGGGCAGGTGTGTTAAAGCCAGGGTGATAATACTAGTTTTTAGGCTCCTTAGGTATCTTTTAAAATAGATACATGCCCAATATGAATGTAGCTATTATGATTGTTTTTATTAAAGCTGGTAAAATTCCTTGGAGACAGAGATAAGATAACTTACACTAGGATATGCGCTGGGTGGAGGTGACTTGGGTAAGATACCTATTCCAAGACTGGTTCTTCCTGGACTTAATGATGTTGCTGCCTGGAAATTCAAAGTACATCGATTGACAGTGATTAGTATGACCTGTCAGATCAATTTATTAATACTATGACAACATGGAAAAACAGTTGTTTATCTAATAATGAGATACAGAGAAAAAGAAAAAACAAGGGAAACGCTCTCGCCTGCATTACGCAATTCAGTATGATGAAAAATGGAGGGTGGGACATTATTCATAGGCAGGGTGGCCCATTAGCAGGCCCTACCCCCCCCCCCCCCCCTCCCCAATGAAATCCTCTAAATATAATCAGCATTTTGAAGTGAATATTGACCAAGAGTCATCGGAAGAATTATTAACTATAATTTGTACCAAGATTAATAATTGACCTTGACTCTGTGACCTGGGATTTGCGTCTTAAGATTTGTGATACTTGATAACCCTTGTGTACCAGTTTCATAAAATTTGAACAAACACTTTTGAAATTATGCTAAAATTTCAAAATCTTGATGTTGATGCCACAAAAGAGTCTAAGTTTGTTGACCTGAAATGACCTTTGACCTTAATTTAGTGACCTGAAATTCTACTCACATGATTGGGGATACTTGATAACCCTGTAGTGTAAGTTTCATTGAATAAGAACTTATACTTTCAAAATTATATTGAAAATTCAAAAACTTAATCTGAGGTTAAGTTTTCGATGATGATGCCACAACATAGTCTAAGTCTGTTGACCTGAAATGACCTTTGACCTTGATTTTGTGACCTGAAATTCTGCTCACATGATTGGGAAAACTTGATAACCCTTTGGTCCAAGTTTCATTGAATGAGAACTTATACTTTCAAAATTATACTAAAAATTCAAAAACTTAACCTTAGGTTAAGTTTTCGATGATGATGCCACAACAAAGTCTAAGTCTGTTGACCTGAAATGACCTTTGACCTTGATTTTGTGACCTGAAATTCTGCTCACATGATTGGGAATACTTAATATCCCTTTGGTCCAAGTTTCATTGAATGAGAACTTATACTTTCAAAATTATACTAAAAATTCAAAAACTTAACCTTAGGTTAAGTTTTTGATGTTGACGCCGCCGCTGTCACCGGAAAAGCGGCGCCTATGTCTCCCTTTTTTGCTACGCAGGCGAGACAAAAACTAGTTGCCTATGGAAAGCGAATGGCAAAAATTAATTAACCAGGTAGCAAGCTGTTTGATGAACATTGGGTTGACACTGGATTACTTACCTTGAAATATTCACTAATCTTCTTTGGACCTGAAATTAGGAGAAAATGAAATAAAATAGATATAATATAATCTTTATCCAGTAGTTATCGGTACATTAACTACGCTAACAACAACAACAAACACAAATTAGTGTATTGTACAAATTATTTCTAACTTTGCACTTCACATTAGAACATAGATGTTACTGAAGTATTACACAAAGAACTCAAAACAGATACATTTGAAGTTTGAATATGTTACTTTCATTCCCTAATTAGAACCGGAGTAAATGATCATCATCAGTCTACCAAGACATCACCAAAAGATTTTAATTCAGGATATTATTCACTTTTACAATACCAGGGTATGCCCTTAGATAATTAGATCCTTATACAAGTGTCCTGCAAGGAATTCACACGTGCAATATACTTTTATTTAACACAGTGAAAGTGAAATCATAAGTAGAGCTCACATTCATGTATAAATAGCAGAATTCACAGAACGTTTTAGCGTGTGGCCTCATTATACTCACGTGCACTTATTAAATGTCCTTGTTTTCTCTTTACATGCACTGGAATTTTCTCCAGTATATTAATGTATTGTGAAATACACTTGTACGATGAGTCAGAGCTGTTGTACAAACAATATTCATGCATCTCTATAAATCATTGTAATTGTAGAATTGCAATATTACCTGATGGATCAATATCTTGTCCTTGTCCTTTTCTTTTCCTCTTCTTTCTCTCCTTTTCTGGGGTTTCTGCCTGCATGACCTGTAAAAATGAAATCAGAATCGTTGTAATAAATGACAATCTGCAGATGATAATACTTCAATCTTAAGACAAGTCATATGAAATTCCTAAGTTACAGATCGAGATATTTCCCTACAACTATTTTGTAGGAGTTGATTTAAAATATGCTAGTTGCCGCGGCACCTGCAGTGAAAAAAATTCACGGGGGCTCAGGGCGAATTTGCCCCCGAAATGGCCAAAAGAGCCCCCGAAAATTAGAAAAGAGCCCCCATAAATTTGCATAGAGTTCAATGAAAAACAAATTTTAGAATGTAATTTTTATGCAGGCAAGCTTGAAAAGTAGCCCCCGAAAAATAAATATTAATTTTTTCCCTAGGCACCTGACTTGTACTACACTCTTTTACACATCACTGCACATAGTCAAGTATTAATAGGCCTCTGGGCCATAGAAACCATTATTTTCATTGATTTTGTGAACTGATCATTTTCTCATTTCGGGCTATTCTACCGACTCCGAAACAAACTTTGTATGAATCACAGATATCATACAATGTCATACTAATATCAATGAATGATTTGCCAACAAATTCCTTATTCAGACAAGGAATTCCGAGCAATCACATTTTCTTTGACTTCAAACAATGAACCCCATATGACATCTTAGAACTCTAAGCTTAATCTTATATTGAATTGCAACCTCAGCTCCTAAACCTATTTTTGATGAAGTAGAGCGTAAAGCAAATGTCGCTGGAGGCCTGGAACACTAAACGTATGGACTTCCTACCGTAGGTCCAGGGTGCTCCATAAACAAAATTCCATTCCTCTAAAGAGGAAGATTCATACCTTCCACTGCTACATCTATAAACCCATTGTGGATTACCCTAAGATCAACTAAACCATCACAGAAGATTTTACATTTAGAGCATTACATCTAAGACTTTTTTCATTTGAGGAAGGACAAATTAAATCTGGTCGTTTGCTGCTCTCTACTTGCGGACAGGAGGACTGCATTTGTTGATTGTTGTTGGCAGTAGAAGAGCAGTAGAGGATAGCTATATTATACGTTTCACATGTACCTGTATGTAGAGTTTGGCTAACTTTGGGTGCGTTTATCGGGTCTTGCCACTAGATATGTACATATCGAACCCCACTATATGAATGTGATTTTTGGGATGTCGTGTTTATCGTCTCTTTACGATTCAAAATAAAGGCCTCGTCTCTGCGCAGCTGCTTTGCACCGTTTGACCCGGGAAGCAGAGAGTTGTTCGGAGGTCAACTAGGGCATAGCACATAGTGCGCACTATTTCGCTGACCGGAAATTAGCCGGGAAAGGTCCGATTTGTACGTGGGGTTCAAAACAGCTTTGCGTTTATCATGTCTCAGAATCGTGATTCTGGCTGTATGTCATATTCAAAACACACCTTTTTGCGTCTTTAGAAATGCCCATACCTAAAGACGTTTAAAAAAGGCTTTGCGTTTATCACCTTCAAAATTTGCCTGAAAGACGTTTGAGAAACCTGATTCTAGGCAAAAATTTGGTGAATAAACGCACCCTATGTCTCAGTTGGACATACCATAGCATATGTTCTTTTATTTTGTACTTGCCCTACAAAGCAGTTCTTGCCATACTCAAACCAGGTTGGTCAATTTCTCCTAATCAATGGGTCTGAGTTTCACCATGCCTATATTGGTTTAGGAGCAGGGTTAGGTTATTTGACGAGTGCCTACACGTACGTACCTCTAAATCATCACTGGGTGAGCCGCGGCTACAAGTGCTGGTGCTATGATTGGAATCATCAGCTATCATGATGGGTTGCTGCTGAGAACGGTTGCCTTTGATGCGGGCTTCCAGCAGCTCCAGCTTCTGTGGATCAAAATGCCTGAACTCCTGCATGATGGGACCTTCGTCCTCGCTAGTTACCGCACAAAACAGATCTCCTACGATGACAGTATGATCGGCAGTCTTTTAGGGAACAGCTTTGCTTCACTGGCATAAGGAAATAAAAGGAAATATTATATTAACACATCGACTCCTGAATTGTCCCATTTCCATAGGCTAAAACCCGGAACCACTTAGTTCCCGTCGAAAATGGGTTCATCAAAATTAGAGAACATCCATTTTGAAAGTAAGTTACCTGCTAATACCATTAACATTGAGGCTTCATTAAGTTGCGAGGTGGTATACAAGAGCAGGTATTTTATGACATAAATTTTAATATGGTTCACACTTCTGTATCTTAATAACACAGAGCGAAGTGTAGAACCTTCGCTGAGCAAAGGTGCCATTCATTAAAACAAAACAAACATGGCATATCTACTTCAATTTGAAAAGCCGAACAGAAAATTTGGATACACATGTCTGTAAAATTGTTAACAGGTAAACTCTATGCGACTACGTCCATTTTGATTTTAAGTCTGTTAATAGATTCAAATACCATGGACAGTATAGGACAGGGTTTTTTTAATTTTGGCTCGAAAGGGAAACCCAATTTTTGAACTATTTGTTCCATATTTATTTTCACTTTATATCAATACCATTGAAGTACATTTTTTGTAACAAAAAAAAAAAAGAAAAAAAATCTCAACCCCCCAAAAAACTGAGAAAAACCCTGAAAAATAAAATGTTGCCATGACAATTAATATCAGATCTGACTCATTTTCATTGTGCTAGAGGTCTAAGTAAAGTCTTTAAAATAGAGACTTTGCCACCAAGCGCTGAGGAAAAACCCAGACTCTCCAGAGGCTTGAGCCAGGATAATTGGCATGGGCATCGTTTCACAAAACCGTCTTAAATAAAAGTTAATCAACATTCAATTTCATTCCAAATGTGTGTATTATATCTAACATGCATTTCAATGGGATGTCAGCGAACTTGTACCTAGTATCACCAATGATGATTTCGTAAAATGATATCAATGAATGGAGCTCCCCACATGGAAACTGGCCAAAATCTACTCTTTTAATTCAGAAACTGACATCACAATGGAGCGATCATGTGTGTGTCTCACCGTATATCTACTGGCCATCAAAGACAAAGCATGTGCGATAGGACATTTATGTTTTTGATGCACAGAAAATAAACAGTCCTAGAGTCTAGGCCTAGAATTTTGAAGGAAAATGGTGCAGATTCTGCATTCGTAAAACTCAGACGAGTAATTTGGAGGACCAACCAACCAATAAGGCAATATCAGAGACGCCAAAATTCAAAGATCTGCTATGCGCGACATATTCATGACTCGGCACGCGAGCACGGGTATAACGTAAGTTAAGCGTTTTTCGAAATTGCCCGCACGAGTCGTGCGGGAGAGCATTTTCAGACCCTACGTCACGCATGATGCGTGACACAATGGTACTTGGTAGCTCTGAACTTCTGAACAGTAGGGGCGCTGGTCTAAGAATGAGGATCGTCCTCATAAACAAGGATATCCTCATAAACGCAGACAAAATGCGCCCTCAAAAATAAGGGTTGTCTGCATTTTCGAGGACGTTTTTTTTCATCGGCGCTCTGGGGGTTTCATGTTACAGAACGGCCTGCTGGCGATGCCAAAAATGGATTCCCCAGGGGAAAATAACCCTAGTTCACCGTCTACTTTTATGGGTTGTCCGTCTTCCCAAGGATTTATTGCTCATAATGTGAAGATCTCTGTACAAAGTCAATGCAAAATGATTCAAGAAAATCATTGCAGAATCCGTTTTTTGCATCGCCAATGCGCCGATCAAAAATATGAAACGTCTGCGAAAATGCAGAGGGTCCTTATTTTTGAGGACGCATCGATCTGTGTTTACGAAGACGATCCTCGTTTATGAAGACGATCCTTATTCTCGGACCAGCGCCCCTACTGCTGAAGTGTGAATGTGATTCACTGATTGTGAATCATAACAAAAATAAATATTTGACATAGACTAATGCCAGACAAATAATCTATTTTGTTGACATCAACCTGCATGTTCACTTTTATATTTTGTATAGGCCTACCTAATACTCAACAGGCTAAATTTTTCACCATGCAACATTTGTCGGCCATGTATCTGTCTGCTTGGTCGAAGGAGGGCCCTGCTAAACTAGCACTGAAGCTGCACACACGAGCACAACACAACGCATTTTTTACCTGGCCGAAGTCACATCAGACAGCACCGCACAAAATACATGTGAAGTCGCGAAAAATACTCTCACATAGCGAGTAAACATCGTACGATTTCACGACTAATACTTGACAGAAATTAACCATTCAGTTGCAGTTAGGTCATTTAACACACATTTCATCATATAACTCAATATCTTTGCAAAATCATGTTATTCAAAGGACAAATTTTGTGGCTGAATGTGCTTACCTTCGTGCTATTTTTCGGTGAAAACAGTTCATCATGACGTCACACAATTCATGGACTTGATAATCGATAATCGGTCAGTTCGCGGGGTTTCCTCGCGGACTTCTTGCCGAATGCATTCTCCAGAGGAAGTACGTGAGTCTCAATGAGAGGTAGTTGATTTTTGTCATAACAATTTTGAGAATATAAAGCAAGCATTAGCTTTGTACCTAGATTCTTACAAGAAAAAATCAAAAGTTTCACTGAAAAAACAGTTTCCACCATCGACTAGGCAAAATATTGAAGGAAACTGCAAGACAATTGTGAATAAGGTTACTGACCTTGACCTAAATTTTCACGACACACCCGTCTGGCTAGTGGAAAAGTCCAATGAACCTCAGCGCGCGCGCATAACCCTCAGACGACCTTTGACCCCAATAATCGATAAAATGTCAATGAGGCATGAAGATCAATCTCATTTGCATATTGGGTGTGAACTTTCTGACCTTTAAAGGTTGCATGGTTGCGGCGGCGTGCAGATGGATTTATTTGTGTTAGCAAAAACGGGATTTCGCGCGAAAGTGCAGCAATATTCTTTGTTGCTGAATTTCTTGAGGCCATTGTTCACGCTCTGTAGCTGATACAATCCTGGGACATGCAGGTACAGGGGTACAGCTCTAATTTTTCTCCAATCTTTTAACCTGTCTTTAATCCCCAAAGTCTTTAACTCTGTCTATATCTCTTTCTGTTTATATGTCTATGTCGCTCACTGGGTCTCTGTTTCCCCATCTTTCATTCTCTCACATAATTCTCCTCTCTATATATAGCTGCCATACTCTTTCTCTCTCTCCCTCTCTCTCTCTCTCTCTCTCTCCCTCTCTCTCTCACACACTCCCCCTATCCTTCTCTTCCACCTCCACACAAACACATGCAGACACAGACACACACATACACCCTCTCTCTCTCTCTCTCACTCTCTCTTTCTCTCTCTTTCTTAGTTTCCTTCTCACACATAAGTCTCTCTTTTAATCTCTCTCTCTCTCTCTTTTCTTCTCCTTGTCCTTTTTCCATTTTCTCTATTAGTTTTATATTATATTCTCCTTTATTCCTCTCGTTGTGTTTCCTTTTCCGTTGTCTATTTTCTCTATTAGTTTTCTCTTACATTTTCTTTTATCCCTCTCTCTCTAGCTCTCTCTCCCTTGCTCTTTCATTCTTCCTCCTATTCCTTCCCATTTTCATATTTACAATCTGCGTTTCCTCTCCATCTTCTCTTTGCTGGCATGGAAACCATTGCCTTTTTGACCCCCCCCCCCCCCCCTCCTCCTCCAACCGACCATTATATAGTAAATAAACGTATAGTGAAGAACGGGTAACGACAAAGAAATTACCATTTTGTGTAAAAACTTGTCCATTAAACAGGAATACAACAAAGTAAACACAACATTGTTATTGTGCTAGAGATGTTTCAATCGTCTTTTATTGTTAAACAATGTTTGCACAGGGGGTGGTGTAACGTTATCATTATCAATGAATGCAGTATTGATACATTAAACGATTGTTAATTTTATATACACTGTTGGTCATAATGGTGGAATAATTAATTTTACCTCAATTTATTGAATGATTTTGACAATGATTTATTCCTAATAGATCTAGATAATAGTATACACTATCAGATTTTATTGAATGACAATTGGGGAGTGTTTGTTTTGCGTGACTGCTTTTTTATATTGGGTTCGGGGCAAAATGCAACGAATTATTGAAAATTTATTGCATTTTCTTTGTTTTTTTGTTTTTGTGGGGGCGTCGACGTATACCCTAGCGACCGCTGCGTACAGTCATGATTTCTTGGCTAAGCAATGGTCTCGTTAATGTGAGCCCCCAGAATCAAAACCGTGTCGATGTGCTATATTAGTGTCCTTTTATGAGGCATTAATCCCTATTACTGTCAGTTATGACTTAAGAACGTAGGTCCCCTAGTTGATTAGCATAGTAGCACACACATGATTTAGCAGTCACGCAAAACAAACACTCCCCAATTGTCATTCAATAAAATCTGAGAATGTATACTAATATCTATAGATCTATATATTAGGAATAAATCATTGTCAAAATCATTCAATAAATTGGGGTAAAAATAATTATTCCACCATTATGACCAACAGTGTATGAAATATTTAATCTAGTAATACACCATAGCCGATACAGCTCAATACTAGGATTTCATTCTAAGTCTAATACAAATTCAAAGCGTAAAAACAGCAACGTTTCCATTGGTTAATAATTGCGAAGAAATGTTGTGACTACTGTTTCTCCATTGTGAGTTACACTGTCATATTATCAATGAAATAAAAAATTGTGATGGTGAAGTAATGAAACATTTATTCTTCCAATTCCCTCTATTTCTTTTCTATTTGTTTCTTTGTTATTTTTGTCTGCAATATATTCCACTTAATAGAGACATTTAAAACTTCCTCTCCGAACAATAGAAATAAATAGATCAACAACACCTCTATAATTACAAAGACCTACACCTTAATAATAAAGACTGTTAGCAATTGTTCAAATATGAACAGGAAATTAGGTCTATACTTTTTCCCCGCCCCCCCCCCCCCCCCACTCCGGGGTCGAAATGACCGCATGAGTGTTACCAAAATGTCCGGTAAAGGGGTACTTTTCGTGCGTCAAAGTCCGGCCCGAGAATTGTAAGAAAAGGGGTGTATTTGACTTTCACCCGGAGATTTCTTTAAAAAGGGGGTATTTTTTCTTTTTTCTCTCATCTCTTTGGACTCCTTAAAAATTCGGCCGAATTTAGGGGGGTAAATTGAGCATTTTTCCGAATTAAGGGGGGTACATTGAGCATTTTTCCGAATTTAGGGGGTCTCCAAGGCAGGAAAAGCCCGCGAAAAGCCCGCGAAAGGGGGGTTCGGAAATGTTGGCAGTCCTCAGATAGGGGGTGCTTTCAAAAAGAGGGAACGAGCATTATTATGCGTACCCTAAATAACACTGAGTGGGGGGGGGGCGGGACTTTTTCGTAGAGAGGTTTGAACAATAATGACTTTGCCCCTTAACCTTTGTATGTATTCCATTAAGAATTAATGACAGACAGTGAAACCTATATAGGAAGTTATAATCATAGCAGTAAGTCAGCCACCATACGGCCTACAAAGTCACCCTTGTTTCCAAAGATGATAGAATGAGCAAAATTACGATGACCAAACATGACAAGATTCAAGAAACACCCCCTCCCCCTCCGCTCATTTTAGGGAGACAATGAAACGCCATTTAGCAACCCCCTTCGGGCAATCCGATGTTGCAGAACTCCCAACGGACACTGGGGTCGGTTGTGTAGCACCAGGCGAAAGCTACAAAGCTGCCGGCGTTGCGGCAGAGGTTGTGGTTACCGAGGCCAGAGCTAGGGTTGTTTTGTAGCGTGATGCTGTGACGATGGGGCGACTGGGAGGTCCAGTTTTGGCACTCGCGACCGCTCCTAGTAGTCGAGACGTCTCCTCGGTAGTCACGGGCAGAGTGTAGGTGGTAGCATTCTCGACCTAATTCAATGTGGAATAAGTAGAAGTTTCGTAGTCGATTGGTTTAAACACTAACTTGACTGGATATAGAAGAAGGTCGTGAGTTCGATCCCCGGCAAGTCACTCATGTCCTCAATTAAGGCACTTTAGCTAAATTGGCTCTCTCCACCCATAGAGATACCCGGTAGGATGCGATTTTAATTATTTTCTTTCAGAGACTAATTAATAACTATGCAAACTCATGCATGAGTCATTAGTGGTATGATTCAAATTCCATATCATCTTAGAGGGGGTTACTTTATGTTATTAATATATATGAAAAATAACTCGAATTCAATATTCTATTTAAATATCTTTATATAGCGTCCACTATATTTTTTGTTCTGAATTTATTCGCATATATAATTATACAATACTTACTCGTGCATTGTTGGCTGAAATCACCAACGGCACAATACTCCCATCGGGTATCAGGATCGGTGGTGTAACACCAGGCGGTGAATTCATTGTCGGGGTTTCTGCAGTAGTTGTGATCTCCAAGGCCCGCATTAGGGTATTTGGCGGGTGTCAGGGCTTTAATCTTTGGGTTCGGAGAGGTCCAAGATAGGCATTCTTTACCGGAGATGGTCTGGGCCAACTCTCCCCTGTAGTTGGTCCCATTTGGATCGTCGGTGCCTAAAAAAAATGATTAATGTGGGCTTTCGCATTCTTTTATTCATTTAAGCGAGAATGACATTAAATTGAAATTAAAGATTTATTGACCATTCGGAAACTTGTTTCTCACTGCTAAAATTTTACAGAAATCAATTTACTAATCATAATCATACAGTGATGGTAAACTACATTCATAACAGCTTTAGTTGGATAAGTTACTCGAAATAAGTTATGTACGATCAGTGGCGTACGCAGGAATTTTTCAAGGGGGGGGGGGTAAAATCGGGCCAAAAAAATCGCAACGACTCAGCCAACCGCTAAATGAGCGGGGGGGAGGTGGTAAGAGGAAACTTTTTTTTGTGGGGGGGGGGGTCTCAAAAATCGCAACGACTCAGCCAGGCGCTGAATAAGCGGGGGGGGGGGGGGGGGGGGGTCGGTAAGAGGACACTTTTTTTTTGGGGGGGGGGGGGTTCCAAAAAAATCGCAACAACTCAGCCAGACGCTGAATAAGCGGGGGGGGGGGGGAGGGGGGGGGTAAGAGCACACTGGTTTTTTTTGGGGGGGGGGTCTCGAAATTTGAAAATTTGACATTTTGTTCCGTTGGGGGGGGGGTAAGGTCACCTTTTTTAGGTCAGCCATTGGCATAAAAAAATTAAAATAAAACTAGAAAATCGAAAGGGGGGTTTAACCCCCCCCCCCCCCCCCCCCCTGCGTACGCGCCTGTGTACGATGAGGATGCCGAAAGAGCATGGTAATAAAGGCATCTGATAGAATTGAGTGCTTTTGAAATGCCCTCCTAGACTACTTTCATATTCTTCATGGTCCTTCTATAAATACAGACATGTATGGTTCAACTTTCTTCCTTTAAAAAGAAAGTCTCTAAAAAAATCTAAGTGAAAGTGCAAAAAAAAATTAATAGCGTTTTTTAATCAACTAACATGTCATGGTCTGCAAAACTATCGGCATCTTTTTTTAAATCTAGATCTCATTTATATAATGTATTTTACCTGTCTGGTTGGAGGGCGTGGAGGGACTATGAATAATCCAATTAACATGCTTAAGAGTCATGTAATATGTCATGTGCAATGTATCCTAACTTTAAGTTGTGAGACTGTGTAAAAATCACTCTTAAATATTTGTAATATTATTATTTATATATTGGTACATTTCAAAGAAAAAAGTATACTTACAACGCGGGATGCTTGAAACAAGCACGAATGTAGCAGCGAGTGCCATGTACAAGAAAAGTTGGGCCATGTTCAAGACGTTTTGTCGGACTCAAAGAAGAACTAAAAATTCAAAAATAATGTGAAAGAGAATATTCAGCTTGTTGTTGGAATAACGAGGAGGATAAACGAAATGACTATGGCCCTTTACTGCTTACTGACACAATACAAAATACGGCAATGGTTTATAGAGAAAGCTACTTAGAACTGGTAGGTCGGTGGTAACAAGATCAGAAATAATGATGAGCTAGCCATGATATTCAAATAGTTGTAATGTTGGCGTATTATTAAAATCGTCCAATTACCCTTTCTATTGTAATCTCTCAAAGTATCACTCAAAGATGTCAAATAATACTACTTCTATTTCACCCTTCCATGGTGCAACAGGAAGCAACTTATTCCTTACAGGCCAACTGTATCTGATCTAGAAACATATATGCGGCCAAAATGCCATGCATGATATTTGATAGAGATACTTTGAGGAAGAGAGAAAATATACTCACCCTGCTCACAGTATCAAAAGCTTTCGGAGATTTTCTGTCCTTCCAATCTTGCTGTGCAACTGCCTGCTGGATCCTCGATATGAAGCTGGAAGGATTGGATGCCCACATTTATAGTATTACAAGTAGAATACATCCCCACAGTATATCAAACTTGGGTTTTGATTGGTGGAAAGGACAATTTTCACCCATCCCATCAGTAATGATCAAAAGGAAAATAAACCAATCAAATGAAAGTGTCGTAGGCCACTCAGATTTGTCCAAAATATCATCAGGCCACACACCCGAATTTCGCAGGACATAAACATATCATCTGAAATGCGTGACTGGTAGGTTATGATTGGTCGAAGGAAAGAATGGAACGCCGCCCATCGCTGCTTTTCCTGGGACAATGATATAGGCCTATTCGTCCTTGAATACACGAAGGCGAGCACTGAAGTTTTTTTTTTTTTTTTTTACTAAAGCCCCGCCCATGGTGGCATGCTGAGCAAGAGAAAGTGGTAACACCAAGACAGGAATAAAGTTTTCTGACTTAGACTGAGAAGTAGCGTTACCACCAAGCCCCTCCAGGGGAAATATTTATGCCAACACTTGTATGACTTTGTCTGAATGCACTGTTACTTTTTATTTGTTTTGAAAGATGTGCTATGGTTCATTCAATGCACAAAAAACACATAATTATAACATATATAATTTTACATAATATTACAAGATATTGTAGCTACATTACTTCAACACAAATGAAATATATGATAACAAATCTCACCTTTCCATTTTTACATCTCGTTATCAAACTATCACAAATGCATAACAAAGCAAGTATACGTCTGGTTACTTATTATCACAGAGACAAAACATAATCATATACAGTTGGAAGGCATTAATTATTTATACCATAATTTTACAAGGTTTTGAAGTTATACAGGGTGAGTCAGAAAAAATGTCCCACTTTTTAAAAGTTGTATTGTTTGAAGTTTGACTATTTAATCAGGGGTTTCATATGTCTTGATACAGTTATCCTCCCAGTACATTTAGGTACCATTTTCATTTGAATCCCTTCACGCATGACTGAACATCAGACAATTTAATGAAACGTCAAATTGTTAGTACCTGAGCAATCAGGATTTGGAGCTAAGCACTCAACCACAACAGCATTGTTGAAAGTAACTGACAACTGGCTCCAAGCCATGGATAGCGGACATTACACCGTCCCGGTATTCATCGATTTACATAAAGCCTTTGACATGGTCAATCACGAGCTACTTTTATCCAAGCTAGCTGGGCTTGGTATAGTTGGTAAATCTTTGGACTGGTTTTCAAGTTATTTGTCGAAAAGAAAAATCACTACTTTTTTTAAATAATACATTTTCGGATGAATATTCTATTAACAACGGGGTGCCCCAGGGGAGTTTGATTGGGCCAATTCTCTTTGTATTATTTATTAATGACTTAGCTCCTGTATTTGACAAATGTGCTTTCCATTTTTATGCAGATGATAGTGTTTTATATTTTTCTGATAAAGATCCTAAAGTTGTTGAGACAACCTTGAATTCCGAACTTACCAAAGTGTTTAAATGGATGAATAGAAATAATTTGAAAATAAATTGTACTAAAACTGTATGCATGTCTTTTGGAACAAGACAAATGCTAGCAAGGCATGATGTTTTAGATTTAAGAATTCAAAATACGTATATTAAAAATGTAGAAACAGTACAATACCTTGGAATTTTTTTTTGATAAAGAGCTTAAGTGGAATTTTCATATTGAACAAATGTGCTCTAAAATTGGTAAAATGATAGGTTTTCTTGGTAGACTGAGACATTCTGTAAATGAATCTATTTTAAAAATTGTTTATTCCTCAATTATTTTTCCCCATTTTGATAACACCGATATAATCTGGCAGTCTGCCCCCCCCCCTTCCAAAAAAAAAATCTAGATATGTTGCAAAACCTTCAGAACAGAGCAGGAAGAATCATATCCATGAAGTCTTACATTGGAAATTACTAAGTGTCCGCCAAGAAGAACATATATAAATTATGATGTACAAAAGTTTAAATAATCTTATTCCTGAATATATCAAACGTCCCATACCAATCAAAGCAGACAGGTACCTTTTCCGTTCTATAGGTAATCTAAGTCTCCCTAGACCGCCCCTACCGCCCCCCCCCCTTCCTGGCTACGCGCCTGCGGTCAAATAAACACATTTTGATACCTTGTCCGACCCCGGAAGCTCAGGGGTTTAAGGCAATCAATTACGGTCAGATAAGCATTCAGGAGCCCGCCTTAGGGCCCCATGTAGAATCCTTGTCCGACCCCGGAAGCTTAGGGGTTTTAGGCATTTAATTTTTTTTTTTCTTCATATTTTTCCCTCCACAGGGATTTTATTGATTTTCATTTGAAACACATACAAAAATATATTTCCAAGGTAATTTACATTTATAACATAAATGAAATTGGCTTTTAAAAATACAAGTATTGTTGAACCGTTGAGAAAATCAACAAATCAATAATTCATTTCTGACACTCATGTCAGACACTTAGGCATTTAATCACGGTCAGATGAGCATATTTTGATGCCTCATTATTTTTTGAGAATGGCAGTTAACTATTCTTTCTTTCTTGCTCTCTTTCTTTTTAATTTGTCTTTAATATATTTTTTCAAAAAAAGTGTGGGGGGGGGGGGTCGAGGCTCCCGTTCCCCGCCGTATATTCTTGCCTGGCTGTAAATTTAGGAATTCGTAATTTTCCAACAAACACATAAAAAAGTATAATTTACTTAAAAGTGAGGAAAAATCTCGGAAATTATGTCATTTCAGCATTATTTGTAATCCACCGTTATGGAATTAGAATTAAACCACGTTTGAATTTGATTTCCCCCAAGGCCCCCCCCCCCCTTCCAGTACGCCCGTATCTCTCTTATTTTTTTGATTGGGGGGAGGGCAACAGCCTGGGAGGCAAGACCCTTTCGGCCCCCCCCCCCCTTGATCTCCTTCTTTTCCCGTTTCTGGGTTGTTTGGTGCAGATTCTTCTAAAAGCACCAAATTTGGCCCAGAGGTAGATTATACCATACAAGAAGCACTATGAATATGACTGACAAAGAAAGCGGACAAAATATACAGTTCCTCAGGTAGACAAAGGAACATCCCTTCACTGCTATTGTGTTAAAATGTGTAGAACAGGTGTCACATGCATATTCACCTTTTTACATAATGCCAGTGAAGGGATGTTCCTTTGTCTACCTGAGGAACTGTATATTTTGTCCGCTTTCATAGTGAAGGGCGCCCTCTGGGTATGCCATATTGGGCAAATCCAAAATGGCCGCCATCTGAGTGAAAGGTCAAGCGTAGTTCCAAAAGGAAAAGCGCTTGTATGATAATAGTTATATTTATGGGGTTTTGGGGGTCAGAGAATCTGATTATGATGTTCTTTCATCGATTTGAGGTCTCCTTGGGGCTGCCATACTGGTCATATTGGTCAAATCCAAAATGGCCGTCATCTGATGGTTACAGGTCATGTGTAGTTTCAAAAGGAAATGGGCTAGAATGATAAAAGTTTAAATATTAAAGGGGTTTTCGGGGTCAGAGAATCTGATTATGATGTGCTTGTATCAATTACAGGTCTCCTTGGGGCTGTCATGCTGGTCATAGTGGCCAAATAAAAAATGACCGCCATCCGAGTTAAAGGTCAAGCGTAGTATCAAAAGGAAAAGGACCAGTAGGATAAAAGTTGATGAATTCATGGGGTTTCTGGGGTCGGATAATCTGATTATGATGTTCTTTTATCAATTTTATGTCACCATCCTGTCCTAAGGCTACAATTAATGAAGTCCATTTCCTGGTTGAAGAAGATGAGGGAAGATGCGCCAAATTCACACTTGAGTGGGTATAAATCTTGGCCTGCGCCCATATGTTTCATCATTAACTTTCCTCTGTGAAATGCATAATAAATTAATAAGTTTTCGAGGGTTGGCAAGGAAAATAGATAAACAGTAGAAATAGACCATGAATAAAGAAATAAACAGCGCTTGTTCGATTTGTTTTGAAGCATTGTATTCAAAGACCCGGACAGCTTTATCTTTATTATCCATATAAATAACGTCTATAATCACTCTCAGATGGAAGATAATACCAATCCGAAATGCATTAAGCAATTATCTAGACATAAAGGTCGAATCTCCACTTTATTTTTCTTATTCTTCTTTTACATTTCGAAGCGTTGCATGGGATCTTAATCCTGGTTTTTCTACATACATCAATGCCCCCATTTAAGCATACTTTGAATCTGGTCGCGCTTAGAAAAGTTCGTGGCCTAGCATTTTGCTTCTGTTGATGATCAAATAAAGAAAGCACCCTTTATAGATCAAGGAGAGTGTGAAAAAACGCATAGTAGGAGCAGTGCGATTTAAATATCAAGGGATGGATTAGAGTTTATTTCTAAAATGAAATGAAGGGCTGTTTTATTTTCAAGAGACCTTTCACTTCATTTAAGAAATAACCTCTCTCGAAAGTCAAATAAACTTGAGAGCATCCTGGGGCTTCGCCCCGGAACCCCCGGTAGGGGCTCTTCCAGGCCCCTAAAGCTGTGCCATATATTGTACGGATCCATTAGAAAGCAAAATAAGCCCAATAAATAATTTGTATATAGTTCTCCTATGCAAACTTCCTCTGTGAAATGCATAATAAATTCGTTTTCGAGGGTTGGCAAGGAAAATAGATAAACAGTAGAAACAGACCATTAATAAAGAAATAAACAGCGCTTGTTCGATTTATTTTGAGGCATTATCTTCAAAAACCCGGACAGCTTTAAACTGTATTATCCTTAATAATAACGTCTATAATCACTCTGAGATGGAATAAAAATACCAATACGAATTGCATTTTGCAATGTCTAGACATAAAGGTCGAATCTCAACTTATTTTTCTTATTCTTCTTTTACATTTCGAAGCGTTGCATGGGATCTTAATCCTGTTTTTCTACATACATCAATGCCCCCATTTAAGCATACTTTGAATCTGGTCGCGCTTAGAAAAGTTTGTGGCCTAGCATTTTGCTTCTGTTGATGATCAAATAAAGAAAGCACCCTTTATAGATCAAGGAGAGTGTGAAAAAAGCGCGTAGTAAGAGCAGTGCAATTTAAATATCAAGGGATGGATAAGAGTTTATTTCTAAAATTAAATGAAGGGCTATTTTATTTTCAAGAGTCCTTTCACTTTATTTAAAAAATAACCTCTCTTGAAAGTCAAATAAACTTGAGAGCATCCTGGGGCTCCGCCCCGGAACCCCCGGTAGGGGCTCTTCCAGGCCCCTAAAGCTGTGCCATATTGTACGGATCCATTAGAAAGCAAAATAAGCCCAATAAATAATTTGTATATAGTTCTCCTATGCAAACTTCCTCTGTGCAATGCATAATAAATTCGTTTTCGAGGGTTGGCAATGAAAATAGATAAACAGTAGAAACAGACCATGAATAAAGAAATAAACAGCGCTTGTTCGATTTGTTTTGAAGCATTGTATTCAAAGACCCGGACAGTTTTATCTTTATTATCCATATAAATAACGTCTATAATCACTCTCAGATGGAAGATAATACCAATCCGAAATGCGTTAAGCAATATTTAGACATAAAGGTCGAATCTCCACTTTATTTTTTTTTATTCTTCTTTTACATTTCGAAGCGTTGCATGGGATCTTAATCCTGTTTTTTCTACATACATCAATGCCCCCATTTAAGCATACTTTGAATCTGGTCGCGCTTAGAAAAGTTTGTGGCCTAGCATTTTGCTTCTGTTGATGATCAAATAAAGAAAGCACCCTTTATAGATCAAGGAGAGTGTGAAAAAACGCATAGTAGGAGCAGTGCGATTTAAATATCAAGGGATGGATTAGAGTTTATTTCTAAAATGAAATGAAGGGCTGTTTTATTTTCAAGAGACCTTTCACTTCATTTAAGAAATAACCTCTCTCGAAAGTCAAATAAACTTGAGAGCATCCTGGGGCTTCGCCCCGGAACCCCCGGTAGGGGCTCTTCCAGGCCCCTAAAGCTGTGCCATATATTGTACGGATCCATTAGAAAGCAAAATAAGCCCAATAAATAATTTGTATATAGTTCTCCTATGCAAACTTCCTCTGTGAAATGCATAATAAATTCGTTTTCGAGGGTTGGCAAGGAAAATAGATAAACAGTAGAAACAGACCATTAATAAAGAAATAAACAGCGCTTGTTCGATTTATTTTGAGGCATTATCTTCAAAAACCCGGACAGCTTTAAACTGTATTATCCTTAATAATAACGTCTATAATCACTCTGAGATGGAATAAAAATACCAATCCGAATTGCATTTTGCAATGTCTAGACATAAAGGTCGAATCTCAACTTATTTTTCTTATTCTTCTTTTACATTTCGAAGCGTTGCATGGGATCTTAATCCTGTTTTTCTACATACATCAATGCCCCCATTTAAGCATACTTTGAATCTGGTCGCGCTTAGAAAAGTTTGTGGCCTAGCATTTTGCTTCTGTTGATGATCAAATAAAGAAAGCACCCTTTATAGATCAAGGAGAGTGTGAAAAAAGCGCGTAGTAAGAGCAGTGCAATTTAAATATCAAGGGATGGATTAGAGTTTATTTCTAAAATTAAATGAAGGGCTATTTTATTTTCAAGAGTCCTTTCACTTTATTTAAAAAATAACCTCTCTTGAAAGTCAAATAAACTTGAGAGCATCCTGGGGCTCCGCCCCGGAACCCCCGGTAGGGGCTCTTCCAGGCCCCTAAAGCTGTGCCATATTGTACGGATCCATTAGAAAGCAAAATAAACCCAATAAATAATTTGTATATAGTTCTCCTATGCAAACTTCCTCTGTGCAATGCATAATAAATTCGTTTTCGAGGGTTGGCAATGAAAATAGATAAACAGTAGAAACAGACCATGAATAAAGAAATAAACAGCGCTTGTTCGATTTGTTTTGAAGCATTGTATTCAAAAACCCCGACAGCTTTAAACTGTATTATCCTTAAAAAATAATGTCTATAATCAATGGAATAAAATAACTTAAAATAAATGACATTACGAGAATAATGCGTTTACGGTAAGCCTCCCGATATTCTCGTAATGTGATTTATTTTAGGTAAACATAGCTTTGCACTTGTAATTTTGGACTTACAACCATTAGCGAGTTATATAATGTAATTAGCAGCAGCCTTTTGCTATAAAAACAGTGCTACCCTATATTTGTATGTTTGAAATATTGATTTCTATTTATATTGCTGTGCTAGTACTAGTTGTCATTGTGCTAGTAGTCATTGACTACCTGGGTCGTAACTTGTCCATAACCATAATTACGACATATAATGCATGGTACAAGTCCAGAATCTGGCCGATTTAATTTGTTTAAAACAAATTAAAAATTGTTTATATGAATATCATTGTTGAACATTATATTTGTACTATTCAACTGTATTTCTTCCATGCCCCAGAAGGGGCCGTTAAATATATATTTTTTTTAAATCGTTGTATGATTGTCATTGTCATTGTTATTGTCAATATCCACAACACACATCACAGCATGGCATTGCCTTTCATGTTAGTGAGGCTTCTAAACCGGCGACCGGTTCTAACACAAAATTTAGCGTCTACTTTTAATTACAACAGTCTTTGAAAAAAATCAAAGAGAAAGAAAATAAAGAGGAAGAAGAAACGAAATGGGGAAAAGAAGGGCAGATCAGTTGCGAGTTTTCCCACCAACAAGTGCGCTGGGGGGCCGAGTGGGCATTACCCCCACCCCCCCCCCCCCCCCACCTCCCCCCTCCCCCACCCCCCACACAAAAAGAGAGAGAGAGAGAGAGAGAGAGAGAGAGAGAGAGAGAGAGAGAGAGAGAAATAAGGAAGGGAAAGGAAACGGAAGTGAGAAGAAGAAAAAAAGTGATAGAAAACAGAGGAAGAAGAGGCCTGGAAGAAGAAAGGGAAAATATTAAATGGTTCTTGAGATATCGAGATAACGGCAAAGCGGGACGGACGGACAGACAACCCGACCGGGCGCGCCGGATGCAGTTTGTGATGGGGGGGGGGGGAGGGGGCGGGCGGGCGGGCGGGCGGGGCAAAAAATTCCAGAGGGCTCACCCTCCAGGGGCTCGTGTCTTCTCACCCCTAATAAAAACACACACGCATGCCTTCCCATCCTCTCGCAATAATACACAGGCGCACGTTTACACTTCATACAACACTCGTACATAATTATATACACACGCCCTTTTTATATTTGTTTTTATTAAACACGTGTAATATAAAATCTGCAAGTTAAAGTTAATAAGTTTGAACGCTTTATGATCATGATCATCATTCTCCAATGATCACCATATTATTATATGGAAATAGCTTTAGATCATGAATGATTATGTTAACCATTAACGACGAATATACCCTGTTCATGACACTTTTAAAAATATCATGAATAAATCAAAACAACGTTTAGATACTGTTGATAAAAGTTCCTCCTATTTTCAACAGATAGGGGAAATTCAAATTCTACCATCGCTTCAAATATTCATGCTGACAATAAACTTTAACATGGATATCAGTTTTTTTCAGGCAGAAAAAAACTCAAAAATGATCTTGCATTGGCATGTGAGTGTATATTAAAGCTTGTTAGGAACTAATGCACATGATTGCCCTCCGTCTGATTTACTCTAAAAGATATTGATCGCCATCACTTTGCCATTCAGTCAAGTAATGAATACCATTATAGTAATTCAAGTATTTATTATGTGTTTCTATTCAAGCTTGTATTATAGAAAACAATATAGTATGAAGAAAATACACATTCAATTCATTATGTCTGTACGATGGACATAGTACAATCATAATCTAGTTCAAGCAAAGCGTGACCAAGGAAAATCATTATATTATTAATATATCTTATAAATATATATATTTGTGTTTAATATTCATGTATATTTATAGACGCATATAATGTAAGTGTAAATACTTGATTTAGTATTCGGCAATAATGGTAATAAACTGACTTGCCTAAAGTAAACAACAACAACAACAACAACAGACCATTCACCGGCCTGTTTGTGTGTGAAGATGGAGCTGGGGGATTATTCCAATGAAAGAAAACAATAGCCGGATTATCTGAACTACGGTCTGCCCACATTGCATTCGCTTTGTCATGATCTGCAGTGACCTACAATGTTTTGTTTGCATCCACTGAGTACTAGCTTCAGGTGTTTGTATCCCGGGAGATGGGGGGGGGGGGCCGGGGCACTGTATCCAATGACCGGGTATTTTGTAACGCTTGTAGCGCTGTATAAAAGCTAAATATTATTATTATTTTTACTCAGATTTGGTTTGGACGGGATGTGCCCGCGCTAAAACCTTGAAACCCCTTCCCATTTTCAAGTGTATTATAAAGCCTATTTTTCGCAATTTTATGGAGTTTGCATGGCAAATTGCATGACATTTTTGATATTTTGAAAACACGGATCCATGTTAAGGGGTATTTTTGTTAAAATGGGACCCATGCTTAGGGATTGTTTTGTGAAAAAGTGACCCATTAGAGCGGCATACCCCCGTATGTCTTAATGTGAGAAACCCCCCCCCCCCCCCCATCTTGGGTTTATCATCATGCGATGGAGAAATATAACGCGAATACATTTTTCTTGGATACGGAAGTAACTTTCAGCATGATACATTGTCTATACATATTTTTCATATCATTTTTTTAGTAAATATATAATTCCTTAGAACTCGCATAATTATGTATATTGTTTCCTTTGAAAATATTTCATAGTTAAACTGAAAAAATCCCTTGTATCTATATAAACCTTTAATAATTAATATAGAAATGCGGCAACGTTATTCATCAACATTATAAGCAGATGTTATTCGCAAGACAACACGAACGTGTTTTGACGCATATTTGAATTATTCTTTTCATTTCATTATACACTGTCTTCTTTGATATAAACCTCTGTGCTTTATTTCATTTCATTTTTGTTTTGTTGACCAGTTATTGATTCCTTATAATGACCAGTTATTGACCCCTTAGAAATCAGTTTTTTTTGTTTCTTTTTCTTTTTCCCCCTTCCACAGGGATCCTTTATTAAATAATATCGTTCACATTATTATGTATACAATAATTGATTATTACATGCAGAAATTCAAAATAATATTCCTGGCCATTCAAAAAATTGATAAGAAAATAAATTTATAGATATCAGTTACAAATTGAAGTTCACTTTTTTAAATAAATATCACAGATTTAGTTGGCAAAATGATTTTATAAGAAATAAACAATCAGAAACACTTTGCAAAAAGTAACCACTTTTTCACAAATGTCTGTTCTTTCAGATTTGTTTACATATATACTTTTCCATGTTATAATAACACTTTATCGCTGATATTATGTTTTCAAAAACTGGCACACACTGTTTACATTTGGCTGCAAAAATTTCTTTCCTGACTATAATCATAATACAGTTGAGGGCACTGTTATTATTACCGTGAAACCCAAACAACTTATTTTGATTTCTAAACTTTATGGCCCGAATTCACAAAGCAAGGTTTGAGCTCAGACCAAGGTTTGAGCTCAAACCTCCTTTTGTTTCGCCAAACCTCCTTTTGTTCTTTACAAACCAGGTTTGTAAAAAAACGCGTAAAACGCGTCATATGACGTACGAAAACCAAGGTTTGTCGACTAACCTCCTTTGTGAATTCGGGCCAATAAGTACATTATTACGGGACAACCAATACTCAAGTTTAGACCATATTTCGGTTGTATGAATACAGTAACAAAATATATGTATAATCGTTTCTACACTGTTATTACAGAATGTACATAAGTTATCTGTAACTAATTTAAATCTTAACAAAGCATCTTTCATATAAAGAATTTTATTCAGTAACTGGAACTGAAACCACCTCATGTTAACATCGACAGTTGAATTAAAGGGAAGAAAATAATACGAACTCCATACAATATTGTCAAGGTCGAACTCCTGTTTCCACCTAGTAAGACTTTAACATTCCTTTATATTATGCTTCAATAAAGAACGGTATAATTATATATGTGCACAACCTTTTTCCACTTTTATTATTAATAACAATGCTTCCGGGATGATACATGTAGGTTCAATGACCTTTGGTATGACAGTTTGATTAAAACCAAATCGAATAGCATGACAAAAGCCATAATATTGAAGAAAGTTTACATGTCCGTTGTATTTACGTTGAAAATCAAAGTATGAGAGAAATGATCCATCTGTTTTTAAAACATCGTTAACAAAACGTACCATATTGCTCCGATTGTCTCATTTTCGCTCGCTCGATCACTGCAGCACAAACATAGCTCGTTCGACGTCACTACCAAACTAGCCAATCAGCTGTCAATGACGTCATATTGAATGCGGCGGCAAATATATTTTGTGAAATTATCGTGAAATTGACTATTTCTAATTGCAAACTAGTTTTATTTTTGGATGGAAAAGCAGCCATTGTTATCTTGACATTCATTGAAGTAATCAGAATAGGGTAAGTTACTTCTCAGATGATTCAAGAGGTCCATTTTGTAGATAATTTTTTAATTTCTTAGAATGTTCCACTGTGTTGCAGGGTACCGGGTGTATGCCATTGGGTGTGATGTGTTCGCGCGCTATAAGTACAGGCCACCGCGCCGTCGGGTGTATTCTCGTACTGATGTAGGTGCAAAGCTAGAATGGCTACCACGCCCACTTCCCTCTCTGTGCCTTTCTGAACATTCCTTTCCTTCTCAATACAATAACTTTCACCTGCCTAAGGTATTCAAACCATACCGCCTCGCCACTTCCATTACGTAATCATTAAAAGGATCCGCATATACAACATTTTCCTGCTATACGTTGTACTGCGCAGGAAAATACAAATCTCCCTGGTATACCTTACAGTCCAAACGATATGTGCCTTTAACGAAGCAGGCGACAATCGGCGTAGCAGACGACACTTGATAGTAATTTTGTATGTGAGATTGCTTTGCTAAATATAAATTACTTTGTTAATAAATATCAACTAAAATTTCTTTTACATTTCTTTAAACCATCATTGATATTTAATAATTCATGAGTGAGTAAAAGAAACATACCAAACTATATAATTATATGAAATACTTGGTGGCAACTAGGGGAGTTTGACGTGATGACCGATTGCACCCCTCTGTTAATAACCGAATAGTCCATGGTGTGTCATGAATATTCATGTTTTTGCTTACCTCGGCTAAATGTTTGCTTTTACTAAATTGAAAAATTACGGTGGGGGTTGGATGAAATGGACATAATGAAATAGGCAGAAGTGATCTATGATAATTCATACTTTTTATGTTTCGTGTGCTCGACCTATAATCTTCAAATCGCTTGGGTAACTGAGTCGAAAGTTAGACTTGTTTCACATGTGTATTATAGGCAACGACAAGATTGCAACCTATTTTGAAAAATTACGGTGGGTGAACTTTCAAAAGTCAATGAGACATGAGGGCTCCAATGAAAGAGCTAGTGATAACGTACGTCGGGGTGGATGTGCTTTTCGTTTAAACATAAAATGAATTTTTAACGATTAAAAAAAAAAAAAACGTCCATAGGCTAACATGTTAGGCTGCTGACTCTGACCATGCTCTGACGATAGGGGGCGTTGTGAAATGAGACTAAACGGAGCAATATGCCCCTTAGCGCACCAAGACAGGGTTGACATGCAATATCATTTACAGTGAATTGAGTAATGTCTGAAAAGGCTGATAATACTTCTTCGCAAAATGGCTTTCGTATTGTAATGGCTAATTCTTTGTAATATTCAACCCCCATGAATAACTGAAGAGATGTATACGGTGGAGGTAAGAATAATTGGAACATATGAAGAGTGAAACTTTCAGAACAAATAAATCTTCTTATCCATGATATCTTAAGTGATTTAGAATGCATACAAAGGTCAGTCAATTTAACTCCACCTTCATTGTACAATTGGCCCATTTGTTTCCTACTTATTTTATCACGTTTGCCATGCCATATAAATTCGAAAAAACGTCAATCGATATCCTTCATAATTTCTAATTTTGGTTCAGGAAGAGATAAAAAAAAAAAATAGGTAGTTCAATTTGGGTATAAATAAGGATTTTACTATGGTAACTCTTCCTAAGGGAGTCAATGTTCTTTTCAACCATATCGTCATCAGACGGTTTATCTCTTGAACCTTTTCTTGATAATTGTGATTAACCATTTCTGATAATTTAACTGAAAAGTTTATGCCAAGTACCTAAAATATCCCTCAGATATCCAATTAAGTTTGTACTCGTGTAAAATCTCTTTTTTGAAAGTTCTATTCTTCCCAATCCATATCACTTGAGTTTTAGTCGTGTTGATCTTGAGATTGGACATATTTGCAAATTCATTAAGTATTGTAAGGGCACATTGTAAATCCTGCATTGAACCGTTGAGTGTCCAAAGGGTATCGTCTGCATATATTGCAACAGTTTAAGCGTTTTTCCATTCATATGCAATCCGCCCAAAGAATGTGAGTGTCGTATTAGGATCCCAAGTATCTATCTGACTGACAAAAAGAGGTAGAAAGACAAAGGATATCCCTGGCGACACCCTCGTCCTATTTCAAGTCTATCTGTACAATGTCCGTTAACTAATACACAAGAGCATGGGCGCCGGAAGTGGGGGGGGGGGGGGGGTCGGGGGCAGTTCCCCCCCCCCCCCCCCCCCCCCCCAACAAACAAAAAAAACCGCCTCCCCCCCCCCCCCCACAAAAAAAAAAAAAAAAAAAAGCAGTAAAGAAGTAAACATGGTTTGTATTTTTAACCCACAAAAACATAGCAATAATACAAACCTGAATTAAATCACATATACAATTCCATTCAAAGAAAAGGAAAGTTCACAGAAATTAAATTTCATAAACATTGCGCATGCCACCTATACGGTATTTATCAATGGAGGTCTTTATAATAGCGATACGTGGACATATCGTGCGAGAATGGGAAAGCGTGTCCGTTTTTTTTTTGTTATAGGGGTGAGAAGACATGAGCCCCTGAACGCTGGCGTACTGATGGGGGGTGTATTTCTCATTCGATACAAGTGATTTACAAATGTCGCTGTTGTGACATGATTTTCCGGTATTTTTTCTCCATTTTTTGGTAAGTCATACCTTTTTATGCGTTTGTTGGAAAAATAAGATATTCCCAAATTACAGTCGAGCGAAAAAAATACGCTTATTTAGAAGCCTTAATGTCATGGTCTGCAGAGTGGCTGGGCTCGAGCCCCCCCCCCCCCCCCCCACTCACTTTTTGAAAAAGTATGTTAAAGAGAAGAAAAAAAAAGAAAGACGGATAAGTGACCTGCCAATGTCACAAATAAGGTATACAAAATGCTCATCTGACCGTAATTAAATGCCTAAAAACCCCGAGCTTCCGGGGTTATGCCCCTTGACCCCACCAAGGGCCCTAAGGTGGGCCCTAGATGCTCATCTGACCGTAATTAAATACCTAAAATCCCTGAGCTTCCGGTGGCTCTGCCCCCTGGACCCCACCAAGGGCTCTAAGGCGGGCCCCTGGATGCTCATCTGACCGTAATTAAAGACCTAAAACCCCTGAGCGTCTGGGGCTCTGCCCCCTGAACCCCACTAGGTCCCTAAGGCAGGCCCCTGTATGCTCATCTAGCCGTAATTAAATACCTAAAACCCCTGAGCTTCCGGTGGCTCTGCCCCCTGGACCCCATCAAGGGATTTAAGGCGGGCCCCTGGATACTCATCTGACCGTAATTAAATACCTAAAACCCCTGAGCGTCCGGGGGCTTTACCCCCTGGAACCCACCAAGGTCCCTAAGGCGGGCCCCTGGATGCTCATCTGACCGTAATTACATGCCTAAAACCCCTGAGCTTCTGCCCCCTGGACCCCACCAAGGGCCCTAAGGCGGGCCCCTGGATGCGCATCTAACCGTAATTAAATACCTAAAACCTCTGAGCTTCCGGGGGCTCTGCCCCCTGGACCCCACCAAGGGCCCTAAGGCGGCCCCTGGATGCTCATCCGACCGTAGTTAAATATTAAAACCCCTGAGCTTCTGGGGCTCTCCCCTCCCTGGAACACGTCAATGGCCTTAAAGAGGGCCCCTGGATGCTCATTTAACCGTAAGTAAATGCCTAAAAAAAAAAGCTGAGCTTCCGGGGGCTTAGCCCCTTGACCCCCTGCCGAGGCTCATGACCTGGACCCCACGCCAATTTATGATCTACCTGATCGTTAATACTCCACTTTGAAAAACGTTCCGCGGGATCTGCATGTAACGTGGAAGACTGGTGGTGATGCAGATTTTTCGTCTGCCCCCACCCCCTTCCGAACGTTTTTTTTTTCATTACGTCACTGCCCCTGGAAGGTAAGCCCCCTGAAATGTTTGCCCCCCCCCCCCCAAATCCCAAACTGCTTCCGGCGCGCCTGTCCTTACACATACACTAATAAAGCGTCCCTGATTTAAATCAAAATATATTATACTCGCCTATCTGGTATTCAACTTCGACCATGAACTTTTGGCTGAATTCTGCGTGCCCCGATTGTTACAGACTACCAGATGATCGGTCAAGTCGTAAGTCGTACACCAGATCCCGATCCTCGTCTTTTTCGGAAGGTCGCTTTTCCTTCGATCGAATGGTTTCCCCAGGGCTGTATTTTTCCATAGCTGCTTGTAATTCCGCGATTCGAGCAGTTTTGCGAGTACTTCTTGTTCCTCCCCTTTTCCTGTAAATTTAGGTCTAATCAGACAATTTGCAGATTTAATGTTATTATCTGATGGCCTTATCTACGTAAACCTTAGAAAATATCGTGCCTAGTCGAATACAATAAACCTGCGGAATGACAGTCTCCCCGCACGGAGACTTCCAGGTAACCTTTGAAGTTTATGAGTAACATTCATGAGTGCTTTTCAGACGGTGTAAGAACTTTACTGTTGGAATAGAAAATGGAATAGCATTTCCTGTCCATTTTTATGGATTGGGAAGGGGGGACACTAATTTTCCTACATCATGTTGTGTGTGGGGACTTCGCAATCACCTTTAATATACCCCCCCCCCCCCCCCCCACCAGGCGCGGATCCAGGATTTCTTAGGGGAGGGGGCCCAACTTTCTTCATTTTTTTGTTGCTCCCGAAAATTGGAAAATCGCGCCGGCCGAAAAGTCGCTCAGTGGGGGGGGGGGGGGGGGGGGGGGGGGGGGGGGGGGGTAGTTAGCACAATTTTTTTTTTTTTTTTTTTTTTTTTGCTCCCGAAAATTTGAAAATCGCGCCGACCGAAAAGTCGCTCAGTGAGGGGGGGGGGGGGGGGGGGGGGGGGTAGTGAGCACATTTTTTTTTTTTTGGTCCTCGAAAATTTTTCAATTTGCACCCCCCCCCCCCTTGAGCGCCAGGGGGGGGGGGCCAACCCCCAAAAAGGGTAAAAATCACGTGATTTTACATGATTTTTTTCTCAAGGGGGGGGGGGTGGCCCGGGCCCCCGGGCCCCCCACCCGCCACTGCCCCCACCCCTTTCGGCCCCTCCGTAATTTCCTCCCTAAATCCGTGCGATTGAATTGGTGGCCGGGTCTTGTTGCCTATCCCCCACCCGACAGTAACATTTACATTATTTACATTATTTTAAACTCCAGTTCTGGTAAAAAAAGAAAGAAAATTAATTCTCACAGAATCAAACGAAACTTATACTGAATGTTCAAGATTACAAACAAAATACAAATGACATGGGCCTAACAATTTTGGAAGAAATGTATACTGGCTGAGTAATGAGCATAGAAAGACAAGGAAATCAAGGTAGTACTAGCCCCAACACATTTGTGTTGTCCCGTATATAGCTTTCTGTGTACAGTGCTTGGTACTTTACCAAGACTTGGTCAAATTTACTTGATTTTGATGACTCCAGAACCTTGCAGTGCACACCAATACTTACATGCTACATGATCAACTGTTTCTGATCCTTTCCACACCTTTCCTTTCACAATGCAATTGCATTACCAGTACTAAAGTTTATCTTCAATCTTCTAATTTCTTCTCTTGTTTACATTAGCTTACTCAGTTTCCAAAAAACATGTATACCTTTTTTTAAAACAGATAGTACTGAGAGCACAAGGCATGTACAATTATTCAACGCTGTGATTAATTTACATGAAGTCAAGTAGCTGTTACAAATTATATTCAGGAAGTGAGAAAAGTTGCGGTCTTGTCATTCTCTTTTCACTACCCCCCCCCCCTTTTTTTTTTGGTATTGTTTGATACTTTGTGACACTAACGTTTTAGCCTCCCCCTTGCTCTCTTATTTTGTTTGTTTAATAGTTAGGCTTTCAAAATATCACCCGCACCCTTTTTAATCATGCACATACTGCACAAAACAAGTATTAAATGCTGATTAACTAAATCAAGTCAAGTTATGTCATACTGCAAGTCGACCTTCAGAGCACCAATTCGACAAGACCTAAACAGTATCACTGTAATTGTACCATTCGACATTAATACTTGATCGCTGTTTGGGGGAGGGGGGGGGGGGCTTACCCACATTTCCATCCCGTTTGATTGACCGTAGGGGGAACATAATTGGGAATTTCCCGTAGCGTTATCGCGAAAGGCCGCCATCATAATAAGAGTGAAAACATGGAAAGGGTGGGATGATACTATAGTCTTACTAAGTTGACGGGTTACGAGGGGAGCAGAGAGTCTGAGAAGACCTGGTTATACATGTAGAGCGATTCATCATGTTATTTTCTTCTATCTTTCACTCTCTTCTACCATCCCCTTCTCTCTCTCTCTCTCTCTGTCGTTCCGTCTCTCTTTCACACATCCATAAATTACATGTAAAGTTATAAACCCACTGTCTTACTTTGACTCCCTCTTCCCTGGTAGAAAGTGCTGGGTGTGTAACTTGTCGTGATTGCTTATGTCATTTATTTGTGTACGATGTCAGAAGCTAGAAGCTACTTAGGGATATTTTCAGTTTACCGCTAGCGGGAGCTGTAACCTTTGCTGCAGTAACGTTAGATTGGACAGACATGATCCTAAGAATCACCGCTAATTTTAGTTCCTCGATAAACCCAATGTTGTAAGTGTACAATTACTAGTTATTAGTGAAAATAAATGTTTTACTTTCACATGTCAATCGCAAATATGTTGCAACTATTTATAACACAGGGCCCTAGAAATAAGAACAGATAGTCCATTCTATTATAGGAAATATTGTAAAATTTTATTGGTCAAATCTTTTTCCTCCTTACTAAGCACCATAAAAATAATTATATGTACCTTCATTTTGTAAAACAAACACACAATAAATGCACTTATGCTGATAATACTGTTATTAAGAATTCATTGGTTTGAACAATCTTAATTTTCATAGTGATAGTTTTAAAAAGTAATTCAATCGTAATTCACGAACAACTCTGAATTCTTTAAGGCTGGAAATTGTTCAAGAACTGATACAGAAAAAAGGCCGATTTGGTGAAAGTCCGTCACAACGAAGTAAGTTTTACAAACCAATCACATTGAAGCTTGTATGACATTGTCCAGATGAAAAGCTCACCCCAATTGGTTTTAAGTAGTCCATAGCTTTTTTCGCTGTTTGGTTGCCACATTACAGATGGAATTCCACGATGTTTCCAATTATGTATATGTTTTATAGCACTCCAGTTATATGAAAGTCAAAACATACATAAAGGCAGTTGGAATTCACTTTTGCATATAAATATGAATCTGATAATATAGTTCATACCGAATCTGAAATTCTGAATGTTATTTGTTGAAGGAAAAATAGGCACCATTCATTCTCTCGCTTCCTTGTCATCGTAATATCGATATCAGAGTCTGAAATACACCTGTACGTAAATATCTTAGATTCATACTTCAAACTTCTTTCGTTTCTCTTTCATCCATTTCTTTGAACGCCGTCTCCTCCGTAGCACCGTACTTGTGATGCGCATGCTCTGTCGGGTTCGTGACAACTTTCCTGACCCGGAAGTAGCGATGCCCTCTGATGTGGGTACCGCGTTGCATTCTGGGTGCCGCCTGTTTTCTGGAATTTGAAAGTCTGGTTTATAAGCGACGTAAGCGGTAACGGCAGCAAACGCGATGAGGCAAAGACCAAAGGCATTGGCGAGGTGACCCGAAGGCACGATTTGATTGTAGTTCTCTCTGAAATAAGAAATAGGATTGAAACAGACTTTTAAGATTTCACACACATCGATGCTCAACGTATCATCAGATCGGCTCTCTTTATCTTAATATTCTGACTGGTAGGGCCCTACACGTCGATTATCAATGAAGATATTACTGTAACCAAATAAAAAGTCTCTTCTTATTTTCAGTTTTAGACATTGGAAACTGATAGATATATTGATATCGGTGCTACGCATATAAGTCACAAATAATTATCTTTCTAAATTCGAACGGGATAACCGTTTCAATTTTTAACATTACGAACGTTAAGTGTTACCAACAAATTCTTGTCAGTAAATTTCTATAAGTGATTGTAATGGCAGAAAAACAGAGAGAAAGTAGATGTACATAATTCTAACGATACGTCAATACAGGCCATCGCACACCTTCAAGCATTCTAGTCACAGAAAACCCCAGGGGCGGATCTAGGAGGGTGGTTCGGCGGTTTAAACCCTCCTCCCCCTTGGGCGGTCAAGTGAGAAACAAAGGGGAAAAGAAGGAGAAAAAAGAAAGAAAAAAAGGTAAAGCAGTAAAACGGCGCGATTTTTGGAAAATCCTGGATCCGCCATTGGGTCACCCCCCCCTCCCCCCTTGGCAAAAAGCTAGATCTGCCCCTGAACCCAAATCATCTCAGAGTCCAGAGGTTGGGATCATGCGACTGATATTGTGTTACTATTACTGGCTATCGTTTGGGCTTCCTTTACGGCTGGCACAGGCGCGGATCCAGGATTTCTTAGGGGAGGGGGCCCAACTTTTTTTTTTTTTTTGCTCCCGAAAATTTGAAAATCGCGCCGGCCGAATAGTCGCTCAGTGGGGGGGGGGGGGGGGGGGGGGGGGGGGGGGTAAGCGGACATTTTTTTTTTTTTTTTTGGAGTCCCAAAAAAATCGCAACGACTCAGACAGCCGAAAAGTCGCTCAGTGGGGGGGGGGGGGGGGGGGGGGGGTAGTGAGCACAATTTTTTTTTTGGTCCTCGAAAATTTTAAAATTTGCCCCCCCCCCCCTTGAGTGCGGGGGGGGGGGGGGCCAACCCCTCAAAAAGGTAAAAATCGCGTGAGTTTGCATGATTTTTTTCTCAAGGGGGGGGGGGGGCCGGGCCCCCTGGGCCCCCCCCCCCCCCTGGATCCGCCACTGGGCTGGCAAAGCAGCTCATAAACCCTGCAATGTTAACGTCAGCAACAGATTATATCGACAATAAACTTTTTACACTTTCTTACAAAATCCAAAACGTAGCACGGTCTCAATATCTGCCGATGCTTCAAACCAAACTAATGACATTGACTGTAGTCAGTACTACATGTTAAAATGACAAGCTTATTCTTGAAATAATCACCATCATTTTCCCATTTTCGATTGAAATATGTGAAAAACTTTCAAAGAACTTACACGAAGAATATAGCCATTTCGTTGACTCCTGTTAAACAAGAGCATATTGACATGGCGAATATTAGAATACCAAAGAAAGCATGGTTGGGGAGCAGCAAATCTTGCCATGAGCGATCGAGCTTGCGTAAGGCGACAGTCATCACAATCCCATATATCCACTGAAAAGATATGTACAAATAGAAACAGTGCTATGTTATACATATGTCTGAAGCACTGGCGTACCTATGGGGGGGGGGGCAGGGGGGGCAGAGTGCCCCCCCTGACGGGCTCCTGGGGAAAAAAAGAAAAGGGGAAAGAAAAGAAAAGAAAGGAAAGGAAAGAAAAAGAAAAACGGAAAAGAGAAAGAAAAAAGGAAAGAAAGAGAAAAAAGGAAAGAAAGAGAAAAAAGGAAAAAAAGGAAAGAAAAAAGAAAGAAGAAGAGAAAAGGAAGAAAAAGGGAAAATAAAAGGAAAGGAATCAAAATGGGGAAATTAAAAAAAAAAAAAAACCATGGCCGTACGCACCAGGGGGGGGGGGGGGCAGTTGATCCCAGATATTTTGAAAACGTACAGTTTTTTTCTGAAAATGTAGTGCAGGCCTATACCAAATCCTTCAATTCTACTATTGAAAATGCAAAAGTACCCTCATGACCAGTTCGGTCGCTCAAACTCCCTTCACTCCTTTTGCTTTTGAGATTCTTCGAAAACTTTTAACGCATCTTTCCCCCCCCCCACCAGAAAAATATTCCGCATACGGCCTGAAAAATTAAAAAAAATGAAAATAGGAAAATATAAGTGATATAACAAATTCGAAACTCTTCGCTGGCGCGAACTGCTTGCTAGCCTATTTTGTATTAAATGTTTTCACTTGCTCGTCCCCCTGAAAAAAGAAAAAGATTAGTATTGCCTAGAATACAATTGTGCCTGCCCCGACGGGCCCCGACCTGCAACCTTGGCAACAATAACATACAATATATGTACCAAATGTTACTAAGAATTTCCGTTTCGGTTTAATAAAATTTGGAGTGGACTATTAGGCTATTATTATTTATTATTATTATTATTAAAAGAGACTAATTCATTTTTCTCGCTCGCTACACTCGCTCGCGAATAAAAATGAATAGACATTGCTTGGAAACAATTGTGCCCACCCTTGACCTGCAACAATATCATTAAAAATGGAAGAGTTTTTTCGCCCTCTCGCCAAAAAGGAATTGAATCGCGTTAAAACGCGATTGCGTCCATCCTGACCTGCACCAATAAAAAACAAGTTTATTTATTAATTTCTATTAAAAGATAATTTATTTTTTGCTTGCTCGCTATGCTCGCTCGCCAAAATGGAATTGACACCGCTGACGTGCCCGCCCCAACCTGCAACAACCAGTTAATAATTATGTACCAAACGTTATTCAAAGAAGTTTTGGTGTGCTCGTGCTCGCCAAAAAGGAATTAACATCACCTTACATGATTGTGTAAGCCCTGCCCTGCAACAAAAAAATCAGAAATTCATGAACCAATTATCATTACAAAAATTTTGCTCGCTCGCTACGCTCGCTCGCCAAAATAGAAATAACACCGCTTTTAATAATCACGTCCCTGACATGGAACAATGAACCCAAGTTTTATATACCATATTTTCCCTATAAAAGAGAAGTGATTTTTTTTTGCTCGCTCGCTACGCTCGCTCGCCAAAATAGAAATAACACTGCTTTTAATAATTACGTCCCTGACATGAAACAATGAATCCAAGTTTTATGTAACATATTTCCCTATAAAAGAGAAGTGATTTTTTTTTCGCTCGCTACGCTCGCTAGCTCGTGGAATTATGTGCCCACCACTAACCTGCTACAATATCATTAAAAAGATAAATGTAGGGGGTTGCCTGCCCGCCAAAATGGGATTGACATTGCCTTAAACATGATTGTGCCCGCCCCCTACCTGCAACAATGAAACAAATTTATATAGCAATTCATTGAGAGAAAGATGTATTTTTGCTTGCTAGCTAAAATGGGTATAAAATCACCCTAAACAATATTGTTCCCGCGCCCTGCATGGGACAATTGAACCAAGTTTAAGTGACAATTATTAAAAAAGAAGTGATTTTTCTCTTGCTCGCTACACTCGTTTGCAAAAAAATGAAAGTAACGTCGCTAACAAGTGAATGTTCCCACCCCCAACTTGCAACAATACCAGTTTATATACCAAACGTTACTTAAAGATTTTTTTTTGCTCGCTCGCTCGCCAGAAGTGAAAATTAGCATCACCTTTTTGTTTGTTTCGGTCGCTTGCCCCCCTGACGGAGTACCCCAGTACTCTGAAGCGTTGGGGAAAAGCATCCGAGATGGATGACTGATACGTTTTCTCAAACCATTTCAAGACGAGACTCGATCCCACATACTTCAAAGTGTACAAAGTCATCGAAAATATACAAAAAAAAATAAAAAAGTAATCATTCGTTACAGTTACGGATGTAGTATGTATAAAGTCAACCAAAATCATTATTCAGCAATTCACGGATTAACGAATAAGGAGCGTAATAAAGAAAAATATAATAATGTTAAACCCACATGGAACCCGATTTGAACGTGGGTCTTGAGTTCCGAACTCATCTTATCAACAATAGACAGCGCTATGAAACTTCTGTGATCTTTTAAATCTACAGATCAATACCGCCGTCAACATTCTAGTAAAAAAAAAACAATGGTAATTCTTATAACAACAACAAAAACAAAAACATACAGCTAATTACACATACACTCTTGATATTCCAGTTTGATATAACAAAACGTTGATCTAAAACCAGACGCCTTTTCATTGAAACCCAATAAAAGGAATCAAACATCCATGTTTTTCCTTGTTCGTGATTAAAATCAGTCTTATCAGAGTAATGTTTGGTATGAAATTTGAGGGCAAGAATTTAATAGGCTTTTTTCGTAATGTAACCAATTTGTTTGCATACATCTTTGTAAAGTGCCTCGATACAAACTATTTCATTCACCTGATATAAATAATGGTATTTCAATAGACCAAATCCGAACAGCATATACTAGTTTGTTGCCAGGTAGGACAAACAATATGGCTTGCCCTACCTAGCAACGCTGATATGCAGTTTGCATTCTGACATTTAGAATACTATTAGTCTTATCAGGTTAATGAAATAATTTGTATTGAGGCACTTCACAAAGACTTATGTATCGGATTTGATTACATTACGAAAAATGGCCAATTCAAATTGAATATTATATGGCTAACAATGCAAGTATTTTAGCTCGTATCACACCTTTTCCACTGTATCTACAATTTAGAAAATAACATACCTGGCCAAAGAAGACAATAATTGTTGCTAGTCCCAACCAGCTGTGTAATGAATACAGGTCTTTTCCGCCTTTTCTGGGCCCTGTGTGTCTTTGCAGACGAACGCAGCATGCACACCGATACCAACTAAAACGACGACGATTGATTGTATCGTTGCGTGGATCGCTTTCTCAGCCGTGTAGGAGAGACCGAGTCTGTGTGTCACTCGAAATGAGATCATTGCTGTAAAAGAAGAAAAAAAGAGAATCTATATCATTAAATATAGCTATCATAATTCTATAGATTTCCTCATAATTCATCCAAAATGTGCCTCATATTTACTGAAATTGAAAGCATATTTGGGTCTCACTTTGATTATTTCTAAGAAGCTATAAAACCACGAATTTTCCTTATTCTTAATTAAACTGATATTAACTGATGTATATACTAATGATATAAAATTGAAGTATGGTACTCAGATATTATTATTTTAATATGATAATGATCACATATTATTCCTTTTTCTTGTTCTTGTTATATTGTGTGCTTTTTGTCTCTTTTTTTCTTTATTTCATTCTCTATTCTTGTATTTGGTATCGTATTTGTATTGTATTTGTTAATCTTCTTATTCATAGAACCCTACCTCTTGTCACTAAAGGAGGAAACGTTTTTCTTTTTCTTGGAGAAGACCCGAGTATTTTCGATGTAACATCTTTTATTTCTTTACCTGATTGACTCATATATCACGATGTTTAATATAGGCCTATAATTTGTTTTAATATATCTCTTTTTTTTACAAATGAAAAGTATATCTTTCAAAAATATACTTTCATTGAGCGTGCTTTTAATTATGTTACTAAACCATGAACCCTACCATATTTTAACTGAACAAATGTGAAACTCAATAGTAACACTCAACCTTTTATTACGTAATAGTGGAAGTATACCTCTGTTTCGCTAGCTCTAGTTGATGACTTAACATCCGCTATCTTTAAGAGGTGGTTAGGAGAGGCCTGCAAGTGGAGTTCATCGGTTATTTATTTATATAAACGTCTCAAAGTTTGGATCGTAATTTTTGAAATATTTCTGGTCCGCCTGGCAAATACAAATTAGGAATCCTTCTCCAGACATCCAAACAATTACACACCGCAGATATGATGAGGAAGACTATCATTACAGCATACAAATGGTCTTAAATTTCTTCAAGATTGTGTAATGATAAAGTGTAGAAAATGGATCTATATAATTCGGATTGGATAGTCTCGCAATGGGCGATCGCCACGATATCGTAAACTGTGCCCCTCTTAAAGATTACTTTGTCCCTTTGGCAGCCAACATCAAATCTGTAAAAACTTCGCTGGAATTAAGATATGTCATGTAAATGTATGTCCCATTTGTGAAATGTAAACGTTAGCAGTGTCCTAGTATTCAAATTATGCAAGAAAATAATGGCAACTAATGGTCATTATTTTCCCACAAAAAGAAGTTTTCAAACACTTTCGTTTTGAGGGAAGTACTAAATAAGTATTGTCTTCCAAATGCCGTTGGAATTTAACCTTTTCATATTTTTGACCTGCAAATGGGACATAGTACCTTTAAAACTTTGCGCCCTATATTGCAGGGTACTGTCGACCTGGAGGTCACTGGAACATTTTGATATGGGAGGGGGGGGGGTATTAATGGGGAAAAGATGATCTATATAACTGCGGATTGGATAGTCTGACAATGGGTGATCGCCACGATATTTTACTTTATACATTGTGCCCCTCCCCTCTTAAAACTAAGCGGCTTCATATTGCAGGGTACTGCCGATCTGAAAGTCGCTGGAATATTTTGATATGGGGGGTACCGACGGGAAAGAGATCTGCAAGAGAAAGTAACCGGATCGTCATATTTTGAAATCTCCCAGAACGGTTTTAATCATCCTGAAAATTGCAATTTCACCGACACTGTTTTAGTGGGGCGTTATATTCCATCCTAACCGAAATTAAACAGCAGGAAATGTTGGTTATCGCTGTAATCCATCAGTTGGCACTATATGAATATACACGCATGCATGCAATAATTTGAAAGGGGAAGTCCACCCAGATATTAAGATGGTTTTAATGAAAACAGAGAGAAAATTGAGAGGAACAAATTAGTGAAAGATTGAGTAATATCCCATTAAAAATATGAATATTACGAATTTTTTAAAGTTGTCATCAGTAAAACACAAATTGGCAACACTGTGACGTATCTTTTGAGCTCCTCTCCGGTTCGCTCAGGGCAAACAAAATAATGCATAAACTGTCATTTTCTTAGATATTGATGACGGAAAATATTTGTCTCAATATCATACAGCGGCTGTATAAAACCATATTTGCAATTATTATAATCAGGGTGAATGAATGGTTGAAACTTGTAATTTGTTGACGTTTTTTTTTTTAGTACAGGGCAAATGGGAGGGGACCTCGCAAGATACGTCACAGAGTTGCCCATTTGTGTTTGATCAATCGCACCTTCAAAAACTCATAAATATTTTATTCTTAATCGGTTTTCGCTCAGAATTTCACAGACATGTTTCTCTCATTTGCTTCTAATAAAACCAACTTAATATCCCGGTGGACTTTCCCTTTAAGCTATCATATTCAATTCAATGCAATTCGTTTAAATTATGGGATCGTGGAGTGTGGATTCTCGAGTCTAATATCATACACTTTGCTTCTTTGAGAAAATAATTTTGCATCCTACTTTGAATCTTTAAAAAAATACTACCAAGCGACCAGGCGCGTACGCAGGGGGGGGGGGGGGGGGTGTTTGGGGGAGGGGGGTTAACCCCCCCCCCCCTTTGGTTTTGTTTTTTTTTTTTTTTTTTAATAAAAAAAAATTATTCCCATGGCTGGCCTAAAAAAAAAACCTTACCCCCCCCCCCCAACGGAGCAAAATGTCAAATTTTCAAATTTCGAGACCAAAAAAAAAAAAGTGCCCTCTTACCCCCCCCCCCCCCCCCCCCCCCCCGCTTATTCAGCGGCTGGCTGAGTCGAGTGCGAAATTATCGGCCCGATTCGAAAATGTTAACCCCCCCCCCCCCCCCCCCCCCCTTAAAAAAATCCTGCGTACGCGCCTGCAAGCGACTGATCCTGAATGATTCTTTATAAAGACAAAACCGCGAAGCATATCATCCCCTCGCCGGGTACAAATGGCCTATATTTAACAATTTTTGAATATTTAATGAGTTGTGACCTTTGACATACAAACTCAAGAACATTAATTACATTATTGAGTGAAAACCACATTTTTGCGTATATATAATTAGGTATTTTAGGCTGTATTTCGATACCATGTAACTTCATATCAAATTCCATTAAAATCCGTCAAGCATTACCAAAGTTATCGTACGGAAACCACATTTTTGGATCCATATTTAGCTATTTTTGCATATATATGTAATGAGCTACGGCCTTTGACCTTTGACAATATACTCCAAAATCGACATTAGGCTGAGTTTTTATACCATGCCATGTACCCTCATATCAATTTCATTAAAATCCCTCAAATATTACTCGAACACAAACTAAATTTTCGAATAATTACATTTTTTCGCTTTTTTTATTCAAAAAAAGTAAGCTTCATGCATTCTGTGATCATTTTCGGGTTATATTTCGGGGTTGCAGAAGAAGTCAAACAAAACTGCATACTTCATCATGAATAATGAAGGGGGGGGGGGTTAACCCTAGAACCACCAAGTAAGTTTACCTTCCGCATAGAGAAAAACCATGCCGATCGTTAGCAGAAGGTAATGGTAGCTGCCAACTCCGTTTCCACAGTCCCAGTCATAGCCTCCGCCGTATTCTGATAACCATGTTGCTAACAGGATCACACTGACGACTCCAAGGACTTGAGAGAGGAGCACAAGCGTCCAGAAGAGCGCTTCCATGGCGATAGAAACTGTCTTCTAACTATACATGAACTCTGGATGAAACAATTTGTAAACAGGATTAAACAAACTTCATTATTGATCTATGTATTCTACATTCAAACATGATCGATGATGATGAATCCAAATCTGATCAAAGACGTTTAATATTTTGCTTTGGAGGGAGATACTCTCGGAGAGTCGCATCTTGACAACAAAATTATGGAAACAATTATTGTTAATTATCTTGGTGTTAAAATTCAAAAGATAACTTTGTCATGAAAGGTCATGCAATCAGTCAAAATGCAACTTTGTCAATCCTTCTGTGTCACTTAAATTCAAATTTCAAATAGAAAGAAGTTCCTTGCTCGTATCAATTATTGGAACTATAATTGTATACAGTTACACAGATGTCAACTTTTCCTCTCATTTTATCAAAGGGGTTTGGGGATCGTTGAGGAAAAGATTCTTTAAGTTCCGTTTGTTAAGGTACAATGTACGCCGTACGATATCATTAGTCACTGAAATTGCGAGTATATTTATGTAAAGTTACACCTTATTATTTCAAGTGCTCTTGCTTTCTAACATTATGTATCTGCCTTTTTCTCGACATGTCATCCCTTTGCCTGATTGTCTCTCTCCCTCTCTTCTTTTTCTTCCTCTTTTTCTTCCTCCTCTTCCATTTCCCTTCTATTTGGATCGTGCCGAGTTTGCATGGTCAAGACACATTAGCTTCTCATGAAGGGCCAATATGACAGATCTACATGTAATTCTATAATAGTGTTTCAAACAATCATCTGTTATTTTTTCGTTCTATTGTGCCATAAAGCAGGCACTAGCCCGTCCCATTCATCTACTTTTCTCCTTTAATTTTATACAGACCTCGGGCCTATGGTTGACACAAAACAAATCAATAAAATGAAGAGAAAAGAAAACAACCATGTTATCGATATCACTCACTCTTTGGTTATTTGCCAATCGCCATGTGCTTCTAACTCAAATCCATATTACACTAAAAGACACATTTCAAGATTTGCAATGCTTTATTTTCAAACAATATCTGAATCTTGTGTTGATATATTGTGTTATCACTGTTCCACAATAGGCTAAAATGTAATGTTTTACTTTAAATGTAGTTTAACTTCACAAACCTGCAAGTTGTTACATGCAGCTAGCCTTTGGTTATACTTACAAATTTTATTTATTTTTTCTTCCAAACTTTAAAATGTTTTTGCTACATTGAAAGAAAACACAAATTATATGAAAAGTCGAGAATGTACTTTAACTTCACATACCTGCGAGTTGTTACATACAGCTAGCCTTTATTATATTTAAAAAAAAATCTTCCAAACTTTTGCTACATTGAAAGAAAAAACAAATTAAATGAAAAGTCTACGAAATTGAATCTTTTTTTCTGTCTCTGCAGTGTAAATACCCCCCCCCCCCCCCCCAAATATCCTTCGTTCCGTTACGTACTAAAGGAATTCGGGGGTGCTGGTAAGTGCTATCAAATAGTTGTTATGAAATGAACTAGGCATACTTATTTGAGCTGAGGTTACTCACGAATTTAAGACTCCCGCATGAGTTGAAGATCTCAGGAATCTACAGATCCAGATGGACGAAATATAGACAGGTCGATTTCTTCAAAAAGTTCTCAATGTAGCACACACAATTACGTATACAGTGATAATTTGACAGACGTAATCCCAAATAATATCCACGGATTAGATTCGTCCATTATCCAGTCAATAGAACTCTAACAATTTGCCCAATCTGATCTCACTATTCGTAGGAAACAGTCTCTGAAATCGCTCAAACAGCACTGGAGAAAGAATAATTCAGGAATTATAGCAGTCGCTTGAATTGAAAGCCCGATCCTACACGGCCTTCCGACCTCCCGGAGCTCCCGTGATCCCGATCTTGCGTGAGTTTCCTCCCGGCAGTCTCGGCGGAGTTGTACGTGACAAATTCCCAGTCCGCAGCAAGCCTTATCTCTGCAGGATTCACTGAACAAACGATCAAATTTCACTGCCCTGATAGCTGTAGCACTCCTAAATCAAAGTTCATGTCAAGAAAAAAATGTTGTATGTTCCCTCCTCTATCAGAATGTATAGTGTTGGCCAATTCTAAACGTGATTTAGTCACGATTCTATACATCTGTCTGTACGATGGTTTACACACAACTTACAATATTGACAGTTACACCTGTAGCTGCTTCGTGTGTGCGTTGTGCATGCACTGTGTGTACATGTGAAAGTGTGCGTAAGAGTTTTGTACCAAATGAAAGTATCGCATTCATTCACCCGTGTACCGCAAGTCGCTCCTAATCGCCTGTTCTTCGGATTATGAGTCATTTTAGCCCCCATAATTTGGCCCATTGTATTGAGTGACGTCATTGTTTGGCTTTCACTTTCACTTTTGTTGCTCCATGAAAGTTGTGAGAGGGCAAAGTTCCCCGTCTCGACAAGTTTTAGAGATACAAAACGTGTTAAAATAAAGATTTCCTTCGTATAATGGTCAAAGATAGGGCAACGATAGGTTTCTTTCGTCTGTTTGAACTCCAAATCGTGATAAAAAAAATTGACTTTGATATCTAAATGATGAGCAGTTTCTTCTTATTAAATATTATTTCATCTTTATGAAATGTTTAGTCATCCTTATAGTGAATACTACCGCGGTATAGGTAATAAAGGTATATGCCTATCGTAATAATTTGGAAAAATAGCTCCACCTTTAGGTTATGATGGGAAGCAATTGCTTCCCATCATAACCTAAAGGTGGAGCTATTTTTCCAAATTATTACGATTAAACTTGTATGGATGTCGACGTTATGGAATGTTCTTTGAAATGATTTATATATTATATAGTATTCATAGGAGTTATTCGTACTATCCTAGAACAGAATTATTGAAAGTCAACTTTCAACAGTATTTTCTCCTGTTTCACGGCTAAACATTGAACAGTTTTCTTAAATGATATTTTCTCTTTTGTATAACATTCATGAACAGATCAAAACGATTCAAATGCATTTATCAGGAGTCGAGGAAGAATCCCTTCATCGCTCTCTCGCTCTCTCTCTCTCTCTCTCTCTCTCTATCTCTCTCGCTACCTCTCCGTCTCCGTCTCTCTCTCTCTCTCTTTCTATCTATCTCTATTACCCTCCCCCCCCCCTCTCTCTCTCTCTCTCTCTCCATCTCCCTCTACCCCGCCCTTGTCCCTCCAACCCGCTCTGCCCTCTTCTTCATTTTCTTCTTTTCTTCTTCTTCTTCTTCTTCTTCTTCTTCTTCTTCTTCTTCTTCTTCCCTTCTCTCTCTCTCTGTCTCTTTCTCCTTTATCCTTTTCGCTCTTTCTCTTATCCCTTTTTACCCTCTCTATATCTGAAGTGATAAAGAATATAAATTTTAAATCCCATAGCCTCTCGTTTACGTGACTGACTCAGTACGCTAGTGTATGTTCAGTACCACACGGATTTAGGATTATTTCAAACTTCAGGACATTTTAAATAAAAGGACATAATAACATACATTTTCACTTTACACTGATTTCCTTTTATTTATGAGTATCAAACATTTCCAGTCACTATTAAAATAAGAAGGCCCTATCTTACGTAAAGTTTGTGACTTGTGTCAATTCCGTCTTATACTTACTATTATTCCTACTTCCCTACCGATAACATTATAGAAAATTTTATTTTATTTCCCAGGAAGCCTAATTTGTGTCGATCATAAATACGTACATAAACAGAAAGGCCAATTTCAGTATATAGTTATCAATGCTCATGAGAGAAGGGCCCTTTGTTATAATATACAAATGCGATGACAAAACAAATATTGTGGGCCTTTCCGTAGAGCAGAGATCGTGTTTGAATCAACTTCAATATAATTTTGGATATTTTTGATATTTTACTTCGGGTACACCACATAACGATCTTAGGAATAACGAGGCCTCTGAATGAGCTTCACCCTCAACTATACTACTACCACACTTACTGGCGTATACGGTTACGGGGGGGGGGGGGGGGGTAGGTGCTTCAGGCCCCATCGAAGGCAAATATGGGGGGGGGGGCAAACAAAACTGGGGAAACGAAAGGGATGGGAATGATGGATCGTGAATGAAAGACGTGTCACACTGTGTCACGTAACAAATGCCAGAGGTAAAAATGCGGAATGTTTTACCTTTGGCATTTCTACCTCATACATTTCTACTTGTGGTATTTTTACCTTTAACGTTTTTACTTCTGGCAGTAGTTCCCTTTAACATTTTTATTTCTGACATTTTTATCTCTAAAACTTTAATTCTGGTGTTTTTACCTCTGACATTTTTACACCAAACCCTCCCACACATTCTTCCTTTTCTTTCTCTGTCCGTAAATGTCATGCATCTTGTAAGATTGCGAGCCCCCCCCCCCCCTCAATCATCATTTCTGATTATGTGAAACAAATATTGGATACTTCAAAGTACTCACATCCACAAGGCGAGGTGCTAATGGAGTTGAAAAGGTGCACACTTTGCCTTAATTTGATGATCGCAAAATTATTATCATTCCCACTCGTATTATCATTGCTACAATTTTAGTATTCTTGCTAATAACAACATTTTGCCCTTCTTCAACCGTTGAAATATATCGTTGCTAATAATTACGATATGAGTAGATATCAATAAAATATAGTTGCTAAAAATAGTGATATGAATATACACTAAGTAAATATATCTTTGCAAATACGTATGATATGAAACGACATACATTGAATTCCAGTGGCGCTTGATACAAAAGTTTGTTCAGCTCTTTACATGACTTTTTTTCAAAAACATACAAAAGTGGCGAATCTTGAAGAAAACAGAAACAAGATAAATGCTTAGATTATCCCGTATCAAAACAATTAACCCCTGGACAATCACCCCCGGAAATTACCCCCAGAAAATTACCCCACAAGGAAAATAACCCCATGAATATTACCCCCATCCCTAAAAATACCCCCCCCCCCACCAAGGACACGGAAGAACAATTACCCCGAGGATGATTACCCAAACCCTAAAACTTACATCCTAGGGCAACCAAGGAAATCCACCCGAGCACAAGTAACCCGCCCCCTCCCCCTGAAAATCACCCCTCCTCTCGAAAATCACCCCTTCCCCTGTTCTTTAAAGGGGAATCCTACCATGATTATAAGTTGATTTTTGATAAAGCATAATTTTGTTGGGGGGGGGGGGGGTAATCGTCGGCGCGGGGTGATATTGTCCTAGGGGGTAATATGTCCAGGGGGTAATTGGCCTCGGGGCTGGTTGTCCTTTGGGGTTATTTCCAGGGAGGGGGGGGGGGAGGTAATTGTCCTTGGGGGTATTTTTCCGGGGGTTAATTTTCCAGGGGTTGATTCCCTCTCTCTGTGTCTCTCTCCCTCTCTCCGTATATACATTTTTTGTCTCTACTTTATGTTTCTGCTTCCAACTTTTTTTTTTGGGGGGGGGGGCTGGATTTACCCGTGTTTTGTTTAACCCTTTGTAGTGCAATAGGTGAGGCGGGTTCTTATGCAATACACGCTTCGTTTTTGTATTAATTGCTGTGTATTTTTTGTAGTGTAATCCATGAAATAGGCAACAATGAAACCTTGATTATTTTTATAATACGCAAACTTAATTTGCATTTATCACATTTATTTTTTACTCTATATTTGCCCTATCTACGTTTGGCATCAGCAGTATCTCTTCGATTGTATAAATATTATATACCTTTAAGTATTTGTTAGAGAATTAGACTTTTAATAGACCTAGTCAGTAATACAATATCATGATCTTTTGACAAATCATCGTCAGTTTGATTTGAATCATCAGTGACAAAGGTTAATTAAAGTTTAATATTTCTTGAATAATAGCAGTACTCATTAACAAATTGTGAAAAAGTATCAATATCAAATAAATTCACAATCATATCCACTTTTCTTTAACAGATGTTAATAGGCATACAAGCAATAAATATGTGATTTACCTTTAACCATTGCAACAGTACGCAATCAATATAATGGGAGAAGTTTATATGTTAAAACACCTTGCATATCAAACACAATAGATCCATCAATTGATCCATTCTGTAAAAAAAAAATGTATGAGAAATTATATATATACAGATCTTAGCGATGAAGAGAAATTTGTAAGCAATAAGAAACTTAAGAATGAAAATATAATCGATCACTTCTGTAAGTATATTAAAACAATCAAAAATACCTGAGGGGAATTTTAAGATCCCACCCATTTTTTTTAGAACATCAATATCGAAATTGTCATTCCCATTTGTTTTGTATCTTTATTGTCAAACATAGACTGGTACGTATCATATAATTATTTGTTATAATATAATTTACCACTGCATATATAGCTACAATGTTTATGGTTAATTTGTGATTACTCGGGAAACTATACCACTTGCTGATTTTCTTGTTTATATAATTGTTTTATATATGTATTATGAAACAAAATGTTCATGTATATGATTGAAGTTTAATAATAAAATCCAAAATTCATACATACTGTGTAGATATTTTTTGCCTAAGTAGGGGACCTTTTTAACATTAAAATCTTTTAAATCTTTAGAACATTAATCATGCACAAATAACACAAAAGGTAAGTACAACATCAAATTTAACTTACACTTGTTATTAAAAATTTAAATGAACTTTTATCTTTTCGTTTGTTATTGTACACTTTCCTTTCTGCTAGATTGTTATTCTATGCCTTTTCTGATCTCTCTTTCAAATACAGAATATCCTTGTATCTTTCTCCAATTTTGTTGCGTTGTAAAATATCTTTATGTACACTCCCGAATGTTGTGGTCTATATCCAGTAAGTGCTGAGTTGTATATATATTTATATAATACGTTGACTATTTAGCAGAGTAGATACATTATGTACAAAGAGAATTGTGCAAAAAAGAGAAGCATAGAAAATATCAAAACCGTAGAGCCATACGGTGACATATTACTGTCTAAACAATATTGACATAACCTTAGTACAGTTACTGTGAACTAGATATTAGAACATACCCTTCATATTTATAATCAACACAAACATACACGCCCGCATACACACACGCACACACACGCGCGCGCAGACACACACACATACGCACAGGCCAACATAATAGTATACCCTGATGCCGATGAAGTTGTAATTGTGACATTATTTTTGTTTTCTTGACAGATAAAGCTTGTTTATATTCTCATAACTTTTTTGATGAATCTCTATGACCCTTTAGATTAATTAATAAAGTTCCAAACAGACATCAACTTAATCGTTCAAAAATAAAGAAAATGCAAAAATTATTTCATGAAAATAGGTAAGCAAATATTATTCCAACTATAGGAGAATGGAGCACGTAACTATGGGGTCAGGTCAGCTTAACAATCGATCAGACACATAACATTGCGAGGCTATTTGGGTTTAATGTAAAAGGAATGGTTATTATATTATAATGTTGCATCACAGCCAGGGGCTGAATTGTACAATAATTTTAGAAAAGTTTCTACATAATAAGAAATACATTAAGCAGGAACATACACAAACAAGTAATCAATCTTTATGCAACTGGAAATTACTCAAAATTGTGATATGATTGTGTGTCTACTATTGAATGAGAAGTATATGTTTTTAATGTATAGATGAAGGTTTCGAAATAGTATTGCGTGATGTAAATGATGACCTAAAAAGGAAGAGTGAGCCATAAGTAAGCTCCATGTTTTTGAAAAGGCAGGTGAAGGGGAGAGGATGAGAAAGAGGACTAAGACTAGTGCAAAAGATGGGGAGGAGAATAGTGGAGAGAGATAAAGATGGATTGACAGAGGGAGGGGGTGAAAGGTAGAAGGGAAACAGAGGAAAAGAGAGAGAGAGAGAGAGAGAAAGAGAGAGAGAGAGAGAGAGAGAGAGAGAGAGAGAGAGAGAGAGAGAAAGAGAGAGAGAGAGAGAGAAAGAGAGAGAGAGAAGAGAGAAAGAGAAAGAGGGGGGGGGGGGGTAGTGAGAAGAAGGAAGGAAGGAGGCAGGAGGTCATCCACATATACAATACCAAGAAATAACACAAAGTTTGGCGAACGTTGCTAGGTTAATTTATAGAAATAAGTTGTACACAGTAAAAACACAATACAAGCGACAGAAAATCATAAAAATTTGCTGTTGAATGTATGATATCAGTTGTTATACTAGGGCCTCTTGATATTCACAAATGTCATGTTTTCTAGAATAGCTGCACATTAAGACATTGTGAATTCAACTTCTTTAACTATTTTACAAATTCTACTTATTGATATTGAAAAAAGGGAAAATCTTTCAAAATGACGTAAACTCAACGCAAAATATTTTCTTAAAGTATTTGCGATAGCCTAATTCCGCACTCTTGGCTAAATCTAACACAAGTTAGTCCTGTCTAATGTCTCTACAATGTCCCCCGTACTCCCGTTAGTTGGCTCGGTACCAATCATCGTACAGCGAAAAGGGTGTAGATGCGTTGTATACCGCTGCATATCCGACCTAAGCTTAATTCACATGTCCAGTGTAGACGCAAACAATCCTTCATCCAAGTCATTGAGAGACAGGTAATTCTGTGAAAATCAAAAATAATAAAACTAATAAAATATGAAAATAATAATAATAAAATTGCAATATTACACCATATCACAGACACTGATAGCACGTATAGGGCCATGCATCTTAGATTAAACATTAAAGATGAAATTCAAAGAAAATCACAAATATGTCAACTAATGTATCACTAGAAACTGGTAAGCTAACAAATGGCCACCGTACAAGTTTTAGGTCAACTACATATCGGGTGATTTATAAAAATACAAATACAACCACCTCCATAGCAGCTGGGATATACGAGAGATTCGCCAGAAAAATAACGATGTTTTAATGACGTCACAATATGGACCAATACTGCCCAAGCAGACGACATCCCATAAAAAATGAACATAATTGCAAAGCTATTATTTATTTAAATTAAAATGAGTTTAGTGTATATAAATGTAACGGCATGTCAAACCATTCAAAAGGGGATATGACCCGATTCTGATATCTCAAGTATTTTGCTTGTAAATACACAGGATACGGGTTAATTAACAATCAAAGAAACCAGACTTTCAAATTGAAAAAAAAACCCGGAATGATATTAAGGACGGCATTTGTTCCCTCTTGACACGTCGAACATACCGCGGTGTGTGCAGCTAAATATACAATGGCGTATTATTTTGTTTACAAGCGACAGATTCCTTTATTTTTTGTATCGCTGCATTTGTCATCAAAATAAAACCATGCGCGGGGTTTAGAGTGAAGCAATAGATAATACATTTAGCCTGACGGTAGTGAAGAGAGAGAAAGAACTCGAGAGAAGATCAAAACACAGGCACTTAACATGTGTGAGATGTCACTAGGACATCGTCTGCATGGGCAAATCATGTCCATACTGTGATCTCACACATCTCAGCAGCGTTCGGAGAGCTCTTCAGGTGCTATGCCGGGGTTGTATTTAAGCGTTTTGTAATTTATAATAATCATTGCTTCGAATGTTTCCAAGCATTGAATTTTGATAGCCTTGTCGAATCAAAGTTTCAAATTTGCAATAATGAAAACAAAGTTAGTTTTTAAAATCAATGAATATCTAAACGATGCCTTTAAAAGTAGTATTTTTATCCTGGCTTTAGGCCAGCTGTTTTTAGGTGCTGAAAGCATTTCTTCCCGAGAAGTTTCAAGATCATTATTGAGTCAGGGTTAAAGTTATTCTAATGATACCTTTTCAACTGAGGTTTATATGCCGACGGGATTATACAAATGGATATAAAATGGGGAAAATAAATTCTGCATTGGACATATAAGAAGAATGCAAGAATGCGAGTTCATCTTACGTGATTCTTTTCTAGAATCCTTTCCAAACTCGTGAGGGTCTGATCAAAGTTACTCCGATTTGTAGCTTCCTTCTCCCAACAACCAGACATGACCGTATACCTGAAAGATAAGAAGAAGTTGATACTTATTTAAAAGAATTACTGAACAAAAGAAGTGAAATTAATAAAATCCAAAGACAAGTACCAAAAAGTTACGTAATCAAGGTGCATGTGCGGGAGCATTTCAATGGTTTTATTTTATTATTTCATGCGCGCACCCAGTCCGACTCTTTTTACTCCACCAGGATTGTCGCAACGTTATATTTTCAGACTCCAATATAGAGTCAAAGGAGAGATAGAAAGAAGAAGAAAAAAAAAATCCAAATTTCTCATGTAATTTACCCAAGATATATACCGGTGGGAAATATGGTCCGCATCTGATGATCAACATCATCATTAAATCTATCCAACATCATCGTCATGTATGTCAAGTCTTGATATGGTAGACATTGAAGCGTAAATAAATTCTTTGTACTTATCTTGGATGAGCAATATTGGATGAAAACATTTTGCAGATGGAAATCATTACTAAAAATTGGATTGAAATGATAGGAACTTTTCCAGATATCTTTAGATATTTAAATATTAAGAAAAATATGAATATGTTTTGTATACAAAATAGACTGCCATAGTTTTTTTCAATAAAAGAGAAATAAAAGAGGAGATTGATTTTATGGAAAAATAGTCATATCACATCAACAATTCGACATTATTGTTCCCAATGTGGTACGTAACTGGAATTTGTAAAGTAAGGCACGTGATTATAAATGTAAGTTGGAAAGATTCGATTATGTTGAATTTAGTAAAGTTGGTATTCATCAATTATTATTTAAGTTCGAATACGACAAATTTAAGAAATGTATTCCAAGCCATAAATTAAATGAATTATGTATAATTTAAATCAAATAGGAGTAGCTACAGGAGATTTCGTTAAAATACAGTATTCAGTTTGAAGGCGAAACATTATTACCTATCCCTCCTGAAACAAAACTTCGAAAACCTATTGTAACACGTCATTGGGTAAATTATTTGAATATACCTTTTTCATTTACTTGGCAGAAAGTGTCAAATTTTCAATTTCAACAAATATAATATATCAAGTTATTTTTAAGTGTTTCTCTATATCTTTCCATCAAAATATAATCTATGCAGATGGCGTATAATGGACAATGACCAGTTTGATGTATGTAAAGAAACAAAAACCATTTTTATTATTTTGTTAAAATATAATAAGGTTCGAGTTTTGGGGAAAATAATTGGAAACTTGTTTAATAATCACTTTCATGAGAAAATAGATATTATAACAAAATTAAAAGTTATATTGAAGAAAAGGGAAACATGATAAACTTCATGTTAAATTTAGGCCATTACGTAATAAACATAATATATATCAACATTCTCTATGATGGTAAAGAGTATAATAGTAATATTAAAGGTCTGTTTCTTTATTCATTAACAAAAAATGCAATATCATATATCAAATAAGCAAAGTGTTTTATTGACGAAATACACTGAAATTATTCAAGAAATAGTGAGGTTATAACTAGGTAGAGCACTCAAAAAAATAATACACATAAGACATTCTTTATTTTGGTGTCATATTAAAGATATCAATGATATATTTATTTTGCTGCAAAAATTTTCAAATTCTGTCAAGGCATTCCTGAGATATGGTCTTTTGAAGATATCGTAAAATCATTCAAAAACCTGCCGCAAATAGCAAATTATGGCAAAAATTGATTTTTTTTTACATGTCTAAGGGTGTTTTTTTGACATAATAGAGTATTACATGGTCTTAAAAATGATATGTATTGTGAAACCAAAGTGAAATAAGCATGAAATATAAAATTCAAGAACCAGACTTGTTGCATTTTGGTGCACCGGATTGACAAAAACCACATTTTGTTCAATTTCACCAATCCGCAGGTTTGGAAATGTTCAAAAAACGACTAAGTCCAGCTAATTAATATGCGTAAATGCAATATCTCAAGTTTTAAATGAGTCTGTTTGATACAACTTTGTGGCAAGCTTCAACTAATGAATCCCTATCCATTTATATAATAAGATTTATGAAAACTAATTAATTATGCAAATGAGCTGATAATTAGCTAATTACATATTCGCAACACCGTTATGAAAATTAGACAATGTTTATATATTTTTTTTCCTTCTCACCTAACTTCCTGATCTATATAAAACAACTGTAGAAAGTTTGAGCTTTGTAGATGCTTGCATTTGCTGAATAAAATGATGAGCTGAACTTTCGCAGCAATTTCCAGTAATGTTTCACTCGATGGATTAAAAATCGGAGCATGTGGCAATAAACTATGGATGTTAAACTACTGAAAACCAGTTTAGGATTTGAAAATCGGGCAATATTTACGGATTTATGAGCATTTTCTGAAAATTCATTCAACTCAATGTAACTTCGTGTAGAAACAAAATTCCGATGTACCTGTTGCTGGGGTAGCCAGGGAAAGGTCACAGGTACCATATATGGTAAGGTCATTGAAATCCAGTGAATGAAACATTGGTGGCAAGTCCATTTTTTACAGGGGAGTTTTTTCCAATCTGCCGGGATATTTAGTGCAGTATTGTCCGTGGTGATTGCACACACCCACTGGCCCAATTTGCGCGGTGTCAAAAACATCCCTTTTTAAAAAAATAAAATAAATACTTTCCCTAATACCCACACCCACATGATTTTAAGTATAGTGGGTTAAAAGAATGACTGAAATATCTGTGAAAAAATTATGTTGTTACATGTTTTTGAATTTTTAAAACATAAGTTGAAAAATGGCTTCTCAGCATAGATTTGCTATTGCTGTGCACTGACGTGCACGGCAGAATGTATATGCATGCACTGTGATCAGCCTATTATAACCATTCCTTCATTCACCTTTGTTATCTATCTTGTGTTTAAAATGTAAATTTATGTAGATATATATGATAATCAGTATGTGAAATAAAACACCTCAGTAAGAGTATAAGAAACAGAAATCTTGTATGTCGAGTGTATTATGGTAATTATGGAACATTCCGTATTAGATTCAAGATTCAAGATTATTTTATTGGTCCATGCATGCAAACATTACATAGAAATTTTGCTTCCAACGGCTTTTTTGACAGTGAAAAATACAAATGATAGAAAATACAATACAATATTCAACAATAGAAAACGATGGACATATGGATAAGTATTTATAATGTGCATGTGCCCCTCAATTTCATATTGTTTACAATTACCATGCGTCATAAATTACCATGCATCATAATGTTTCCCGTCAGCTCCCCCTCCCCCCCCCCCTCCCATCACGCCCCATCCGCCCCTGGGCCCGATCCCCAGTCTCCAGTTATCCATTTAAGCCTAAAAGCCTAGACAAAGTAAAGCCTAAAAACATGATACTTTACACTTCTTGTCCACAACGACGAGGGCGTGGCATCTGGTAACCATTGGCAACCTCCGTCTGGACAGTGTCAAAGTTCATATTAGGGTACGGCCTCGCACCTTAAATAATCAAAGAAAAATAACAAGTAAAACATTTAATCTAATATATGAATATGAGGCATCTGGAGGTCTTGAGAGGTATTAGATTTATCAGCACATATCATTTTCTATCAAACTTCGATAGTACACGCAGAACTAGTGGGACAACGTTAGACCTAATGTTATTAACATCTGTGACATGTATTGTAATAGGAAAAATAAAATAAAATAAAAAAAACGCAAATATTATCGGTGGGTCTTATAAAGTAGAAAAGGTAACTTGCATTTTCTGTCCCTAACATACGACAAAAAAATATCAATCATTTTCTACTTGATTACTGAAGTCCAATGATATATGTTACTTTAGTTACTAACACCATATGATCCACGTAAAGTGAAGGGAACGTTGTATGGTGGTTCATTATTTTGACTCTCAACCCAAGGGTTTCGAATTTCAGCCTGGCACTAACGTCCTTTGGTAAGACGTCAATCCATATTTGCCACTCTCTACCCATTCCACCCTGCTAGGGTAATATTAATGAAAAGACCATGAGGATGAACAGCTGTAAAGCTGATAAGGCTCTCTAGTATGTAAACCAAATAATATCACTATTATTATTATAATCATTATTATTTATCATCAATTTAATCTTTATTATATGATAATATCAGGGTCTTTAGGATGGAACGAAAAATTTGTTGTGATATTATTTTTCTTTTTTTACCCAATGTCACAATTTCCCACAAGACGATACCAAAAGACCAGATATCTCCATAAGTTGATTGGTCACCAGTACCCATGGATTCAGGCGAACTCCATCTTGTTGGTTTCTTAAAAGTTGGAAAATACAAAGAAGGTTGAAAATCATCTTAACGTTAAGTTTCTGAGAATTACAGTCTTTCTTTTCATTTTTTTTAAATAATTCATTATTATTTATTCATGGTTTAACACAAATCATGATTAGCAGGTTGAATTGTTCAAGTATACATAATATACAATATAGCAAATGGCAAAACTTTACAAACACCACTGTCGATAAACTAAGTAATAGTAATCAGGGTTTGAATAATTTAAGGGAAAACAACAACAAACGTGATAAATCATAAAACATAATTCCATGGGTCGCGTTTTCCTAGTTTCAATTTTGTTTCGATATTTTTCTCGGGGTGGGGGATTGAAGTCATCATTAAAGATATACCATATCTATGCTGACGATATAGCATTGAATATAAACGATAATACTTACACTTTTGTCGCTAAACAATGATGAAGATAGTCCATAATCTGATAACTTGCATTGCCTTCCATCAGCTAGTAACACATTGTGAGCGCAGAGAGTTCCATGGATGATCTTTAGTGTGTTTTTTTGTAATATAAAAAATAAACTAATAACGATTATAAAAATATTAAACAGTAACAATAAACAAATTAATAAAAAACACTATAAAATAATTCATTTGTGGAGTAAGCTTCAGCTCATTTTTACCATTCTCATTATGAATCCCATTTACCACTCTCGCATCGTCCCTCGTGTTCTATCACCTTTTCCCCCAACTTTTATAATTCTCATCCTCCTCCAACTTATACTTGGCCTCAACGTACTTGCTCACAACCACCCACTCGCCATTGTCTCATTTTCTCCGCTTCTCAATTAATCCTCAATTTTCTCCTCCTTTTACAAAAATCTTACTCCCCTTTCCTCTTCAAATCAATATCTTGAAATAATGTTACCTTCTTTGATCCAAGAAATTGCATCCCTTTTGCAATTTGCCAAGCCAAGTTGAGTAGACTACCTTCATCGAGACGAACGCTCTTTGGTGTGAGATTGCTGTATGTGGGTTGGGGCTGCACCCCTGTGGTCTGTAGATGGGTGAGTAGGGTGCCCCCAGAGATGTACTCATATAAAATGCTACCTGCATCAAGGGCAATTCGTTCAATTAAAGAAAACAAATATTTGAAAATACGATAGTTCCTACTTTCGGGGGAAAACAAATCAATATATGGCATTTTTAATCACCATGTGCGCCCCCTATGTGCGAAATGGCAATGACGTATTACGAAATCCGAAATTGTTTTAACAGCTGTACAGAAGCTATTGTGATGGTATTGAAACTCAGCTGTTATAATGTGTTTCATCAAACATCTCGTTTTAGTAAAAGAAAAACATTAACTATCCTATAGAGTGGAATGGTCTTCAAAGACCTTCTTGTTTTACTAATTAAATCATTCCTAGTTCTTTAGACGATGAGCCTACTAAAAATGTTTCATACCCTCGCCTATACAGAATTTTCAACAGGCTGCATTCCAAAATAATAGATACAATTCGTCCTTGTTTTCACGAAGTGACGGTAGTGAGGAAAATCGTAACGCAAAGTGAATGCAATTTTTTTCTTCACTACCGTCACTTCGTGAAAACAGCGACGAATTCTCATATTCACATTAATTTGTATAATATCGGGCAGACAATGGACAGCTTTGTATTTACTGGAGGAGGTTTTTTTACCTTGTTCTTGACAATATCCCAGGCATGTGACAACATTTGGCTGATCCGCTAGCTCAGAAAGTACCTTGACAGCTTCAAGAACGTTGGTTGATTTGGTCACTTGATCTAAGAGAACATAATAAATGGCTTACTTTTCAAGCGATGTGTTATTAGTGATTTTCAATGATAAATACAACGTTTCATGAAGCTCAAATTGTTTTAGGCTACATTGATATTCATGAAAGCGATTTGCCTTTTCGGTCTTTTTAAGGAGTGGTTGGCAAAACCTCACCTGGAATCTGCCTGATAGCAACGTCTGCTCGACTTTGATTCGAGCGGAATTCACCCTTCCATACCTCGCCGAAGTCACCCCGTCCGATTGAACCGAGTCTGGTGAAAAACGCCACGTTTTCAGGAGCAATGATGGATGAGTGGGATGGACCGAGTTTGAGGGCTGTGTATGCTATAAAACAAAAACAAAATATTATCACAAGGATTCTATTACTTGAAATATAGGATGCAAGCAACCGGAGTGTTGGCTCAGTCAGTAGAGCGTCCGCCTCACAACCGGGAGGTCGTGGGTTCGAACCCCGGCCGCGTCATACCAAAAGACGTTAAAAGATGGGAGTTTGTTACTACCTTGTTTGGCGTTCAACAATAAGGGATAGAGCAACGTCGATCTGGCGTTGCTCAGTGGCTGCCGGGCTCACAATCGATTGGGCAAAAAGAATTTCCGTTTCGGTTTAATAAAATTTGGAGTGGACTATTAGGCTATTATTATTATTATTATTATTATTATTATTATTATATTATTATTATTATTATCCTTCACACTCTAAAAAAAAAGGGTTAAGGCTGATCATTCTACATTTCTTTGGAAATATAAAACGAAAGTGAAAGAGTATTCACCATAAGCTAATCATTGAGTGTGTGTATGCGTGTGTGTACGGGAAGGGATGTGAATTCGCAATTTAAAAAAGTGGCTATTATTAGAGGTAAGATTTAAAAACTCTGTTGAGTTAGTAGGCCAAGCAAGAATCTGATCGGGGAGATGATTAAAGGTATTACAAAGTTTTGGGAAATTTTGAAAAATGTGTTGAAAGTCATTCTTTACAATTTTGATATATTTGGATGCCCCTGTGGATGTATTAAAAACACCAAAAATGTTAGACCCTAAAACACTTCTGCTTTCGAGAAAAATTGAATATAAAGATTTTCCGGTGCTCCCGGTAAATTTTGATAAATCCTACGGCCGTACAATGGTAGCTGCGACCATGAAAATCTCAGAGTATGTAGTTGTGGTATATACTTTCCGAACGAGAATAGCTAATCGGTCGATTTTATTCAATAAACATTGTTTTATATTGTGTGTGTGTGTGTGTATTGGGTTTTTACAGACGTGTATCAATCAGATATGATTATTTACGTCTGGGACCGACCTTTAAACGTCACCATCCGAAAGACGTGACTCAGTTTCGAACCTGCGTCCTCGGCTGAATCAGTTTGTAACTTCCACTTTTTAGCTGGATTACAGGCGCACGCCACAACGCCTAGTTTATAGCTTAATTAATAATTTGACCTTGAGAGGGAGCTATTCAACATAAAGTGTTTCAACATAAAGTGTTTATTATTTACAATTTCATAACTTTAGAGTCGATTTCGACCGCGACAACGTTTACTGAATATTGTGGGATCGCATATGCTTCCAATATGTTTATATGAACCAAATTCATGACCCCATACCAAAAATTTGTATTACCTTTAAGCTTATGTTTCCTTTGGAAAATATACTACTAATTTAATCAATTGATACAAAGTAATGCACTCGATAGTTACGATATATTGTGCAGTTTTGGGCGAAACGATTATAATTTATTATTTTTATAATTATGAGACGTTTGTTTGGCCACGTACAAAGCCATAAATATTTCCATTACTTATGTTGTGAATAAATTTTCCATCGCAAACCTTTGACTGATTTCACACATTTTCTCACCGCTATCTCCGGTCTGAATCATCTCATATGCCATGTTCTCATTCGCCTCATGGGATACGTATCTTTTTTCTCTGACAAAACAAAACAGTTGTTTCTTCATAAGGCATTTAAATCGATACTAAAATGTTAAACTTTCTGGCCTAGTAATTGTACAGCGCCATCTCACAGAGCTAATTTTCCAAATACTCGTATTAGAGAAGGGTTGCTCATTTTGTGTGTGATAGTAAATACCGAATCATTTTCGTTTTCCGCATTACGAAACATGTCTTCATTCTGCATTCATATTAACTTCCTTTTAATTCCCTTGAAGACGAGAGTTTCATATATATGAATACAAGCTCGAGTTTCACTTTACTTTTTAACATGTAAACACATGATAAATTATGGGCGCATATGTTTGTGTAATCGATATATTTATATATATATATATATATATATATATATATATATAAATTCTGTTCAGTATTCCAAACTGCTTAATACTAACCTAGGAACAGGTTTCTTTGATGCTTCAAAACCTGCAAAAAGAGAAAGAAAAAGAAGAAGCCAATAATTATAGAAATGTTGCTATATTTTCTGCGCACAAAAGAGGTATATGACACATTTATCAACAAGGAAATAAACTTTAGTCCCTAGTAAATGAGCACTATCCTGAGGTATTGACATGGCACATGTATTGGAAAATACTCGAGAACGCGATACTGGTTATGATACGCAAGAAAAAATACCTTCGCTTTCAATTTTCAGTATTTTGTTTCCCTAATCTGCTAAAGCAATACCAATTCAATGAAAAGTAAATACACGAATCGGTTCTTCATGATAGGCCATTAACTTCTAACATATTAGTTTCGTCAGCTTGATTAGGATATCCTGATAAGGATTACTTTATCTTTGATAATTAAATATTTTATGCATGTTACCAAAAAAAAGAAATTATTCTACAGAATGACATATAAATAGTCCAATCAAATTTAAATAGTTCCATTCATTTTCATAAGACATAATGCAGTCGCTAGGGATATTACAAAACTGATTTTAGCTCAATAATAGTCTGTGGATATATAAAAGAGCTATCATTCCTATGAATTTTGTATGGATGAATATTCTTACTTCATTCATTTATAGAATACTAAGTGGATCAATGATACAAGTACAAGAATACTAATCATTTGCACGCACATCTAATGAGTAAAATTGGTGATATTTGCCTTTTTTTTTAAAGTAAAACGAATCAATATAAGGTATATAATTGAAGATTACTTTTATTTGTAAATTGTTTAAATGGACTATTCTTATATCAAATCGAAGTTGTCAAATTCCGCCAGTTTTTCTCGGAAATTAACTTTGCAATTAATAATTGTATGTGTTGTAGATGTTACTTTTACACATAGTTCTAGGGCTGTAAATGGACAAAAGAAGAAAAACAAAACATTGAAACCCTTCCCAGAACCACCCTTTTTAAATAGAAATATTTTCATATCATAAGGAAATTATGTCAACTTGATTAAAGTTTAGTTATAGTAATTGTTATATGGGAGGTGGGATCGGGTTGAAACACAAGACTTTTCGGAAGTGGGGGGGGGGATAAGTTCAGTTAACCTGATCTTGTTTCTTGTCTTCTCCACACAATGAATTGAATGACGTTGATGATGAGAGACACAGCTAACAGGATGGCTAAGACTGCGATGCCTACAGCAGATCCAGAACTCAGACCATTACAGGTACACGGTACAGGAGATAGCTCTGTTACATTCAGGAATATCAAGTAAACATGAATCATAAGAATACTATCTTTGTTTTAAAAGAATGCAAGAATATCCAGGACAGAAAGAAAACGAATCCTAACTGCCCCTTTATTAAAAAAAAAGCAAAGGCTCTGTATTCTACTACTACTACTACAACTATTGCGACTATTCCTATTTCTACTCCTAGTACTATTCCTACTACTAATTATCTCACTACTCCTACTCCTTCTGCTGCTACGGCTACTCTTACTACTACTACTAATACTACTACTACTACTACTACTACTATTACTACCACTACTACTATTAGTGGCGGATCCAGCCGGCAAGTGAATTTTTTTTAAATCATTTTTTTAACTCTTTTTTTTGGCCGGGGAGTGGGGGGCCTGTCGCCCCACACCCCCCCCCCGTGGATCTGCGCCTGACTTTTTATACTACTAATATTCCTTTTGAATTGAAAGAAGACGATAAAGTGGATTATGTGGTACTTTCTGGAGTACTACTTGTAAATCCTCCTATTAAAGATAATGAGGTGTAATTCTTTGGTTATTTTTATTTATAAATAAGATAAAATCACAATTATAATTTTGTATTAAGGGGCATCCCTATTACATTAGAGACAAATGGCTACTTGCTTGCACAAAAACATGAAAAGACAGTTGATATAGATTACATATTACAAGATATACAAAAAAGGGGAAATCACAAACCCAAACCCCTAAATGAAAAATGAACTTCAGGTAAAAAAAAAAAAAAATCAGTCATACTCGATACTAATTTCATGAGTCGGTATTTATACCACTTTGGAAACTACACAAAAGCGTTTCGAGTCACTATCTATATTGTATTTTAGATTCTCTAGATAATCTAAATTACATACAATTTGCTGTTGTTAGGGCAACTCAAAAAATTCCGGAATGAAGCATTTAGGGTTGAACGCATGGTATAACTGTTAGTATGCATTTAAAACCTACTCCCCTTTGTTTACAGAATTGAAATATATTTGAGATCTTGTTTCACAAAATTGCTTAATAAGTTCGCCAAGTTATTGGAGAAGTATTCGTTTGACATCTCTAACAGTTCTTTCTTGAAATACATTGCGGGAACAAGACATCAAGAAACCAAAACAATTCTATATTAAAAAAACATATATTTGAACTATTTATTACATCTTATCTCCTTTTTATTCCATTAAACGAGGACAGGTAAAGAAAAGCAGGCTAGAATTGTATGATTTGTGTTATTTATCATCTGAGATCATAAAGTAATTCCAATGATTAGATAAATACTTTACGTGTATACAAGTGTAGAGGATATATAGATTTCGAATGTAAGGAACACATATTCACCTCCTGTCGTGCCTGTAGTCGTTTCGTCATTAGTAAAAGTTCCCGCATATAAATGAAAAGTATAGGTTATAAAATTGGTGCAGATGATATATGACATAGCTGGTATAAATGACAAGGGTAAGTGAGCATGATTATTTCATTTTGTTTTTATCTTGATACTATTTTTATCATTATCATTGTGATTTTCTTTTATTAATCATTACCATTATAATTATTATTGTTGTTATTGTGATGATACCACTACTACCACCACTACTACTTCTACTACTAATACTACTACCACTACGTCTACTATGACTAACGATAACAATAATACTTATAGTACCACTAATACTAAAATGATAATTATACTACCACTACTACCACTACGTCTACTACGACTAACCATAACAATAATACCGATAGTACCACTAATACTATAATGATAAGTATACTACCACTACTACCACTACGACTACTACTTTTGTTAAAACTATTTCGACTACTTCTACTGAAAATAAATCAGACACACTCGATACGAAGTTCACGAGTCAGTATATCGTCCTTGTTTTCACGAAGTGACGGTAGTGAGGAAAATCGTAAGGAAAATGAATGCATTTTTTTTCATTACCGTCACTTCGTGAAAACAGCGACGATATGTTTGATAACCATTAAGCCTTGACACAAGATGTATACTTTAGATTTTGGAAAATATACAAAAGAGTTTCCGAGTCACTATTTACACACCATGCATCTTAGATTCTTGTACAATAGATAATTTGGTGTTGTTAGAGCAATTCAACAAATTCAGGAAGTAAGCATTTAGGGGGAAATGTATGCATGCCTTTTACTTTACAATAGTTGCCGCTTTGTTTCCAGAATTGTAATATATATATAGGATCTTGTGATATCTTGTTTCACAAAGATGCTCCATCAGTTTGCAGAGTTATTAGAGAAGTTGGATTTAAAACCTTTAAGAGGGCTTTCTTGCTATGCATTACGTGAACAACAAATTAAGAAACCGAAACACTTTTAGAGCAATACCATAATTATATTCGCATTATATCTTGCATCTTATTATTCCATCAAACGTAAAGAGGTAACAAAAAAGAACGAGGCTAGAATTGTGTTTTTTGTGTTATTTATCAACCGAGATCATAAAGGAATTCCAACAGTTGGATAAATATACTGGGGTTTCAAAACTATAGGGGATATATAGATTTCGCGTGTAAGGAAAACATATTCACCTGCTGTCGTGCCTGGAGTCGTTTCTTTAGTAGTGACAGATCCCGCTGTAGGTGGAAGATATATATTGGTGTAGGTTATCGACAATTATCATTGTTATTAATATTATCATTATTATTATTGTCGTTATTGTGATTATTAATTTAATTATTATTGTTAGGATTGCTAGTACTAAAATTTCTACTACCACTACTACTACTAATGATAATAATAAGACCACTAATAACACCACCACCACTACTACTATTACTACTACTACTACTACCACTACGTCTACTACTACTAAAGATAATAATAAAACCATTAGTATATTTAATTATAATAATAAACACTACCACTACTACCACTTCTACTACTACCACTACTACCACTTCGAATACTACTTTACTTTCTACTATTTCGACTACTTCTTCTACTACTACTGCTACTGATACTATTACTACTACTACTATTATTTCCAATCCTACGTCCTCCCCTTAGTTTTGTTAGGGGGATCGTCCCCCCCCCCCCCGGAAAATCGGAAAAGCGCAAACAAAAAATGTATAGCAAATACTGACTAAAGACTGCAACACACTTTTAGGCTTTGGAGGGCCCATGAGTCAGCGTTGGGACTAATAAAAATTTCAAAAACTTGTTATACTCCTATTCCTACTTCTACTCCTACTTCTACTACTATTACTTTTACGATTAAAGAAAGAAAAGCCTAGTTTCTCGAGTACTAGGTGAAGATCGTCCTAAGGCAATGAGGTGTAGTACTTTGGTTTGTTTAAAGTTATAAACCAGATAAAATCAGAGATTTAGAATGTAAGGAAAACAAAATCACCTTCTGAAGTGTCTGTAGTCGTTTCTTCAGTAGTGAAATATCCCACTGTGGATATAAGATACATAGATAAAATGGGTTAGCAGATCGGTGCAAATATGTTATAATAATAATAATAATAATAATGATAATCATATTTAATTTTTATATAGCGCTTAACACAAATGTCTCTAAGCGCTTTACAAATATACTATAACATAGCCTTTATCAATGACAAGGTTCAATGGGCATTATTAGTTTTTTCTGCTTTTATATTGATACTTCTTTATCATTATCAGAATCTACCTTACTTGTCGAAACTTCTGGAGCGGGTAGCCTTCTCTAGATTGTATGATTACCTACAGGAGAATGATCTACTCGACAATCACCAGTCAGCTTATCGTGCAAATCACAGTGTCGAGACCCTGCTCGTCAACATGTCCAACAACATCCTGACAGAAATGGATGTTGGTAGGATCACAGCAGTCGTGTTATTAGACCTGTCGGCAGCATTTGATACTGTGGACCATCGTATTCTTGTCAATGTATTGTCATCCATTGGAATTCGTGACCACGTACTTGAATGGTTCATGTCTTATTTGGATGAACGGCAGCAATTGGTATGTGTAAATCATGAAACATCTGATCCTGTCAAGCTCAGTTGTGGCGTCCCGCAGGGGTCAGTCGGGGCCGTTGCTGTTTTCCTTGTACATCACTAGGCTCAAGCAGGTTTTACAGCAGCATGATGTCAAGTATCACTGCTATGCAGATGACATCCAGATCTACGCATCGTTCCTTCCCAATCAAAATGACGCAAGTCGGACTGTCAAACTACTCGAAGCTTGCGTCAAAGATGTGCAAACTTGGATGAACTCGAACTCACTCAAACTGAATGATAGTAAAACTGAACTAATTTTATTGGGTTCGAAATCAAATCTTGCTAAGATATAGTCGTTCAATATATCCATATCAGAGTCCTTCTTCGCAATGTCGTAACCTTGGTGTCATGTTAAACTCGTCTATGTCATTGTCAACTCATGTTTCTAGTATTTGTAAGTCAGTCAGATATCAACTGAGAAATCTAGGTTTTATTAGGAAATACTTAAGTCGTTCAACCACAGAGAAAATTGTACATGCTCTTATTTCATCACGCTTAGATTTCTGTAATTCTACTCTCTATCTTCTCCCTAACACACAACTTGTTCGACTCCAGAAACTACAAAATACTGCTGCACGTATTGTCACGCTTTCTTCTCGTAGAACCCACATCACCCCATTCTCAAAACTCTTCACTGGCTCCCGGTATGTGACCAAATTTTGTTTAAGTTGTTGTTGCTAGTTTTCCATTCCTTGTATGACTCTGCTCCTTCCTACGATATCAAGTTGATTATTAAGTATAAGCCTACAAGACATCTTCGTTCATCTCAATCCAATGCTTCAGCAGTCTCGCAAAACACACATTGGTAAATTAGTATTTAATGAAATCTGATAATGTATACTATTATCTAGATCTATTATTTTTAAATTATTTTTAAAATAATTCCGTAAATTGGGGTAAAAAAAAATAATTTCCACCTTTATGAGCGGCAGTGTAGAACTACTAAATATAATGATTTAATCACTACTACCACTACGACTACTACTTTTTTAAAATAATATTTCGACTACTTCTACTACTACTACTACTACTACCGCTACTACTACTACTACTAATATTAATATTAATTATCGTACAACTCTTACTTCTACTACTCCTGTTACTAATACTTCTACTTTTCCTATTAAAATAAAAGAAAAGGCCTAGCCATTTGAAATGTGTGGTAATTTCTCGATTACTAAATGTAGATCCTCCCAAGGTAATGAGGTGTAATACTTTGGTATTTTTTAGTTTAGATCAGATAAAATGATATCATTATTTAGAATAAAAAGGGGGCACCCCTATTATATAACAGATAAATGGCTACTTGCTATACAAGTTACAAGTTACAAGTTATACCCCAAAAATGGGAAATCCCCAACCCAAACACCTAACTGAAAAATAAACCTCGGGTGACAAACATGATCAGACACGCTCGATACGATATTGATGAGTTGTTATATATTTGATAATCATTAAGCCTTGACATAAGCTGTATACTGTAGACTTTGGAAATTAACAACATAGTCACTATTTGCATATAACGTATATCAGATTTCGTGCAATACGAACAAGTTTGTGTTGTTAGAGCAGTTCAACAGATACGAGAAGGAAGCCTTGAAGGGAAATGTATGGCATGCCTGTTAATATGCATGATAGTTGTTTTTGGACAACTTTCTCCTCCTTGTTTCCAGAGATGTAGTATATTTGGAATCTTGTGTCATCTTGTTTTACATAAATGCTAAATCAGTTTACCAAGTTGTTAGGGAATTGTTCGTTTAATATATCTCATATTGCTTTCTTGAAATGCATTGCGTGAACAAGACAGTTAAAGATCCAAACCATATATTTAAATTCCTTCGAATATCTTGTTTCTTTATTATTGGAAAGGTTAGATATGCAGGATAGAATTGTGTATTTTATGTTTTTATCAAATGAGATTATACAAAGAATTCCAATATTTAGATGAATATTTTAGGAGTTCCAAACTGTAGGGGATATATAGATTTCGAATGTAAGGAAAATTTATTCACCTTTGGTATTTTCTGCAGTCGTTTCTTCAGTCGTGAAATATCCCGCTGTAGATAGAAGATACATAAATAGTATAGGTTATCAAATGTGATGTTAAGTTGCACTAAAGTTGTTTTTTGAAAACTTCGTCCTCCTTATTTCCAGAAATGATATATAATTGCGATCTTGTTCCATCCTTTTTCACAGCAATGCTAAATCAACTCAGCAAGTTGTAATAAAGAAGTATTCGTTCATTAAATATTTCTAGAATGGCTTTCTTGAAATGAATTGCGTGAATAATACATCAAGAAACCCAATTTTTTTTAGATCAATACCATATATTTGAATTCCATTAAACGTGGAAAGGTAAGAGAAGCAGGCTAGAATTGTGTGGTTAATGTTATTTATCAAATGGGATCACAAAACAATTCAAATAATTAGATAAATCATCTGGGTGTACAAAACTGTAGAGGATGTATAGATGTCGCATTTACTGAAAACATATTCACCTTCTGGTTTTTTTGTAGACGTTTCTAAAGTTATGGAAGGTCCTACTGTAGAGAGAAGATAAATAGATAGGGTAGGTTATCATATTATTGTAAATATTTAATTACATACTTGTTATTAATAACAAGGGTCAATGAGCATGATTACTTTATCAATTTTTATCTTGATACTATTTTTATAATTATCATCATCATTATTATTATTTCTAATCATTATCATTGTTATCAATATCATTATTATCGTTCTTATTGTTGTTATGAGGGGGGGGGGGGGTAAGCGGACACTTTTTTTTTTTTTTGAGTCCCAACAATTCGCAAGGACTCAGCCAGCCGGGGGGGGGGGGTAAGAGGACACTTTAAAAAAAAAAATTTTACCATGAGCCCGTGGATCCTCTTTCTGTAGATAGAAGATACATTAAATAAATCCTCTGGACGGCCATGCATTATAGCTCAAGGCATGGGCACACAAAAGATTTGTTTATGTTGGGAACCGGGGTGAAATGCAATAAATTATTTAAAATTTATTGCATTTTCTGTGTTTTGTTATATTTATGAAAACTGCCCCCCCCCCTACCCTAGCCCCCGCTGCGTACAGTCATGGTTCAGTGACAAAGCAATGGCTTCGTAACTGTGAGGCCCCAGGATCAAAACCGTGTCGATGTGCTATATTAGTGCCATTTTGTTGGGCATTTATCCTCATTACTGTCATTTATGACTTAAAGGGATCGTTTAACAATGTTAAATCTCAGATACACGGCCCTAAGTGTCATCAGTGTCTGTGATATGGTGTAATATTGAAGCCCTAAAAAAATTCGCTTCAAAATGATCAAGAAGTGCCTCAAAAAAGTAAAAATCTTTGAGTGACCGGTTTTACCATACTCGTTTTCCCCAATAGACTGTAGTGTTATGAAAACCGTCAGGCGAACGGTTTTCAAAATTTGTAATTCCAATCATAAATATCTTGATAATCAGACAGGCGATCGGCTTGTAAAAGTCATGGGGCTCCTGACTGACCTAAAGGTTTATAATTATCATTGCATCATGAGCTAAATCCAGAATTTTGTTTCAGAATCTGAGACAAAGTTACCGGATCCCTTTAAGAGCGTTGGTCCCCTAGTTGATAAGGATGGTAGCATATACATGCTTCAGCAGTCATGCAAAACACACATTGGCAAATTATTATTCAATAAAATCTGAGAATGTTTACTATTATCTAAATCTATTATTTTTAAATTATTTTTAAAATAATTCCGTAAATTGGGGTAAAAAAAAAAAAAATATTCCACCTTTATGAGCGACAGTGTAGAACTACTAATTATAATGATTCAATCACTACTACCACTACGACTACTACTTTTTTTAAAATAATACTTCGACTACTTTCGAACACCTAACTGAAAAATAAACCTCGGGTGACAAACATGATCAGACACGCTCGATACGATATTGATGAGTTGTTATATATTTGATAATCATTAAGCCTTGACATAAGCTGTATACTGTAGACTTTGGAAATTAACAACATAGTCACTATTTGCATATAACGTATATCAGATTTCGTGCAATACGAACAAGTTTGTGTTGTTAGAGCAGTTCAACAGATACGAGAAGGAAGCCTTGAAGGGAAATGTATGGCATGCCTGTTAATATGCATGATAGTTGTTTTTGGACAACTTTCTCCTCCTTGCTTCCAGAGATGTAGTATATTTGGAATCTTGTGTCATCTTGTTTTACATAAATGCTAAATCAGTTTACCAAGTTGTTAGGGAATTGTTCGTTTAATATATCTCATATTGCTTTCTTGAAATGCATTGCGTAAACAAGACAGTTAAAGATCCAAACCATATATTTAAATTCCTTCTAATATCTTATTTCTTTATTATTGGAAAGGTTAGATATGCAGGATAGAATTGTGTATTTTATGTTTTTATCAACTGAGATTATACAAAGAATTCCAATATTTAGATAAATATTCTAGGAGTTCCAAACTGTAGGGGATATATAGATTTCGAATGTAAGGACAATTTATTTACCTTTGGTATTTTCTGCAGTCGTTTCTTCAGTCGTGAAATATCCTGCTGTAGATAGAAGATACATAAATAGTAAAGGTTATCAAATGTGATGTTAAGTTGCACTAAAGTTGTTTTTTGAAAACTTCGTCCTCCTTATTTCCAGAAATGATATATAATTGGGATCTTGTTCCATCCTTTTTCACAGCAATGCTAAATCAACTCAGCAAGTTGTAATAAAGAAGTATTCGTTCATTAAATATTTCTAGAATGGCTTTCTTGAAATGAATTGCGTGAATAATACATCAAGAAACCAAAACAATTTTAGATCAATACCATATATTTGAATTCCATTAAACGTGGATAGGTAAGAGAAGCAGGCTAGAATTGTGTGGTTAATGTTATGTATCAAATGGGATCACAAAACAATTCAAATAATTAGATAAATCATCTGGGTGTACAAAACTGTAGAGGATGTATAGATGTCGCATTTACTGAAAACATATTCACCTTCTGGTTTTTTTGTAGACGTTTCTAAAGTTATGGAAGGTCCTACTGTAGAGAGAAGATAAATAGATAGGGTAGGTTATCATATTATTGTAAATATTTAATTACATACTTGTTATTAATAACAAGGGTCAATGAGCATGATTACTTTATCAATTTTTATCTTGATACTATTTTTATAATTATCATCATCATTATTATTATTTCTAATCATTATCATTGTTATCAATATCATTATTATCGTTCTTATTGTTGTTATGAGGGGGGGGGGGGGTAAGCGGACACTTATTTTTTTTTGAGTCCCAACAATTCGCAAGGACTCAGCCAGCCGGGGGGGGGGGGGGGTAAGAGGACACTTAAAAAAAAAAAAATTTACCATGAGCCCGTGGATCCTCTTTCTGTAGATAGAAGATACATAAAAAAAAATCCTCTGGACGGCCATGCATTATAGCTCAAGGCATGGGCACACAGAAGATTTGTTTATGTTGGGAACCGGGGTAAAATGCAATAAATTATTTAAAATTTATTGCATTTTCTGTGTTTTGTTATATTTATGAAAACTGCCCCCCCCCCCCTACCCTAGCCCCCGCTGCGTACAGTCATGGTTCAGTGACAAAGCAATGGCTTCGTAACTGTGAGGCCCCAGGATCAAAACCGTGTCGATGTGCCATATTAGTGCCATTTTGTTGGGCATTTATCCTCATTACTGTCATTTATGACTTAAGAGCGTTGGTCCCCTAGTTGATAAGCATGGTAGCATACACATGCTTCAGCAGTCACGCAAAACACACATTGGCAAATTATTATTCAATAAAATCTGAGAATGTATACTATTATCTAGATCTATTTTTTAAAATTATTTTTAAAATAATTCCGTAAATTGGGGTAAAAAAAAAAAAATATTCCACCTTTATGAGCGACAGTGTAGAACTACTAATTATAATGATTCAATCACTACTACCACTACGACTACTACTTTTTTTAAATAATACTTCGACTACTTTCGAACACCTAACTGAAAAATAAACCTCGGGTGACAAACATGATCAGACACGCTCGAGACGAAATTCATGAGTTGTTATATATTTGATAATCATTAAGCCTTGACATAAGCTGTATACTGTAGACTTTGGAAATTAACAACATAGTCACTATTTGCATATAACGTATTTCAGATTTCGTACAATACAAACAAGTTTGTGTTGTAAGAGCAGTTCAACAGATACGAGAAGGAAGCCTTAAAGGGAAATGTATGGCATGCCTGTTAATATGGATGATAGTTGTTTTTGGACAACTTTCTCCTCCTTGCTTCCAGAGATGTAGTATATTTGGAATCTTGTGTCATCTTGTTTTACATAAATGCTAAATCAGTTTACCAAGTTGTTAGGGAATTGTTCGTTTAATATATCTCATATTGCTTTCTTGAAATGCATTGCGTAAACAAGACAGTTAAAGATCCAAACCATATATTTAAATTCCTTCTAATATCTTATTTCTTTATTATTGGAAAGGTTAGATATGCAGGATAGAATTGGGTATTTTATGTTTTTATCAACTGAGATTATACAAAGAATTCCAATATTTAGATAAATATTCTAGGAGTTCCGAACTGTAGGGATATATATATTTCGAATGTAAGGAAAATTTATTCATCTTTGGTATTTTCTGCAGTCGTTTCTTCAGTCGTGAAATATCCCGCTGTAGATAGAAGATACATAAAAAAAATCCTCTGGACGGCCTTGCATTATGGCTCAAGGCATGGGCACACAGAAGATTTGTTTATGTTGGGAACCGGGGTAAAATGCAATAAATTATTGAAAATTTATTGCATTTTCTGTGTTTTGTTATATTTATGACAACTGCCCCCTACCCTAGCCCCCGCTGCGTACAGTCATGGTTCAGTGACAAAGCAATGACCTCGTAACTGTGAGGCCCCAGGATCAAAACCGTGTCGATGTGCTTTATTAGTTCCCCTTTTGTGAGGCATTAATCCTCATTACTGTCATTTATGACTTAAGAGCATAGGTCCCCTAGTTGATAAGCATTGTAGCATACACATGCTTCAGCAGTCACGCAAAACACACATTGGCAAATTATTTTTCAATAAAATCTGAGAATGTATACTATTATCTAGATCTATTATTTTTAAATTATTTTTAAAATAATTCCGTAAATTGGGGTAAAAAAAAAAAAATCCACCTTTATGAGCGACAGTGTAGAACTACTAATTATAATGATTCAATCACTACCACCACTACGACTACTACTTTTTTTAAATAATACTTCGACTACTTTCGAACACCTAACTGAAAAATAAACCTCGGGTGACAAACATGATCAGACACGCTCGATACGAAATTCATGAGTTGTTATATATTTGATAATCATTAAGCCTTGACATAAGCTGTATACTGTAGACTTTGGAAATTAACAACATAGTCACTATTTGCATATAACGTATATCAGATTTCGTGCAATACAAACAAGTTTGTGTTGTAAGAGCAGTTCAACAGATACGAGAAGGAAGCCTTGAAGGGAAATGTATGGCATGCCTGTTAATATGCATGATAGTTGTTTTTGGACAACTTTCTCCTCCTTGTTTCCAGAGATGTAGTATATTTGGAATCTTGTGTCATCTTGTTTTACATAAATGCTAAATCAGTTTACCAAGTTGTTAGGGAATTGTTCGTTTAATATATCTCATATTGCTTTCTTGAAATGCATTGCGTGAACAAGACAGTTAAAGATCCAAACCATATATTTAAATTCCTTCTAATATCTTATTTCTTTATTATTGGAAAGGTTAGATATGCAGGATAGAATTGTGTATTTTATGTTTTTATCAACTGAGATTATACAAAGAATTCCAATATTTAGATAAATATTCTAGGAGTTCCAAACTGTAGGGGATATATAGATTTCGAATGTAAGGAAAATATATTCACCTTTGGTATTTTCGGCAGACGTTTCTATAGGCGTGAAATATCCCGCTGTAAATAGAAGATACATAAATAGTAAAGGTTATCAAATGTGGTGTTAAGTTGCACTAAAGTTGTTTTTTGAAAACTTCGTCCTCCTTATTTCCAGAAATGATATATATTTGGGATCTTGTTCCATCCTTTTTCACAGCAATGCTAAATCAACTCAGCAAGTGGTAATAAAGAAGTTTGCGTTTATTAAGCATTTCTAGAATGGCTTTCTTGAAATGAATTGCGTGAATAATACATCAAGAAACCAAAACAATTTTATATCAATACCATATATTTGAATTCCATAAAAAGTGGATAGGTAAGAGAAGCAGGCTAGAATTGTGTGGTATATGTTATTTATCAAATGGGATCACAAAACAATTCAAATAATTAGATAAATCATCTGGGTGTACAAAACTGTAGAGGATGTATAGATGTCGCATTTACTGAAAACATATTCACCTTCTGGTTTTTTTGTAGACGTTTCTAAAGTTATGGAAGGTCCTACTGTAGAGAGAAGATAAATAGATAGTATAGGTTATCATATTATTGTAAATATTGAATGACATATTTGTTATTAAGGGTCAATGAGCATCATTACTTTATCAATTGTTATCTTGATATTATTTTTATAATTATCATCATCATTATTATTTCTAATCATTTTCATTGTTATCAATATTATTATCGCTCTTATTTTTGTTATGGGGGGGGGGTTGGGCGGGGAGAGGGGGGGGGGGGTAAGAGGACACTTTTTAAAACAAATTTTACCATGAGCCCGTGGATCCTCTTTATAAGGTGCCGGTATATGTCACCAAAGATCAAGACTAGTACACATCTAACTTAAATGAAGAGTTACATAGGCAGGAACTACATTAACGTTTGGTGCAATAGAAAGTTCAAAGTTTCTTTAAAGGGATAGTTGAGTTCTGTTTTCATACCTTTTAGCCTTCAAAGTGCATGGTTATTGTTCTCATTCTTATCTATGACATTTCTAGTGCCCTTTGAGGACCTTAAATTGCTATGAAGGTAATTTGAGACCCCAAATTATGTGAAATTTAGCCATTACGATCATACCGATTCAGCTCCATTTTAATGAAAAATACGGTGACCGTTATTTCATTGCTTAATTAAAAATAACAATACATGAACCGGCTGGTTAGGCTTAATAATACCAAGACGAAAAAGCTAACAAAAAAGCCAACATTAGCATTGGCTGAAATCCAAAGTAAATGGCGCTATTTCGTTTTTTCAACGGCTTTTTCAAATTATGGAATATTTGTGGTGGTACACAAATATAAGAAATTGTTATATTTATGGATATTTCAGCCATCTCTAAACAGATTTTGATCAAACAATGATGATTTTGTCATTTGAATTGTAAGTTCTTTCAATTTTCACCCTCAGTTTTCATTATTTCACACACAAAAAATTGTGTAGCGCCCTCTGCAACAAAATTCAACTATCCCTTTAACCCACCTTCTACTATAAGTTCTGCTTCGTCACTTTCTGCTCCCTCAGAACATCTATACCGTCCTTCATCTTCTAACTGAGTATTCATGATCGTCAAAGTGGATGTACCCTCAATTTCTGTTACTCCAAAATTGAGATATTTGGTTTCTCCAGGCCCGTAAGTTGCAACCCCATTTGAGAATATAATATTTAGATTGACTGAAAGATCTATCCATGTAAATATATACGGCGCTGCTCCTCCAGTACAGGTGTAAACCGCATTACTCCCTCGTTCTATTGCAGAAGGACCTGTCACCGTCACAGATTGGCCGTTGGAGAACCCTGTGATCTTAAGAAATATAGATGGGTTGCGTAAATAGAAAACGCTCGAAACGCAATCCAGGTTCACATGTTTGTTTAGGATAGTGAAAAAGATTTATAAATAACTTTTGCCCCTTCTGAAATCGTGATTTTTGTTAAAATGAAGCAAACTCAATAATATTGAATCAAGTTACCGGAATGGTCTCTCATTTTATTATTTATATTTAAACAAAAAAAAGATTTATTTTGTATTTTGTTTAAAACTATTAAGTTTTATATAATAACGAGCTGATGTGAACTGAAATGACTATTTTCTCTACATATTACGCTTTTTTTATCGATGTACGTCATAGATTATACACTTTAGTTTCCAAAGAACAATATATTTGAATGTTTATTCAATAAAGAAGATCTTTTCCCGTTAATTCTATTTGTTTAAAAAGAGTCCATAATATTGTGCTCGTACGCTGTGAATATTACTTAACCTGCGGAGGGACTTCCAAACAGCAAAAAACATATCTGGCCAGTATTGTACAAAGTTTTTCTTTCCGAGAGGATTAATGCCTCCTGCTCGAATGTTCCAATTTGAGCAAAACAATAATTGTAGTAACACCTACTTAATTATGAACCGTATATTTTTTCCTAATCAAAATACACTAGATAAGATATCAAAAATACGTTTCATGTTTTAAACATCGCTAACGAGTTACAACATGTTTTACCCGAATATTGGCATTTTACAAAATAATATCTTCATGACTGCATGTACCACACCCCGCTCCTCCCTCCTCAACACTAATGTCCTTTGACAATACATCAATCCACATTTGCCACACCCCACTCAGGTGAGATAAATTTACATCAGCATGCCCCCGACCTTTCCGTCATGGCAGCTTATAACTCCGCTACAAATATATGGGTATCTAGCAGGAATTAATTTCTTACAAAGCTTGAGCGCTGTATTTGCAGCCGTGTTTAAAACCGGTAATATTACTAGAGCGCCATAGAATGGCATTGTGCAAGACATGAGCGATATGAACCATATTATACTATACTATATCTGCATGCGTCTAGTTGACTGGATATAATAGCTTGTATTGCTTTCAAACCGCAATATTGCACACAACTTACCAGCATTAACAGTCCGATGAAATACAAAACGGCTCTCATATGTTGGATATCCATTTTAGAGCTGTCCAGTCGACTCATTCTGTTAATGATCAATTTCACGATTTGTTTGTTAGCTGGTTTAAGAAAACATGAATGTGAACGAAACGCTCAGACCTTCATTATAGCCTTTACGGCTAAATGGGAGTCTGAAAGTATCAAAGATGAAGTCTACTATATGATGACACGCGAGATATATACATGTTTATGATAGGCCTACACTCAACTTTAGTGAAAATCCAAATGTAACCAAATGTTGTAGGACCTTCTTGAGGTCCATTAAAGTGACTCGGTGACATTTTTGAAGGTTGATTTTAAAAAAAAAGTGTGATTTTTGTATGAAATGTTACTTATTATATTCCTTTTACTGTACTTAATACCCTCTATTCAACAGGCAAACAATCCTGAGAAAATTCTCACATGACAAAGATATTTATGGTTTTCTTTGAAGGCGTCACTGTGCAACACCCTCTAACAGTGATTTACAGTAAATTCTCCCAACCATTTTGAATTGTCCCAACCGTTTTTCCTTGAAAAAAAGGCTTTTAAAAATCTTTCAACACTTGTTTATCGTATATTTAGAACTAATTCATTGCTTTGTGACGATTTACATTGACCTAAAATTTAATTGAATTGTAAAAATATAGTTGGGAGAATTAAGGAATCGATCAGATCAACTTTTCCCGATTTTTATCATTAAGAATGGTCCGTTTTCACTCTAACTTTCAGATTATCTTTAAGTGTACATTTAGCATTGAAGTCACTACCTAAGCACCATTTTCTCTCATCTGAACAATATTACCAAGTGCCTTTAACAGGCCTATATAATTGTAATGTAGGCTATAGCTGGAAAAATATATAATGCAAGACCTACAAGCAGGCATCTGAATCTTTATGGCTCCTGCAATTTCCCCCCTTTAGAATCACTGTAATTTTTCCCTTTTACACATGTTCTGTTATATCTTAAAGAAGAATTTACGATTGAATTACAAACATAAGTTATCTATTGATTTTAGGGTCATTAGAGTAACAAATACTTGAACTGATCGATTAAAATAATTATTTCTCAATTGCACTATGATAAACAGTAAACAAATAAAATAGTACAGGTAAAACATTAGCAACATAATTATAACAAAGGAGGCAAAAAATATATGAATAAATGATTCTTTGAGATCAATTAAAAGGGGAATGCGTATCCAATTATGTTTCTTGCGATTAAACCATGTTTTATCACGTGAAATCTTAAAAGCAGATTTCTATAAATTGTCAGCCGATCCTTAGGCCCACAAGTTAACGTGGTTTCACTCGGGACATACCGTACTGTACTGAATGCTTATGATGGCATTTTTGTTACCGTCAATGGGCTGATGAGGAACAATGATAGTGAAAAACATTTTTTCCAAATCATTTATTTCAAAGAATTTCTCTTGTTTTCTTTCTTACAAAAATGAGCTACGAATTAGAATGTTAAATCACCATTTTTAAATGTCCGAGGAGTGTATGTCCAAATTTTTAAAATGTAAGTTTAAAAAGTTTTAAAATGCTAAATTCAACCTTTCTAGTGTTGGATCCAACATGTTCAAAGTGACAATCTACCATTCTGAAAAAGTAGTAACTCTTCGGCCCTTTTTACATGGCGGCTTAACCCATTGTCGACTGGAACCGGGTGGTATCCTGTATTAAGCCTATGGGAACTAGAGAATTCAGTAGTCAACGGGTTAAGAGTTTAGTTTCTAGAGTGATAGAGAAGAAAATAATATGTCAACAACACTTTAATCTTCGAATAATTGTTATTTTTCCACTCAATCATGCGGTTAAATATGAGGGGGCAAAATTGTATTCAATTTATTGAATGCGCTATAAGACTGAATTTCAGTAGAGCTATCGATAAAATTTGGAGAATATTAATTATATATATCGAGATTAACTTAGAGCTGATCATTTTAGCTATTTTATTTTACTCACCCGAAGTCTGTCTTGGGCTTGCACGAACAGATCACAACGATGTAGGTTTATTATTCAATTCAACGGATATACCACATGCTTTGCGGGAGATATAATGTTAAAGGTTCTGGACCGAAAGCTGGCTTTTATACCAATGTCGTTGAACAAGCCGCGGAAGCAGACCAATACTGTTTGAAGACGTATTAACACTGAGGGCAGTATATAAGGCTTCTTTTCCAATATTTTGATTATACACTGTTACATGCAAGAAAACAAAATAGAATCATGTATAATCTGAGATTTTTTCTATGTTGTTCATTTATTGATGTAATTCATAAAGTGTCTTGTATCAAAAATCTTGTTTTATATTACTTATTGTGATCATTTCTTATTATGTGAATTTCTTGTTATGTGAAATTATGAGGAAGGAAATAAAATATTATTTTTTTTAAAAAAACTGCAAAATTATTGAATAAAGGGAAAATAGTAGCTTGGCCTAATCATGGAAATAACAGGCCTACCGATGTGACTTCCCTGGGTAAATACCATCTTTAGTAGAAATGATGTTGAGCAACCGTATTAATGAGTAGTCTTTTTCGCTTTACTCTATTTTACTATACCTGTATTAGTTGTAACACTCGATCGGGTCGAGTATATAATTAACTCCGTTATTAAGGATATAGGCCAATTTAATTTCATGAATTGTACGTTAATAAGCCATTGTAGAAGGATTAGGGCAAAAGTCTCTCTTGAAACAGTCACCATCTTTTACCAACAATATTTCACCTCTCAAACTTACTTAACCCACACAACTAATTTATAATCCCATAGCCTCTATTTTACAAGTAAGAGTACACTAGTAGGATTGTTCAGTATAACACGGATTTAGGATTGTTTCAAACTTACTTATAAGATGATATAAATAAAAAAGACACAATAACACACCTTTACTTCTTTTTTTTTTACTTTATCAGCCGTTGTCAATCCACTGCAGGATGAAGGCCTCCAAATGCCTCTGTTCAGTGCCTGTTGGTGCCAATTTGTCTCTCCCCAGAACTGTTGCAGCTCGTCTCGCCATCTTTTTCTTTGACGTCCTCTGTTTCGCTTTCCCCCATATGGTGTCCAGTGAGTGATTGCTGAGCTCCAGCGATTGTCATTTCTACGGCTGATGTGGCCCGCCCAATTCCATTTCCTTCTCTTCACTGTTTCAAGGATGTCCTGGACTTTTGTCTGTTCCCTGATCCATTTGTTCGTTTTTCTGTCTTTGTATGTGATGCTTAGAATACTTCTTTCCATTTTTGATGTTAGTGTCCATGTTTCTGCAGCGTATGAGATTGCTGGGATGATGCACTGGTTATATACTTTCTTTTTCAGGCATAATGGAAGTTTTCCTTTCATGATGTCGCCGTATCTGCCGAAGGCTTGCCATCCAGCTTTGATTCTTCTTCTTATTTCGTTATCTTGATTTTTGTCTTGGAGGGAGAAACGTTGTCCTAAGTAAATATACTCCTCTACTTGCTCCATTTTGGTACCGTTCACTTGGATTTGTTTTGGATCTTTGGCTGATCCTGCCATGACTTTAGTCTTCTTCATGTTCATTTTGAGGCCTGTTAGTCGGCTTTCATCGTCCAGTTCTTGCAGCATTATTTCGAGGTCGTTTAAGTTGTGAGAATCAAATGCCTTTTCGTAGTCTACGAATGCTACGCATAGAGGGATGTTGAACTCTTGGCATTTTTCTTTCAGTTGATTAATGGTGTGGATGTGGTCCATAGTTGAAAAACCCCTTCTGAAGCCTGTCTGCTCCCTTGGTTGGTTGTTATCAAGGATTTTCTCTAGCCGGTTGGTGATGATTTTTGTGTACAGCTTATACAGGTTTGAGAGGAGGCTGATGGGTCTGTAGTTCTTTAGGTCTCGCTTGTCCCCCTTTTTGTGCAGAATTATCATTGTGGCTTCTTTCCATTGATGTGGTATCCTCCTTGTTTGCATATACATGCATTGTAAAGTTTGGCTAGTTCGTTAGTAATTGTGTCTCCTCCTTCTTTGATTGTGTCTATAAGTATGTTGTCTGGGCCTGATGACTTCCCTCTCTTCATTTGATTTATTGCATGTTGAACCTCCCAATCAGTTACAACTGGGATCTCTTCTTGTGGTTCTCCTGGATCTTCTGTCTCTTTATTGCTATTGTATAGTTGTTCATAAAACTCTTCAATTCTTTGAAGTATCTGGTCCTGATCTGTGATTTCTTGTCCATCGTTGTCGAGGAGGCTTGTGATTTTCTGTTTTCCATGTGCTAGTTTCTTGTAAGTTTTCTTCAGGCTTCTGTTTTCCTCAATTGTGGATTTGATCATTGTTGTGTTGTAACTACGGATGTCTTCACGTAGCTTTTTCCTTACTGTTTTGCAGGTTTCTACGTATTCAACATTGTGGGTGCCTATGCCTTCTGCTTTCATGTTCCTTCTTTTTTCCATGAATTTTCTGGTAGAATCTGATATCTTGTTTTCACGGGTTTTTGGTTTTTTCCCTGCGATCTTTATGGCGGTTTCTTGGGGTTTTTTCCACTAGCAGATCAGTCCATGTTTCAAGAGATCTGTTTCCTTCTTCGTCTGTGCATTTGTCCGTCAGGAGTTGTAATTGGTTTTTCAACTCCAGTTGAAATTCTGTTCTCTTCTCTTTTAGTTTCTCTAGGTTGATGCTACTTTGTTTTGGTTTTAGGAGTTTTTGCCTCTCTAGTCGGGTGTTGATCTTCATCTTGCCCATTACCATCCTGTGGTCACTTCCCACGTTCACCTTATTTATTGTTTTCACGTCTTGGATGATGTGAGGATTATCAGTTAATATGAAGTCAATTTCATTCTTTGTGTTTCCGCCTGGGCTTTTCCATGTCCATTTCCTGGATGCTCCTTTTTTAAAGAAAGTGTTCATTCTTTTCATTTTGTTGCTAATGGCAAATTCAAGAAGTCGGTCACCCCTGTCGTTTCTTTGTCCACTTCCGGAGGGGCCGATTGGGCTTTCTTCTCCTTCCTCTCTTTTCCCGACCTTGGCATTAAAGTCACCCATGACTATTGTAAACTGTGTTTTACTGCCTTTCATCACGTCCGTTATTTCATCGTAGAGTTTCTCTACCTCTTCATCGTCGTGTGTTGAAGTTGGAGCATAGACTTGGATAATCTTGATTTTGTATCTCTTATTGATTTTATTGTTATTTGTGCCAGACATTCATTTATTCCTTTTATTTCAGAAATGTTACCGGCGATGCTTTTGTGTACCAGGAATCCTACTCCTGCTTCACTATTATTCTTCTTTCCTATATGGTAGAAATGGTGCCCGCTTTTCAGTACTGTGAGTTCTTCTCCTCGTCTGCGGACTTCACCCAGTCCGACAATATCCCACTTTATTCCTTGTAGTTCTTCCTCGAGTTCCAGTAGTCTCTCTTCTTGAAGTAGTGATCTTACGTTATAGGTTGCAATGTTCAGTTTCCATTGGTGGCCTGTCCGAACCCAGGGATTCTTAGCACCCCCTGCTCCTTGCTTTATTGGGCCGCCACCTTGGTCCGGAACAAATGAGCTGCTGGGGACTGGGGGCCTTTGCTTATTTGTGTCTGTCATGCTGGTTTGTGTGGGCCTACCCATCCACGCTGGCCCAGTGCGGGTTGAATGGGGGATTTTACATCAGAGCTCCGACTCGTAGGTTGATGGCCTTACTGGGCTACGAAGTCAACCTCTCCGCCTATTTTCCCATAGGTGGGGCTATTTAACCCATAGATGGAGCTTGGTTGATGGGCGCCAGGGCATGTCCACACACCGGTGGGCCTGCACGCCGCATCTCTGGGGCCCAAGGCTACTCCGAGATCCCTTACAATTTTGCCTGGGACCGTGAGGTACCCAGTTACCGTGTGTTGCCGCGAGGAGGCACTGTAAGAGTCTTGATGGAGGAGAGGCTATGTACTGGCAGGGGAGGCTTACGCACTCGGCTCCCTTTTTCACCTTGCGGTTAGCCAGCGGCAGCAGCTGAAAGCAGAAATTGGAAGCACTATGCTAAAACTACACTATGCTAATCTATCTCTACACACTACTGCACTAGACGCTTCACTACATCCTGTGTCTACTGACACTAACACACTAATACACCTTTAGTTTGCACTGATTTCCTTTTATGAATATAAAACATTTCCAGTCTTTACTTTTATCAATACCTTCTAGGGTATACTTATTGTTTGAATATACCTGTTTTATAATCGATACATTATATAAATTATTCGAAAAAAAGGGCTTATAATTGTTTTTTTTTATTTTGTAACTTCCTCTTTTCATTTCCTAGGAAGCCTAATTTTGGCCAATCAATGTATACATAAACAGATAAATACGTACATAAACAGAAATCTCTTCTCTTTTTTTAAAGGGCATATCAATGTTTTTGATACAAGGGACTATTATTAATATGTATTGGTGTATTTTATAGACTTAAGGATTTTTTTACCCCTCAGAATATTATTTAATATTTATTATGCAATATTACTTCCTCATCTGAACTATTGTACTATAATTTGGGGCAATACTTTCAAATCAAACTTATCAAAATTGTTTATTTTACAAAAGAAAGCAGTTCGTCTGTTGACCAACTCTCATTATATGACTCCAAGCGCGCCACTTTTTGTTAAATATAAAATTATGCCTCTTTTCGAACTGATAAGATTTAATACCTGGATTTTTATGTATAAATATAATAAAGGCGCCCTTCCAGAAGTTTTTTCTAACATGTTTCAAACAAACTCAAAATTCCACACTCATTTAACTAGACAACATCAAGATTTACATAAACCCTTCTCTAGATTGCATTATGTTCGCAATTCAATTAGATTCACAGGGGTGTATGAATGGAATTTGTTAAGTAGTAACATTACAAATAGCACAACACTATCCAGATTTAAAGTATTGTGTAAGTTACGTTTATTCAGTTCTTTAAATAATCTCGATCTCTCTTTATCTTGTATTTTTCCTTCCTCTTATATCTTTGCTCCATTCTGTCGTGTGTTTGTGTGTGTGTGTGTGTGTGTGTGTGTGTGTGTGTGTGTGCTTGCTTGCTTGTTATGCGTGCGTGTACATTTAAATTTATATTAATGTTATAATGTACTTGTATATAGGGTCCCGACTACAAGCAGTCTTGCTTCTCAGGGACCCTGACCATTATTACTTTTGTTTGTTGTTGTTATTTGATATCATTCTTCTATTGTATTGTTGTTTTGTATATTTTGTTGTTTTAAATGGTCAATAAACGAAGGGACTTCCTTCCTTCATATTCAATTTAATATTCAATTCAATTCATATATACAAAAGCGATGACGGAACAAATTGTAGGTCTTTCCGTAGAGCAGAGATCAACTTCAATATAATTTTGGACATTTTTATATATTTCACTTCGGGTACACCTAATAACAATTGTGGGAATAACGAAGCCTCTGAATGAGCTTCAATGAGCTTCAACCTGAAATGTACTCAGTGGCGTATATGGTTAGGGGTGACGTATGTACTCCAGGCCCCATCGTAGGCAAAAGGGGGGAAAAGGGAAACAAAAATGGGGAAATGAAGGAGAGGGGACTGATGGATCGTGGATGGAAGACGATACTAACACCTCCCACACGGGGCCAGGTAAAAGTAGCAGAGGTAAAAATGCGGAATTTTTTACCTTTGGCATTTCTACCTCTTACATTTATACTTGTGGAATTTTTACCTGTAACATTATTACTTCTGGCAGTAGTTCCCTTTAACATTTCAATTTCTGACATGTTTATCTCTAAAACTTTTACTTCTGGTGTTTTTACCTCTGACATTTTTACATCGAACCTTCCAACACATTCTTCATTTTCTTTCTATTTGTCAATATAAATGCCATGCATCGTTTAAGACTGCGAGCCCCCCCCCTCCCTCAATCATAATTTCTGATTATGTGAAACAAACATTGGATAATTCAAAGTACTCACATCCACAAGGCGAGGTGCTATTGGAGTTGAAAAGGTACACACTTTGCCTTAATTTGATGATCGCAAAATTAATATCATTCTCATTCGTATTATCATTACTACTACATGTATTTTAGCATTTTTGCTAGTAACAACATTTTGCCCGTCTTCAACCGTTGCAATATATCGTTGCTAATAATTACGATATGAGTAGATATCAATAATAGTGATATGAATATACACTAATTAAAGATAAAGACCAGTTATGGTCATGCGATTGCATTGTGAAAGAAACGTTGTGGAATCGATCAGAAAAGGTTGATCATTTAGCATACAAGTATTGGTGTGAACTGCAAGGTTCTTGAATCATCAAAAGGATAAGAAATTTGGCCCAGTCTTCGTAAAGTTACAAGCACTGTACACAGAAAGATTTATATGGTACTACGCACACGTGTGCGACACGTGCGTTTATCTCTCACAGGCACATAGATAAATTAATTTACCAATTGTATCGATTAGTAAGCGGTTTCCCGGCAAATTTTGTTATCATCATGTACTAGTCGAAATATATTCTTTCACATGATTGGTAATAAGAGCTTCCATTTCATTTTTTGAAATTGGGGCGTTTCCATTACCGGTCTTTACCTTTAAATATATCTTTGCAAATACGTACGATATGAAATGACATACATTGAATTCCAGTGGCACTTGATACTAAAGTTTATTTAGCCCGTTAAATGATTTTTTTCAAAAATATAAGAAAGTGGCGAATCATGAAGAAAACAGAAACAAGATAAATGCTTAGATTTTAAGTTACACTTATTATTATTACTTTCAATGAACTTTCATCTTTTCGTGTGTTATTGTACACTTTCCTTTCTGCTAGATTGTTATTCTATGCTTTCCCTGATCTCTCTATCAAATACAGAATCTCCTTGTATCTTTTTCCAATTTTGTTGCGTTGTAAAATATCTTTATGTACACTCCCGAATGTTGTGGTCTGTATCCATTAAGTGCTGAGCTGTATATATATTTATATAACACGTGGAATATTTTCACAGTAGATACATTATGTACAAAGAAAATTGTGCAAAAAAGAGAAGAATAGAGAATATCAAAACAGTAGAGCCATACGGTGACATTTTACTGTCTAAACAATATTGAGATAACCTTAGCACAGTTATACTGTGAACTAGATATTAGAATATATCCTCCATATTTATAATCAACACAAACATACACGCCCGCACGCCCACACACGCGCGCGCGCACACACGTGTACACAGGCCAACATATACCCTGATGCCGATGAAGTTGTAATTGTGACATTTTTGTTCTTCTCGACAGATAAAGCTTATTTATTCCCATAACTTTTTTGATAAATCTCTATGACCCTCTAGATTAATTAATAAAGTTCCAAAGAGACATCAACTTAATCGTTCAAAAATAAATAAAATGTAACATTTATTTCATGAAAATAGGTAAACAAATATTTTTCAACTTTTGGGGAATAGAGCACGTGCCTATGGGGTCAGGCCAGCTCAACAATCGATCAGACATAGTATTGCGAGGCTATTTGGTTTTAATGGAGGGTTAAAGTATACTATAAAAGGAATAGTTATTATATTATAATACTGCATCGCAGCCAGGGGCTGAATTGTACAATAATTTTACAAAAGTATCTACATAATAAGAAATACATTAAAGGTATTACAAAGTTTTGGTATGGGGTCATGAATTTGGTTCAAATGAACATATTGGAAGCATATACTATCCTACAATATTCAGTGATCGTTGTCGCGGTTGAAATCGAGTCTAAAGTTATGAAATTGTAAATAATTAAAGTTTTATGTTGTATAGCTACCTCTCAAGGTCAATATATTAATTAAGCTATAAAACAATGTTTATTGACTAAAATCGACCGATTAGCTATTCCGGTTTGGAAATTATATATCACAACTACATATTCTAAGATTTTCATGGTCGCAGTTACCATTGTATGGCCGTAGGCGCTATTAGAAATTCATCAAAATTTACCGGGAGCACCGTTAAATTTTTATATTCAATTTTTCTTGAAAACAGAAATGTTTTAGGGGCTAAATCTTATAGTGCTTATAATACATCCACATGGGCATCCAAATATATCAAAATTGTAAAGAATCACCATCCACCCAATTCAAAATTCCCCCAAACTTTGTATTACCTTTAAGCAGGAACATACAAATACGAGTAAACAATCTTCATGCGACTGGAAATTACTCAAAATTGTGATAATTGTGTGTCTACTATTGAAAGAGAAGTATATGTTTTTAAAGGTAAAGACCAGTATTGGAAACGCCCCAATTTCAAAAAATGAAATGGAAGCTCTCATTACCAATCATGTGAAAGAATATGTTTTGACTAATACATGATGATAAAAAATTTGCCGGGAAACTGCCTACTAATTCGTATATTTGGTAAATTTGTTTCTCTCATGGTCTGTGAGATATAAAGGGTAGTCCCATATACATCTTTCTGTGTATAGTGCTTGTAACTTTACGAAGACTGGGCCAAATTTCTTATCATTTTGATGATTCCAGAACCTTGCAGATGCTAGATGCTGGATGATCAACCTTTTCTGATCGATTCCACAACGTTTCTTTCACAATGCAATCGCATGACCATAACTGGTCTTTACCTTTAATGTAAAGATGAAGGTTTCGAAATAGTATTGTGTGATGTAAATGATACATAAAAGGGAAGAGTGAGCCATATTAAAGTAAGCTCCATGTTTTGAAAAGGCAGGTGAAGGGGAGAGGGTGAGAAAGAGGACTAAGAGTGCAAAAGATGGAAAGAAGAGGAGAATAGTGGAGAGAGGTAAATATGGATTGACAGACGGAGGGGAGAAGGGAAACAAAGGAAAAAATATATATATAGAGAGAGAGAGAGAGAGAGAGAAGAGAGAGAGAGGGGTGATGAAAAGAAAGAAGAAAGGGGGTAGGAGGTTATCCACATATACAATACTATGAAATAACACAAAAATTGGCAAACGTTGCAAGGTAATTAGAAATAAATTTCACACAGTAAAAACAAAAAAATTGCTGTTGAATGTATGAGATCAGTTGTTATACTAGGGCCTCTTGATATTCACAAATTTCATGTTTTCTAAAATAGCTGTACATCCAGACATTGTCAATTAAACTTCTTTAACTATTTTACAAATTCTACTTATTGATATTAAAAAAAAAGGAAAATCTTTCAAAATGACTTAAACTCAACGCAAAATATTTTTTTAAAGTATTTGCGATAGCCTAATTCCGCACTCTTGGCTAAATCTAACACAAGTTAGTCCTTTTAATGTCCCTACAACGTCCCTATAGTCCAATTAGTTGGCTCGGTTCCAGTCATCATACAGCGAAAAAGGTGAAGATGCATTGTAGTACCGCTGTATATCCGACCTAGGCTTAATCTCACATGTCCAGTGTAGACACAAACAATCCTTCATCTAAGTCATTGAGAGACAGGTAAATCTGTGAAATTCAAAATGATAATACTATTAATATGAAAATGATAATAATAACAATTGCAATGTTACACCATATCACAGGCACTGATAGCACGTAGGACCATGTATCTCAGACTAAACATTAAACGATGCCTATCAAACTAAAGTAGTATTTTGACCCTGGCTTTAGATCTGAAAGCATTTCTTCCCGGCGTCATTCTGACGCTCACATTGCAATTTTAATGTTGACAAATAAAAAAGGAATTGTCAATATGAGACGTTTATTGCCTCCTTCTTAATTCTATGGAAAAATTGAAAATAAGAAAAATTATGATTATATATGAATACAAAAAAACTTAAATATATATGAAAAGGCATCGGAAGGATATGGGAGATAAATAAATTAAAAAACATAGATAACCATTAAAAAAGGAAAAGAAGTTTCAAGATCATTATTAAGTCAGGGTTTTTCATGATACCTGTTCAACTGAGGTTAATATACCGACGGGATTATATAAATGAATATAACATGGGGAAAATAAATTCTGCATTGGACATATAAAAAGAATGCAGTTGAGTTCATCTTACGTGATTCTTTTTCTAGAATCCTCTCCAAACTCGTGAGGGTCTGATCAAAGTTACTCCGATTCGTAGGTTCCTTCTCCCAACAACCAGACATGACCGTATACCTGAAAGATAAGAAGAAGTTGATACTTATCTAAAAGAAGTGCTAAACGTTTTATTTTCAGGTTCCCATATAGAGTCAAAGGAGAGATTTTTCGTGTAACTTACCTTAGATATATATCGGTGAGAAATATAATCCGCATCTGATGATCAACATCATCATTAAATCTATCCATTATTATATATATATAACAATCATCGTCATGTACATGTATGTCAAGTCTTGATATGGTAGACATTGAATCGAAAATAAATTCTTTGTACTTATCTTTGATGAGCAAATTATTGGATGAACAAATTTTGCAGATGAAAATCATTACTAAATATTTGATCGAAATGATAGGAAATTTTCCAGATATCTTTAGATATTTAAATATTTAGAAAAATATGAATATGTTAAGTAAACAAAATAGACTGCCAGAGTTTTATCAAAATCTTCGTAATGCATGGTACAATTTTTAATATCGAGGTTTGGTTGAGGTAACAGAAATAAAAGAGGAGATATTATGGAAAAATAGTCATATCACATCAACAATTCGACATTATTGTTCTCAATGTGGTACGTAACATGAATGTGTAAAGTGAAGCACGTGATTATAAATGTAAGTTGGAAAGATTCGATTCTGTTGAATAGTAAAGTTGGTATTCATCAATTATTATTTTAGTTCGAATACGCGAAATTTAAGAAATGTTTTCCAAGCCATAAGTTAAATGTATACTGAAATTGGATATGAGTAGCTACAGGAGATTCGTTAAACTACAGTATTCAGTTTGAAGGCGAATTACTTATCCCTCCTGAAAAAAAACTTAAAAAACCTATTGTAACACGTCACTGGGTAAATTATTTGAATATACCTTTTTCATTTACTTGGCAGAAAGTCTTAAATTGTCAATTTCAACAAAAATAATATATCAAGTTTTTTTTAAGTAGTGCTTTATATCTTTCCATCAAATCATAATCTATGCATATGGCGTATAATGGACAATGACCAGTTTGATGTATGTAAAGAAACATAAACCAATTTTATTATTTTGTTAAAATATAATAAGGTTCGAGTTTTTTGGAAAAAAATGGAAAGTTGTTTAATAATCACTTTCATGAGAAAATAGATATTATAACAAAATTAAAAGTTATATTGAAGAAAAGGGAAACATGATAAACTTCATGTTAAATTTAGGCCATTACGTAATAAACATAATATATATCAACATTCTCTATGATGGTAAAGAGTATAATAGTAATATTAAAATTCTGTTTCTTTATTCATTAAAAAAAATGCAATATCATATAGCAAATAAGCAAAGCGTTTTATTGACGAAATACAATGAAATTATTCAAGAAATAGTAAGGTTATAACCATTCATTCATTCATTTCCCTTTGTTATTTATCTTGTGTTTAAAATGTAAATTTATGTAAATATATATGATGATCAGTATGTGATGATCAGTATAGTCTCCAGTTATCCATTTAAGCCTAAAAGCCTAGACAAAGTAAAGCCTAAAAACATGATACTTTACACTTCTTGTGCACAATGACGAGGGCGTGGCATCTGGTAACCATTGTCAACCTCCGTTTGAACAGCGTCAAAGGTCATATTAGGGTACGGCCTCGCACCTTAAATAATAAAAAAAAAATGACAAGTAAAACATTTAATCCAATATATGAATATGGGGCATCTGGAGGTCTTGGGAGGAATTAGATTTAACCACATATATAATTTTCTATCAAACTTTGATAGTACACGCAGAACTAGTGGGAAAACGTTAGACCTAATGTTATTAACATCTGTGACATGTATTGTGATAGGAACAATACAATGAATCTAAAATCGCACTTATTATCGGTGGGTCTTATAAAATGTAGAAAAGGTAACTTGCATTCTCTGTCCTTAACGTACGCCAAACAAATATCAATAATTTTCTATTTGATTACTAAATTCCAATGATATATGTTACTTAAGTTACTAACATCATATGAACCACTTAAAGTGAAGGAAACGTTGTATAGTGGTTCATTCTTTTGACTTTCATTCCAAGGGTTTCGAATTCCAGCCTGGCACTAACGTCCTTCGGTAAGACGTAAATCCATAGTTGCCACTCTCTACCCATTCCACCCACCTGGCTATTATATTGCTAGGGTAATATTAATGAAAAGGCCATGAGGATTAACAGCTGTACAACTGATAAGGCTTCCTATGGTTACCAAATATTATCACTATTATTATTATCATTATTATTATTATTATTATTTATCATCAATTTAATCTTTATTATATGATAATATCAGGGTCTTTAGGATGGAACGAAAAATTTGTTGTGATATTATTTTTCTTTTTTTACCCAATGTCACAATTTCCCACAAGTCGATACCAAACGACCAGATATCTCCATTTATCATCAATTTAATCTGTATTATATGATAATATCAGGGTCTTTAGGATGAAACGAAAAATTTGTTGTGATATTATTTTTCTTTTTTTACCCAATGTTACAATTTCCCACAAGACGATACCAAAAGACCAGATATCTCCATATGTTGATTGGTCACCAGTACCCATGGATTCAGGCGAACTCCATCTTGTTGGTTTCTTAAAAGTTGGAAAATACAAAGAAGGTTGAAAATCATCTTAACGTTAAGTTTCTGAGAATTACAGTTTTTCTTTTCATTTCTTTAAATAATTTAATATCATTTATTCATGGTTTAACACAAATCATGATTAGCAGGCTGAATTGTTCACAAGTATACAAAATATACAATATAGCAAATGGCAAAACTATACAAAAACCACTGTCGATAAAGTAAGTACAGTACAGGTTATATATATATATATATATATACTATTGTGTTTAAATAATTTAAGGGAAAACAATAACAAACGTGAAAAATCATAAAACATAATTCCATGGGTCGCGTTTTCCTAGTTTCAATTATGTTTCGATATTTTTTTCTATGCTGACAATATATCATTGAATATAAGCGATAATACTTACACCTTTGTCGCTAAACAATGATGAAGATAGTCCATAATCTGATAACTTGCATTGCCTTCCATCAGCTAGTAACACATTGTGAGCACAGAGAGTTCCATGGATGATCTTAAAGGTAATACAAAGTTTTGGTATAGGGTCATGAATTCGGTTCAAATAAGCATATTGGACCGATTAGCTATTCCTGTTTGAAAATTATATATCACAACTACATATTCTGAGATTTTCATGGTCGCAGCTACCATTGTACGGCCGTAAGCGCTATTTGAAATTTACCAAAATTTACCGGGAGCACCGGTAAATTTTTATATTCAATTTTTCTCGAAAACAGGAGTGTTTCTGAGGTTAATTGTTTTAGTGCTTATAATACATCCATGGGGGCATCCAATTATATCAAAATTGTACAGATTCATTATCCACCCAATTTTCAAAATTTCCCAAAACTTTGTATTACCTTTAAGAGTTTAAAAAAAACGATAATAAAAATATTAAACAGTAACAATAAACAAATTAATAAAAAACATTATAAAATAATTCATTTGTGGAGTAAGCTTCAGCTCATTTTCACCATTCTCATTATGAATTTCATTTACGACTCTCGCATCGTTCCTCATGTTTTATCACCTTTTCCTCGGCCTCAACGTACATGCTCACAACCACCCCTCCTCATTGTCTCCTTTTTTCGGCTTCTCAATTATTCCTCATTATCTCCTCCTTTAAAAAAAGAATACTCCCCTCTCCTCTTGAAATAATTTTACCTTCTTAGATCCAAGAAATTGCATCCCTTTTGCAATTTGCCAAGCCAAGTTGAGTAGACTACCTTCATCGAGACGAACCCCCTTTGGTTTGAGATTGCCGTATGTGGGTTGGGACTCCACCCCCGTTGTCTGTAGATGGGTGAGTAGGGTACCCCCAGATATGAACTCATACAGAATGCTACCTGCATCAAGGGCAATTCGTTCAATTGAAGTAAAAAAAAATGTATGAAAAACACGATAGCACCTACTTCCTGGAAAAAAATCAATCTATCGCCTTTTTAATCGCCATGTGCGACCCCTATGTGGGAACATGGCAATGTCTTATTACGAAATCCGAACATGATTTAACAGGATGTACAAAGGCTATTGTGATAGTGTTGAAATTCAGCTGTTACATTGTGTTTCATCAAAAATCTCGTTTTATTAAAAGAAAAACATTAACTATCCAATAGAGTGGAATGGTCTTCAAAGACCTTGAAGTTCTTGTTTTACTGATTAAATCGTTCCTTGTTCGTCAGGCGCGGAGCATACACAAAAATGTTTCATACCCTTACCTATACCGAATTTATTAGATAAAATTCTCATATTCACATTAAAGGAATCTGGTAACTTTGTCTCAGATTCTGAAACAAAATCCTGGATTAAGCTCATGCTGCAATAATAAGTATAAACCTTTAGGTCAGTCAGGAACCCCATGACTTTTACAAGCCGATCGCCTGTCTGATTATCAAGATATATATGATTGGAAAACGAAACCAAATTCCGCTTGTTCCTAACGGTTTTCATAACACTACAGTCTATTGGGGAAAACGAGTATGGTAAAACCGGTCACTCAAAGACTTTTAATTTTGTGAGGCACTTCTTGATCATTTTGAATGGCGATTTTCTTTCTTTTTTTTCGGGGGGGGGGGGGCTTCAATATTACAACATATCACAGACATTGATAACACGTAGGGCAGTGCATCTCAGATTTAGCATTGTTAAATGATGCCTTTAATAAGTATGATATTTGGCAGACAATGGACAGCTTTTTTTTACCGGAGGAGGTTTTTACCTTGTTCTTGACAATATCCCAGGCACGTGACAACATTTGGCTGATCCGCTAGCTCAGAAAGTACACTGACAGCTTCAAGAACGTTGCTTGATTTGGTCACTTGATCTAAGAGAACATAATAAATGGCTTACTTTACAAGCGATGTGTTATTAGTGATTATTAATGATAAATACAACGTTTCATGAAGTTCAAGTTATTTTAGGCTACATTGATATTCATGAAAGCGATTTTCCCTTTCGGTCTTTTTAAGGAGTGGTTGGCAAAACCTCACCTGGAATCTGCCTGATAGCAACGTCTACTTGACTTTGATTCGAGCGGAGTTCTCCCTTCCATACCTCGCCGAAATCACCCCGTCCGATTGAACCGAGTCTAGTGAAAAACGTCACGTTTCCAGGAGCAATGATGGGGGAGTAGGATGGACCGAGTTTGAGGGCTGTGTATGCTATAAAATAAAAACAAAAACAAAATATTATCACAAGGATTCTATTATTTAAAAGATAAAATGCAAGCAATCTTTTACACTCTAAAAAAGGGTTAAAGCTACCCTCGGACGATCATTCTACATTTCTTTTGAAATATAAAACGAACGTGAAAGAGTATTCACCAGAAACTAATCATTGAGTGTGTGTATGCGTGTGTGTACGGGAAGGGATGTGAATTCGCAATTTAAAAAAAGTGGCTATTATCAGAGGTAAGATTTTAAACCTCTGTTGAGTAGTAGACCAAGCATGAATATGATCGGGGAGAATGATTAAGCTTATGTTTTCTTCGGAAAATATACTACTAATTTAATCAATTGATACAAAGTATGCACTTGATAGTTACGAAATATTGTCAGTTTGGGCCCGCCCCCCCCCCCCCTACTCCGGGAACGAAGGGATATCAAGCGTGTTACCAAAATGTCCAAAAAAGGGGTACTTTTCGCGCACCAAAGTCCGGCACGTAGTACACAGAAATCCGGCCGTATTGACTTTACACACTGGACTTGGGGGGGGGGGGGGCTTTTCAAATGGAGGGAGCAAGCATATGCGTACCCTAATTGGGGGGGGGGGGGAGGGAGTTTGGGGCGACATGATTATCATTTAGTATTTGTATAACTATGAGACATTTATTTGGCTACGTACAAAGTCATAAATATCTCCACTACTGTTCTGAATAAATTTTCCAACGCAAACATTTGACTGATTTCACACATTTTCTCACCGCTATCTCCGGTCTGAATCATCTCATATGCCATGTTCTCATTCGCCTCATGGGATACGCATCTGTTTTCTCTGACAAAAAAACAAATGTTATTTCTTTATAAGGCATTTAAATCAATACTAACATGTTCAACTTTCTGCCCTAGTAGCGTACTGTTTATTGTACAGCGCCATCTCATAGCCATCTCACAGAGCTAATTTCCAAATACTTGTATTAGAAAAGGGATGCTCATTTTTGGTGTGATAATAAATACCGAATCATTTTCGTTTTCCGCATTACGAAACATGTCTTCATTCTGCATTCAAATTAACTTCTTTTTAATCCCCTTGAAGACGAGAGTTTCATATGAATACAAGCTCGAGTTTCACTTTACTTTTAAACATATTTAACATGATTGTAAACACATGATAAATTATGGGCGCATATGTTTGTGTAATCGATATATATATATATATATATATATATAAATTCTGTTCAATATTCCAAACTGCTTAATACTAACCTAGGAACAGGTTTCTTTGATGCTTCAAAACCTGCAAAAAGAAAAACAAAAAGAAGAATCCAATATAGAAATGTTGATATATCTTCTGTGCACAGAAAAAAAGGTATATGACACATTTATCAACATGGAAATAAACTTTAGTCCGTAGTAAATGAGCACTATCCTGAGGTATTGACATGGTACATGTATTGGTAAGTACTTTCGAGAAAGCGATACGAATTATGATATGCAAAAAAAATACCTTCGCTATCAATTTTCAGTAATATGTTTCCCTAATCTGCTAAGGCAATTATTAAGTCAATGACAATTAAATACATACATGTTAAACGCGAATCGGTTTTTCATGATAGGCCATTAACTTCTAACATATTAGTTTCGTCAGCTTGATTAGGATATCCTGATAAGGATTACTTTATCTTTGATAATTAAATATTTTATGCATGTTACCAAAAAAAGAAATTACTTTACAGAATGACATATATATAGTCCAATCAAATTTAAATAGTTCCATTCATTTTCATAAGACATAATGCAGTCGCTAGGGATATTACAAAACTGATTTTAGCTAAATAATAGTCTGTGGTTATATAAAAGAGCTATCATTCCTGTGAATTTTGTATGAATGAATATTCTTACTTCATTCATTTATAGAATTCTAAGTGGATCAGTGATACAAGTACAAGAATACCAATCATTTACACGCAAATCTGATGAGTAAAATTATTAATATTTGCCAATTTTTATTTTTTAAGAAAAAAAGAATCAATATAAGGTATATAATTGAAGGATACTTTCATTTATAAACTGTTTAAATGGACTACTGTAATACCAAATCATAGTTATCACTTTCCGCCAGTTTTTCTCGGAAAGTAACTTTGCAATTAATATATGTATGTTTTGTAGATTTTACTTTTACACATAGTTCGAGGGCTGTAAATCGACAAAAGAAGAAAAGAAAAAAAAACACCATTTAAACCCTTCCCAGAACCAACCTTTTAAATAGAAATATTTTCATATCATAAGGAAATTATGTCAACTTGATTATTAGTTATAGTAATTGTTATATGGGAGGTGGGATTGGGTTGAAACACTAGACTTTTCGGGGTGGGGGGGGGGGGGGGGGTAGTTCAGTTAACCTGATATTGTTCCTTGTCTTCTCCACACAATGAATTGAATGACGTTGATGATGCTAGACACGACTAACAGGATGGCTAAGACTGCGATGCCTACAGCAGATCCAGAACTCAGACCATTACAGTCACATGGAACACGGGATGGCTCTGTTACAATCAGGAGTATCAAGTAAATACCATTCATAAGAATACTATCTATGTGTTTGAAATAATGCAAGAATATTCAGGACAGACATAAAACGAATCCTAACTGCCCCTTGATTAAATACAAGAACAAGCATAGGTTTCTTTTTCTACTACGACTACTACTACTGTTTTTAATACTTTTTCGACTCTTTCTTCTACTACTAATACCACTAATCTTACAATTACTACTGGAACTATTACTACAACTACTACTACTACTACTACTAATACTATTATTCCTTCTACTACCCCAACTACTAATTTCCTACTACTCCTACTTCTCCTGCTGCTACGGCTTCTCTTACTGCTACTACTGCAACTACTGCTATTCCTATTTAAATGAAAGAAAAGGACTAGCTATTGCGGATTCTGTGGCACTTTCTGGAGTACTAAGTGTAGACTTTCCTAAGATATTGAGGTGTAATGCTTTGGTTATTTGTAGTTATAAATCATATGATACGATACAATCTTATAATTATTTATAATAAAAAGGGGTTCCCTATATTACATATGAGACAAATGGCTAATTTCTTGCACAAAGACAGACCATGAAAACCAGTTGATATAGGTTACAATTTAAACAAAAACACCCATTAACTGAAAAATGAGCTTCGGGTGAAAAAAGAATCAGACACACTCGATGCGAAGCTCATGAGTGGGTACATGTTTGTTTACTATTCAGCCTTGATGCAAAATGTATAATTTAGACTTTCGGAATACACAAAAGAGTTTTCAAGTCACTATTTACGTACAATGCGTTTTACACCCTCGGACAATACATATACGTCGGGTTGTATTTGATAACTATTTAGCCTTGACGCAAGATGTATACTTTAGACTTAGGAAAAAACACAAAAGAGTTTCCGAGTCACTATTTAAATGCATTGTATTTCAGATTCTCGTACAGTACATACAATTCAGAGTTGTTAGGGCAATTAAACTAATCCGAGAAGGTAAATGTATGGCATGCCTGTTAATATGCATTTTTTGCCTGCTCCTCCTTGTTTCCAGAATTGTAATGTATTAAGGATATTGTTTCACAACAATGCTAAATAATTTGCCAATTTATTAGAGAAGTATTAGTTTAACATCTTTTATTTTGTTTTCTTGAAATGCATTGCGTGAACCAGAACAATTTTAGATCAAAATCATACATTTAAATTATTTCTTGCATCTTATTTCCTTATTATTCCATTAACCTAGGAAAGGATTGAAAGAAGCAGGATATAATTGTTTGTTTAATGTTAATATTTATCAACTGAGATCATAAAAAGATTCCAATAATTATATAAATACTATTGGTGTACAAAACTGGAGAGGATATATAGATCTCGAATGTAAATAATTTATTCACCTTCTGGCGTCTCTAAAGTAATTTCTTCAGTCGTGAAAGATCCCGCTGTAGATAGAAGATAAATAAAAAGTATAGGTAATCAGATTGGTGTAAATATTATATAGATATGACAAAGCTGGTATTATTAAATGGCAAGGGTCAATGAGCATGATAATTGTATTTAGTTTTTATCTTCAAACTATTGTTATTATTATCATTATCAACATTTTTATCATCATTATTAGTATTGATATAAATCTTATCAACATTGTTGTTATTATTATTATTCATTTATTCATTATTATTATTATGGTCGCTAGTAAAAATACTATTACTTCTACTACTATTACTACTACTACTACTACTACTACTACTACTACTTCTATTGATGATAATGATAATACCCTTACTACCATCACTAACACTACAAATGATAATGATAATACCACTATTACCACCTCTACTACTACCAATTATAATAATACTACCTCTACTCCCAATAAGACTACTACGTGTGTTACTACTATTTAGACTATTTCTACTATTACTACTACTACTACTACTACTACTACTACTACTCATACAACTACTAATCCTACTACTTCTATTACTTCTACTACTTTTCCTATTATAATTAAAGAAAGAAAATCCTAGTTATTTTGGATTATGTGGTACTTTCCGTGTACTAGGTGTAGATCGTCCTGAGGTAATGAGGTGTAATCCTTTGTTCATTTCAGTTATAAATCAGATAAATTCATGTCATTATTTAAAATAAACATGATACCACCCACTCCCCTTTATCAAGAAACAAATTTCTACTTGCTTGCCCAAAGACAACCCTTGAAAAAGCCAGTTGATACAAAGTACAAGTTACAAGTTGAACGAAACAGGGGAATCCCCAACCCAAACACCTAACTGAACAAGGAACTTCGGGTGAAAAAAAGAATCAGACACACTCGATACGAAGCTCATGAGTCGGTACATATGTGTATAATTTAGAATTTTGGAATACACAAAAGAGTTTTCGAGTCACTATTCACGTACAGTGCATTTCACATCCTCCGACAATACATTCAATTTTGTGTTGGTAGAGCAAGTAACAATTTGGGGAGAGAAACCTTTGGGGGGGATCCTGTTAATATGCGAAATAGTTGATTTTTGAACAACTTTCTCCTCCTTGTTTCCAGAGTTGGAATACATTAGGGATCTTGTCTCATTTTGTTTTACAAAATTGCTAAATCAGTTTTCAAAGTTATTAGAGAAGTAATCGTTTAAAATCTGTCATATTGCAGTCTTGCAATGTATTGTGTCAACAAGACATCACGAAACCAAAACAATTTTTAAATAAAAACCATGAATTTGAATTACTTCTTACATCCTATTACCTTATTATTCCATCACACGTGGAAAGGTAAAAGAATCAGGGTACAATTTTGTTTTGTATGTTATTTATCAACTGAGATCATAAGAGAATTAAAATAATATAATAAATACTCTGGGTGTAAACAAAACTGTAGAGGGTATATAGATTTCGAATATAAGGAAAACATATTCACCTTCTAGTGTTTCTGTAGTCGTCCCTACAGTAGAGAAAGAACCCGCTGTAAACAGAAGATAAATAATAAATAGTATAGGTTATCAAATTGGTGCAGATGATATATATGACATCACTGGTATTAATGACAAGGGTCAATGAGCATCATTATATTTAGATCTTATCTTGAAATTCTTTTGATCATAACATTATTATTAATGTTAGTACTATTATTATTGTTGTTATTGTTATTATTAATTTTAATTATTGCTGTTACTGCTAGTACAAGTACTGCTACTTCTACTACCATAAGGATAATAATATTACCTTGACTACCAATTCTATACTACTATTACTACTTCTGCTACTACTACTACTACTACCACCACTTCTACTACTACTACTACTACTTCTACTACTACTATTCCTACTACTGCTACTCCTACTTCCTACTGCTGATACGGCTACTCCTACTATTCCTATTTGATTGAAAGAAAACGCCTAGCTATTTTTTTTGGATTCTACGGTATTTTCTGGAGTACTAAGTCATGGGTTATTTTAGTCATAAATTAGATAAAATCATATCAATATTCAGAATAAAAAAGGATTAGGGGCACCCCTAGTATCACATAAGAGACAAATGGTTACTTGCTAGAACAAAGGCAGACCATGAGGAGCCTGATGGTATAAGTTTCAATTTACAAGTTATACAAAAAATGGAAATCCCCAACACAAACACCCAACTAAACAAATAAATTTCGGATGAAACAAAATCACTCACTCGATACGACGTTCATGAGTCGGTATATATTTGATAACAATTTAGCCTTGACATTAGATGTATACTTTAGACTTTTGAAATACACAAAAGAGTCTCCGAGTCACTATTTATATACAATGTATTTCATATTCTAGTAAAAGACATGTACATACAATTTGGTGGTAGAGCAATTCAACAATCCTTTAGGGGAAGATGTATTGCTGCCTGTTAAAATGTATAATGGCTGTTATGTCAATTGTGATATATTTGGGATCTTGTTTGACAAAAATGCTAGATCGCTTTGTCAAGTTATTAGCAAAAAAATATTCGTTTAACATCTCTCATATTGCTTTTTCGAAATGCATTGTGTGAACAAGACATCAAGAAACGAAAACAATTTTAGATCAAAACGAGATATTTTATTTACTTTTGACATCTTATTTTCTTATTATTCCATGAAACTAGGTAAGGTAAGAAAAGCAGGCTAGAATTGTTGGATTTATGTTATTTATCAACTGAGATCATAACATGATTCTGATAACTAGATAAATACTGTGGATGTACAAAACTATAGAGGATATATAGATTTCGAATGTAAGGAAAACATATTCACCTTCTGGGGTTTCTGTAGTCGTTTCTTCAGTAGTGAAGGATCCCGCTGTAGATAGAAGATGCATAAATAGTATAGGCTATCAAATTCATTCAAATCTTATATAGAATAGCTGGTATCAATTACAAAGATCACTGAGCATGATAATTGTTTTGTTTTTATCTTGAAATTCTTTTGATCATAACATTATTATTAATGTTAGTATTATTATTATTGTTGTTATTATTAATTTTAATTATTGCTGTTACTGCTAGTACAAGTACTACTACTTCTACTACCATAATGAAAATAATAATACCACTACTACAACCACAACTACTACTAATGATGATAATACTACCACTACTACCACTATGACTATTACTTTTCATTGCATTTGTTTGCGATGAATTTGCAATTAATGATACACTGTCGCTCATAACGTTGGAATATTTGTTTTACCCCAATTTATGGAATTATTTTGACGATGATTTATTCCTAATAGATCTAGATAATAGTATACATTCTTAGATTTTATTGGATAATAATTTGCCAGTGTTTGTTTTGCGTGACTGCTAAAGCATGTGTATGCTAATATGCTTATCAACTATGGGACCTACGTCCTCAAGTCATAAATGACAGTAGTGAGGATTAATGCCCCACAAAATGGCACTAATGTAGCACATCGAAAAGGTTTTGATACAGGGGCCTCACAGTTACGAGGCCATTGCTTTGCCACTGAACCATGACTGTACACAGCGGGGGCTCAGGTAGGGGGCAGTTCCCACAAATAAAACAAAACAAAGAAAATGCAATACATTTTCAATTATTCATTGAATCCCCGGTCCCCAACAGAAAAAAAATCCTCTGTACGGCCATGCATTATGGCTCAAGGCATGGACACACAACAGATTTTTTCTTTTTGGGACCCGGGGGAAATTCAATAAATTACTGAAAATGTATTGCATTTCCTTTTGTTTTTACCCGGGTGACATTTACCCGGGTAAATTATGTCATCGCCGTGAAAAAAAATGTATACATGTATACAGCGCGCGCCAACTGATCGCGCGGGTGAGGTTTTTGCGGATGGCTGATTAAGACGGTGTCCAAAAGCTCACCCCGTGTTTTACGATCAGACCCCCCACTGTTTCTCGCTCGTGTGAGATCGAAAAAGTTCTATTAAGACGGGGCTTTAGGGGAATCCCAAACCCAAACATTCAACTGGTGAAAAAAGAATCAGATGTGCTCGATATGAAGTTCATGAATGAGTATATATTTGATAACAATTTAGCCTTGACACAAGATTTAGACTTTAGACTTTGGAAAATACACAAAAGAGTCTGCGAGTCACTATGTACATATATTTAAGATTCTCATTCAATACATACAATGAATTTGGTGTTGGAAGAGCAATTCAACAAATTCGGGAAGGAAGCCTTCAGGGGGAAATGTACGGCATGCTTGTTAATACGCATAATAGTTGTTTTTTGACAATGTTGTCCTCCTTGTTTCCAGAATTGTAATATATAAAGGGAAATCATCAACTGAGATCATAAAATAATTCCAATAATTAGATATAAAGTGTAGAGGATATATCGATTTCGAATGTTAGGAAAAACATGTTCACCTTCTGTCGTGGCTGTAGTCATTTCTTCAGTGGTGAGGGATGCCGCTGTAGATAGAAGATAAATAAATAGTACAAATAATACACAGCAGTGAGGGCATTATGTGGTACTTTCTTGAGTACTGCTTGTAGATCCTCCTAAGGTAATGAGGTGTAATACTTCGGTTATTTTAGTTATAGATCAGATAAAATCATATCATTCTTTAGAATAAGAAAGGGGGCAACCCTATTAGAGAAGAGACAAAGGGATACTTGCTTACACAAAGACAGACCATTAGACGTCAGATGATATAAGTTACAAGTTACAAGTATACAACAAAATATTAATCAGACGCACTCGATACAAAGTTCATGAGTCGGTATATATTTGATAACCATTTAACCTTGACACAAGACGAATACTTTCGACCTTGGAAAATACACTTAAGAGTTTCCGAGTTCCTTACTTACATACAGTGTATTTCAGATTCTTATTCAATACAAACAATTTGGTGCTGGTAGAAGGGTTCAACAAATTGGGGAAGGACGACTGTAGGGGGAAATGTACGGCATGCTTGTTGATATGCATATGTATTTTTTATTCCATGAGCCCATTGATTCTCTTTAGGCACCGGTATATGTAACCTAAAGATCAAGTAAACTTCTAATTTGAATGAAGAGTTACATAGGCAGGAACTTTGTTAATATTTAGTGCGATAGAATGTTCAAAGTTTCTATAACTCACCTTGTACTGTAAGTACTGCTTCCTCACTTCCAAAAAATGTATAACATCTATACAGTCCTTCATCTTCTATCTGGGTATTACTTATTGTCATAGTGGATGTATTCCCACTTACTGTTACTCCAAAATTTAGATATTTGGTTTCTCCAGGCCCGTAATCCCTATACTCATTTGTGAATATAAAGACATTTGCTGAAATGTCTTTCCAGCGAAAGTAATAGGGCGCTGCTCCTCCAGTACAGGTGAAAACTGTATCACGTCCTTGCTCTACAGAAGGACCTGTCAGCGTCACAGATTGGCCGTTGGAGGACCCTGTGATCTTAAAAAATTAAAGATGGGTTGCTTAATTATTCGTAAAAAGAAAACGCTCAAAACAGGAATCCAGGTTCACATAGGATAGTGAAAAAGATTTTTAAATAACTTTTGCCCCGTCTGAAATCGTGATTTTGTTAGAATGAAGCAAACTCAACAATATTGAATTAAGTTACCAGAATGGTCTCTCATTTTATTGTTTATACAAAATTGAATTTTTAAACTATTAATTTATATGTTTAATGAGCTGATGTGAACTGAAATGAATATTTTCCCTTCATATTATACGCTCTTTCTTAACGGTGTACGTCATATATTATACAATTTAGTTTCCAAAGAACAACTCTTTGAATGTCTATTAAAAAAAGAAGACGTTTTCTCGTTAAAAAAGAGTCCATACTATTCTGTTCCTACGCTTTGAATATTAAACATGCGGGGAGACTTCCAAACAGCAAAAACATATCTGGCAGTATTGTACAGAGTTTTTCCTTCCGAGAGGATTAATGCCTCCTTCTCGAATGTTCCAATTTGAGCAAAAAAATAATTGTAGTATCACCTACTTTATTATGAACCATACTTCTATCCCTAATCAAAATGCACAAGATAAGATATCAAAAATCCATTACATTTTTGAAAACATGACTGCCCGAATCATTGACATTCGGGCAACGAGGTACAAAATGTTTTACTCGAATATTGGTTATTATACAAATAATGAATGGTTATGAGTTCAATAGTGCGAATATGTTCATGAGTTGAAAGATTAACATTCTATTCAACGAGGCGTCAGCCGAGTTGAATAGAATTAACGTTAATCTTTCAACGAATGAACATATTTGCACTATTAAACGAATGAAAAACATTCATTATTTGTTTTATGCAACATCGAAGAAGCCCTAATAGAACGTTAATCAACAAATTTTGCTTTACTCCTTATAAAGATAAATTAAGTTGGAGTCAAGCCTTCTCGATCTCGATTACATGCAGATTGCCTTCGCGTCAGATACACGCAGGGATACGCGCACATGCAGCAGAGAGGTACGCAGTCTGCATATAACCAAAAATGCACGGCGCATATAATCAAAAATGCACGACCGTGCAATATACCATCTATTGAATATCATGTGACCAACAATTGTCCAATCAAATGACAAGGATCCACGTAGGTGTTGTATAAAACAAAATAATATCCTCAGAACTACATGTACCACTCCCCGCTCCTCCCTCCTCAACATTAATGTCCTTTGGTACGAAATTAATCCACATTTGCCACACTCCACTCAGGTGACTGAGGTAAATGGGTACATGACAGGAATTAATTCCTTAGAAAGCAAGTTGAGCGCTGTAATGGCAGCCGTGTTAAAAACCGGTAATAACAGTGGAGCGCCATATAGAATGGCAATGTGAAAGACATAAGCGCTATGAACCCGTATTATACTATATCTGCATGAGTTGACTGGATATAATAGCTTGTATTGCTTTCAAACCGCAATATTGCAGACAACTTACCAGCATTAACAGTCCGATGAAATACAAAACGGCTCTCATTTGTTGGATATCCATTTTAGAGCTGTCCAGTCGACTCATTCTGTAAATGATCAATTTCACGATTTGTTTGTTAGCTGGTGTAAGAAAACATGAATGCAAACGAAGCGTTAAGACCTTCAATAGCCTATAAAGTTAAAAGGGAGAGTCCAATACAATCAAAGATGAAATTTAGCATGATGACAGGCGAAATATATATGCTAGGCTTATACACTCAACTTACGTGGAAATTCAAATGTTAGCAAAAGTTGTAGGGCCTTCGTGAGGTCCATTAAAGTGACTCTCACACTCTGCCGTGTAGGCCTACCGTGTGCCACCGTGCGCGAAAATGTCTGCGGACGGTGGAGAACGGCGAGGGCACACGGTGGTTCGTTATCAAAGTGGGCAACACGTTAATAGGGCGTTGCACAGTGGGCCAGGGAGGAACCAAAGTGCGCCAAAACTCATGTTTGGAGATTTATTTTTGTATAAAGCCAGAGGAAATGTTTGGATTTCCAGGGATTTCGCTTAAATTTTATTACCAACATTTTCTCTGATGTCTAAGCTTTAAGTTGATACCAGATTTGGCTGCCCGATTCTGCCCGTTATTATGTGAAAGCCGTTTTCCTTGCAACATTGCCCCGAAAAATGTGTTTATTTTGGTCCGCGGTGTCAGAACAAGTGTCACGCGCCCCCTCGCGCCGTGATTTATGACCACGAATCCTTCATGATTCAGCCGCGGACCCCAAAACCCCACATTTTCGGGGCAATGTGGCAAGGGAAATCGGCTCTCACATAACAACGGGCAAGATCGGGCAGCCAAATTTGGTATCAAATTGAAGCTTAGACATCAGGGAAAATGGTGGTATTAAGATTTAAGCGGTACACCGCGGAGATCTAAACATTTCTTCTGGATTTATAAAAAACATGGATAATTAGTCCATTTTTCAGTGAATTACCTTATAATATATCATGAAGATTGTGTTTCTATTAATTTTAACCCATTTATTCAACGAAATGAACTATCAGGAATAAGTGAGAGCAATTTCATATCAATAACTTAAAAACTTCATGTTGAATTCAAAGATTTATAAAATAAGTCACTTTTGCACTAAAACTGTGAATATGTAGGATTTTGCTGTTTGAAGTAGTAAATTTATACCCTTATTGTGCATACCGGAATTAAATATTTCACTGAGGTATTCTTCTATGTATCACCTTTCAACTGGGCAAGAAAAAAATTGGAAAAGAAAGATCATCCAAACTTAGTTTTGGCGCACTTTGGTTCCTCCCTGGCCCACTGTGCGTTGGCGCTTATTTACACCCGGTGGGACCCGGCGAAAGTTTTGGGCATGTTCAAAACTTTGGCCGGCTGGCACCGGCCGCAAGTAAGCGGCAAGAGGACGGGGTTGAACGGTATGAGGACGGTATGAATACGTTATGAAAACGGTCACACTGTATGAACACGTTCACAACACGCTCATAACCCGTTATAGAACGGTGATGAAAAATGGAGAGCGGACTGACCGTTGCCGTTCAAATCGGGATATTTATGGCAGTCGTGTCATGACGTCAGCAGTCCGGGGACTCGCTCACAGGACGCTCCGAGCGGTGAGAGGACGCTAAGTGACTGGTAGGTGGCTGCTACAAACCCGGTGCACACGTTCGAGACCCGGTATGGGCCCGGTATGGAAATGGCCAAAATTTTCAACAAAAGTCAATCTGGGCGGTGAAGACGGTAAAAGCACGTTCAACACCCGGTATGCGCCCGGTGAGAACGGTCAGAAGATGGCAACGAAACGGTGAAAAGATTAATTTTATGATTTTTTTTTTTTTGCGGCCGGGGACAAGTTCGCTCAAAACCCAACGTTCTGAACTCTGTTGTTTTTTTAATAGCCCGGCAGGTGGACGGTAGGCCTACACGGCAGAGTGTGAGAGCTCCATAAGGCCTTTAAAAAAAGATGATACATTGCCCTTTTGGTGCCAATACATGGGTCGGTCGGTCGGAAATCTTTTTTATTTCTTCTTCTTTTTTCTTTCTTTTTTTACTCCCTCCTTGGGCTGATATTTCTCAGTTTTGAATGCATTTTTTTCTAAAAAACAGAAGAAAAAAAATAAAGCCGATCGTACATTTCAAGATTTGTAGGTCTTATAGAATGCTATAGCTGGAAAATATATAATGCAAGACCTCTCAGCAGGCATCTGAATCTATTTGGCTACTGCAATTTTTTCCCCTTTAGAATCACTGTAATTTTTTCCCTGTTACACATGTTCTGTTATATCTTAAAGATGAGTTTTAGATCAAATTACAAACAAAATTTATCTATTGATTTAGGGTCATTAGAGTAACACATACTTGAATTGATCGATTAAAATAATTCTTAAACAATAAACAAATAAAACAGTACAGGGAAAACATTAACAAAATATAACAAAGGAGACAAAAATATGCTTGTGTAGGGAACACCTAATGGTTAAAAGATGAATAAATGATTCCTTGAGATCAATGGGGAATAATAATAATAATAATAATAATAATAATAATAATAATAATAATAATAATAATAGGCATTTCTATAGCGCCATCTATCTAGACAATTCTATTCCGAGGCACATTTATTATTACCCTGGCTGTAGCCTAGCAGCCGTTTATATAATGTCAGCCGATCCTGAGCCTAAAAGTAAACGTGCCTTCACTCATGACGTATCGTACTGTACTGTATGCTTATGATGGCACTTTTGTTAATGGGGGTGATGAGAAACAATTATAGTGAAAAACATTTTTCACCCAATCATTTTTTTTCAAAGAGTTTCTTTTCTTTTTTTTCTTTCAAACATGAGCTACGAATTAGAATGTTAAATCACCATTTTCTTAAATGTCCGAGGAGTGTTTGTTAAAAGTGACATTCTACCATTCTGAAAAAATAGTCACTATTCGGCCCTTTTAAATGGTGGCTTAACAGTTTAGTTTCTAGAGTGATATAGAAGAAAATGATATGACAACAGCACTTTAATCTTCGAATAGTCGTTCTTTTTTTACTCATCCGATTTGATATGAGGGAGCAAAATTGTATTCAATATATTGGACGCGCTTTAAGACTGAATTTCAGTAGAGCTCCCGATAAAATTCGGGGAATATACATTATATCGAGATTAACTTAGAGCTGTTCATTTTAGCTATGTTTACTCACCCAAAGTCTGTCTTGAGCTCGCACGATCAGATCACAATGATATAGGTTTATTATTCACTTCAACAGATATACCACATGCTTTGCGGGAGATATAATGATAGGTTCTGGACCGCAAGCTGGCTTTTATACCAATGTCGTTGAACGAACAAGCCGCGGCAGCAGACCAATACTGTTGAGGATGTATTAAGCCTGAGGGCAGTATATCATTTTCTATGTTTTAAATATGGATCAATAACAAATCCATTTATCTATCTTTTTATCTATGAGGCTAATTTCCAACAATTGCCAAATTATTGAATGAAGGAAGAATAGTAGATTGGCCTAATAATGGTAATAACAGGCCTACCGATGTGACTTCCCTGGGTAAATACGATCTTTAGTGGTAAGATATGATGTTGAGCAACAGTATATTATGAGCTGTCTTTTTCGCTCTACTCTACTTGACTAGACTTGTACGTTGTAACACTCGATCAGGTCGACTATATAAGTAACTCCGTTATTAATGATATAGGCCAATTTAATTTCATGAATTTTACGTTAATAATCCAGTGTTAATACGTTAAGCTAAGAGCCTCTCTCGAAACAGTCACCACCTTTTAACAATAACATTTCACCTCTCAACATTATTTCACCCGCATAACTCATTTATAACCCATAGCCTCTCTTTTACAGGTACATGTAAGAGTACACTAGTATGACTGTTCCATGTCACACAGATTTATATAATTATGTCATATAATTATTTTGTAATAATATCATTTCTCACTGTACAAGCTACATTGTTTATTGTTAATTTGTGATTACTCGAGAAACTATACCACTTGTTTAATTTCTTATTTATATATTTGTTTGTTTTATTTATGTATTGTGAAACAAAATGTTCATGTATATGAATGAAGCTTACTAATAAAATTCAAATTCAAACTTATAAGATGATATGTATAAAGGACATAATAACATACAATTTTATTTTGTACTGATTTCTTTTTATTTATAAATATAACATATTTCCAGTCACTATCAAAATGAACAGACCCTATTTTACTTAAAGTTTTTTTTCTTGACATACCTTCTTCAATTTATAGCTATTATACCTATTTTCCAATCGATACATTATGGAGAAAAAAATTAAAGGGCTTGTAAGTGTTTTTTTTAAATTATTTTGTAACTTCCTCTTTTCATTTCCTAGGAAGTCTACTTTTGGCCGATCAATGTATACATAAACAGATAAATACGTACATAAACAAAAATCTCTTTTTTAAAAAGGACATAATAATAATGAAATAATAGATGAGATTTATATCAATATCCATGTTTTTGAGAGAAGGGACTATTATTAATATACGGTATACAAAAGCGACGATGGAACATAATTCTAGGTCTCTCCGTAGAGCAGAGATCAACTTCAATATAATTTTGGATATTTGTATATATTTTACTTCGGGTACACCAAATAACGATCTTGGAAATAACAAAGCCTCTGAATGAGCTTCAATGAGCTTCAACCTGAACTGTACTATACTACCACACTCAGTGACGTATATGGTTAGGGGTGTAGGTGCTCCAGGCCCCATTGAATGCAAAAAGGGGGGAAAGGAAAACAAACATGGGGAAACAAAAGGGAGGGGACTGATGTATCGCGAATGAAAGACGATACGACCACCTCCCACGCGGGGCCAAGTAAAAGTAGCAGAGGTAAAAATGTGAAATTTTCACCTCTGCTATTATTACCTTTAACATGTTTATTTCTGACATTTTGACCTCCAGGTATTTTACAAAAAAAAACTCCCACACATTCTTCATTTTCGTTGGCTTTGTCAATTCAAATTTCATGTATGGTGAATGTCGGGAGCCCCCCCCCCCCCCCTCCCCCCTCAATTTGTGCAGCCAAGTAAAAATCAACTCTAATTTACTTTCCTTCTTCTCCAAGTAAAAGTGGAATCATCTCTAATTTACTGCTCTGATTCAGTCGTTTGAGTGTGGATTCCAACAGTAGTTAGCGTTGATTTCCACTCTGAAACAAAAGGATCCCTACTATTCACTATGAACATGACGGACAAAGAAAGAGGACAAAATATACAGTTCCTCAGGTAGACAAAGGAACATCCCTTCACTGCTATTATGTAAAAATGTGTAGAACAGGTGTCACATGCATATTCACCTGTTCTACACATTTTTATCTTTTGTCTACCACAGCAATTGTTGAGGGTAGAATGAGGAACTGTATACTTTGTCCTCTTTCTTTGTCCGTCATGTTCATAGTAATTGCTCCTATAGTGTATAAGAATAGATTTCCAATCCTGTTCGCTATTTTAGAGAGTAAATGCCTGAATCTACGTACGCTACGTCACATAATGCTTTATTTTCATATTTTTTAACAGTATAATAATAAATGTGTAATATTAGGTCCATTTATATAGCGAAGCTATATGTACTGTATGAATATACTTTACTGCGCCTAAGACGAAGTATCATAATTACCCCGGCAGTAGCTTAGTCGCCATAATAAGGTGTATAAAGCATGTAGAATTTCCTTTCTATACTGGGTACCCATACTTCACTTGGGTGGAGAGTGGCAAATGTATGTCTTGCAAAAGGACATTGGTACCGCGACGGGACTCGAATCGCGAACAATGTGATCCACAGTCCATTGACGTATCCGCTTGACCACGACACCTCTACATGACTATGTTTAACGATCAGACGATTGAACTAATTAATTTGGTGATTTCTCTTTGCACGATAAACTTCATTGCTCAGGATGTATATGATGATTGCTGTGAAGGCTGGGATGAACATGGTCAAAGACAGGGAGATTGCTGGATGACTACCGTAAAAAGCTTGACCGCTGCAAACAACAAGAAAATCCGAATTAGAGAATATTATCAGATTATCAAACGAGATTAAACATGGGGTATTTGGTGAAGACGGGCTGTAAATTCGTACCTAGTAAAATAGAAAGCCTCCCAACCTGTTTAACAGGGACCACCAGTGTCCTTATATTTAAGGTAATTATTTTCTTCTCAATGAGTGCATGGGCAAATCAGTACGACTTTCAGTGGCATATATTAGCTATGGAACGGTACACGTTCCCCCTATAATCGGATGCCGAAAAAAAAACATTTTTAAAAATAAAGAGCGAGAAAGCGAATAAAAAAGAAGAGAAGAGTAAAAGAGAGAGAGTGTGTGTGTGGGTGTGAGAGATGAAAGAGAGAGAGAGGGAGAGAGAGAGAAGTACAGATAGAAACAGATGGAGAGAGAGAGAGAGAGAGTAAGAGAGAGAGAGAGAGAGAGGGAGAGAAGGGGCGAGAGAGAGCAGGGGAAGTGGAGGAACGTGACAAGAGGTGATAGAACCTCTGTTCCTTCCACCCTCCCCAATCGATGGCCTTATTTCGAATTTCATCTACCAAAAGGGGTGTGCACCCCCGTTATTACCGATGCCCCCTTAAAGATAAACTCCAGTACTGGTAAAAAAAAAATAATAATTCTCACAGAATCAAACGAAACTTACACTGAATGTTCAAGATTACAAATAAATGACATGTGCCAAACAATTTTGGAAGAAAATGTATACTGGCTGAGTAATGAGCATAGAAAGACAAGGAAATCAAGGTAGTACTAGCCCCGACACCATGTGTGTTGTCCCATATATAGCTTTCTATGTGAGTGCTTGTTACTTTACCAAGACTCGGTCAAATTTATTATGATTTTGATGACTCCAGAACCTTGCAGTGCACACCAATACTACATGATCAACTGTTTCTGATCCTTTCCACACCTTTTCTTTCACAATGCAATCGCATTACCAGTACTAAAGTTTATCTTTAATGTCTGGACTCACGCTACATCATTGTAACCAAGGAGTCAATCCCCAATCCTACTTACAATTGAATTCCAGTGAGACAGGTAGCCGTAGCAGACACCAGTGTCAGGATCCCGATGAAAGCGTGGAGGTGCAAATAGGACACTTTTAACCATTCAGGTGCGCATGGTGTGACGAAGATAAACAACGCACATATAAACTGCGACGAGAAAGGAGAAAAGTGTTTGTTTAATATTGGTAATATATCAATATTTCTGTTTGAGGAAGTCATGGTGTGGATGCAAAATTAGACAAATTTAAATCTTAGAATGTAAATGGCAGCATCGAAATTAAGGAACGACATACCACTTTGGATCAGAGAAATATATTGTATTTTTTGTATGCCACCTCCAAAATGTTTTATTTTAAACGCACTCCTTCACCGGATGAGCTTATTGTATGAGTCTACCGTTTAGCACATTCAAATCTTTGTGAGCACTTCGGTATCTTTTTGTTTTTAGCGCCTCTAGTTTTTATTGTAGTTATCATATATCTAGAAAACAATTCCTGTCTTATTTGATAATGGGTATTACAATGACACATGGCACACCTAGGTAAAACTGTACTATAACTTTGAAACTTTCAATTGGTTATATAACTTCTCTGTCAATGTGTCAACAAGGTCAATTAATTATCATGATTTTTCTGACGACTCGAAAAGGACACGAATTTCGAGAGGGGCTGGGGGTGTTAAGCGGGATGTTTAATACCTGTAAAACGAACAAGGTGGTGGTCGCAATGCCCAGCACGGCATGAACGTTGTCCAATGTCTTCCCTATGATGGAGGTAACGGCAAGGTAGATGCCAATGGCTGTACATGCGAGCACGATCATCATCATCACTACATGACATGTTTTTACAAGCTTGGGACGGATAGATAGCCGGTCAGAGATGCGATAGAGGAGTGTGCCTGCATGTGTGAAAGGAATAGATCAAATCCAATCCAAATATTCAGCTCCATGTATTGACACAAAATCCCGTTTTGGATTATCATCAAATACATGAAAATATGAAATGAAAATTAGTCCTTATAATAATCTGAGGGGTATGCCGTGTGTGGAGGCACACTCTGCACAGTGTTGAGCTGGCACACTTCCCCTCTCCCATTTCCAAACCCTAATGCCTTTAAACAAATATTGGCCCCTCCCCCTTTATCTATTTCTGGATTGTTGTCATTTGCCATGTAATTTTTCAACAACCAACGACTCGAAGAACTAATAGTCATCTTCAGTATTCCAAAATTTTAAATTTAAAATGCAATATCATTTTAAGGGGCGTTGTCTATCATGATTGGGGGGGGGGGGGCCTAATTCATACTGTGTTAAAAAAATTCAATAGCCATGACAATAATGATAATGATGACATGAATAGCATAGGTGTTTGCGAGGATGACACAACCGGCCCTTTTCAAACCCAATTTAAGTTTTGAAAAAACTTTCTTTTCATTTCTTATTTTTTAATTCTTTGCTTATGAAAATTTGTCAGTCTAATCCTCCCCCTTAACAGAATGGTATTCAGCTTATTAATACAAAATACTTCACATACACAATAAATATATTGAAACTATATCACTGATAATGTAGGCCTAATGTTGATTATGCTATTGGGGGTTGGATGAAGAAAAAATAGGAAATACATTCAAATACTTACTATTTCCGAAAACGAAAACCATGCCCACCGTCATAATGAAAGGATGAATATAAATTTTTCCCAGAAGGTCCCAATGAAATCCAGATCTAACCGGGTAATAAGCCACCCATACCCCTATGAGGACCACCGATAGCATCCCTAAGATCTCGGCTAAGATGACGAGGGGTGTAAAGAGACGCCGCTTCAAGTCCCTAATAATTGACGGCGCTGGTAGATCCATGATGTCGATGAAAGTCCTTACGAGAGCTATGATGACAAAGAAGGGGAGATCGAGAAAGATATAATGTTGACTAGATGACATCTATATTGGACGCATATGCGGCGCGCTACCTCATTTCCATTTATGTTTACTAAAAGTAATCAAGGTTCCACCAGCTTTCTAGCACTATTTTAACATTACACGGTTTGATCGTGTATCATGGAAACATTATAAAACTACATACACTACATCTGCATTCACATTTTGTACATCACAAAGCACATGATAAATCCAAAGCTTTGTGCTTTTTACCAATCTGTTCACGTGAAAGACACATGTGCAGAGGCGGAGGTGGATTTAACCGTGTATCGTATAAAGCATAATAACTTCAAATGATGCGTTTACCTCTTTATCGCGTAGGTTGATGCACCTTCAAAGGTGAACACTTAAGTATTGATAAATAACTGATAGTACTGAAGTACCCTGATAGTAAATGTAATGTGGAGTATGGTTATGTAAACAGGAACACACGACTGCTGATATACAGTGTGAGTAAACACGTAGAGGGAAGGGCATTGGAACAACGTGAGGGGCCACAAGTCTTAATACCCGGAAATGGCATTCAAAACAAGGCTCCTGATTAGGGGGAGGGTATCGAAAGTTTTCATGACATTTCCCCCCTTCTCCCGTTCCCTTCTCTGTTTGCTCGTTTTTTCTATTTAGTTTATTCATCTATCGGGTGTACACATGCCTCCGTGCTCCCCCTCCTCCGCCTTGCAAATTCGCATTTCATTTCCATATAATACCGGTGCCCCAACCCTGCCTCCAAATCCTCTCAGTGTCCCCTCAGTGGGTGGACCCACGCTGCGCCATTGTTTATCATGAACCCGAAACAAGAGAAAGATTTGTTTTGTCCCCTAGCTCTTATCCTGGGAATAAATTCCCCAATCTGACAGCTCATATATGCTGCCATCTTTCGATCAGTTTTGACCAGTCTAATGCTGATCATATTGTGCGTATCAATACTTGAAGGCCCGTATGCTCGACTTTAGTAACTCCTAATTCAAATGGTACAACCTATAATGACCTTCAAATGCATGTGTTATGGTAATGAGTAACTTATATGCTGTCGAATGATTAACCATTCATAACTGATGCGCTGCCACGAATGAGTGAGCATGCCTTGAAGTCATGATGACAGAAAACAAGTTTTCACTAACCATGCAAGACATCTCAGGGTCACATTGCTTAAAACTTTTTATTTAGCATTAAAGATAAACTCCAGTTCTGGTAAAAAAATGAAAATTAATTATCACAGAATCAAACGAAACTTACACTGAATGTTCAAGATTACAATGGATGTCATGTGCCAAACAATTTTGGAAGAAAATGTATACTGGCTGAGTAATGAGCATAGAAAGACAAGGAAATCAAGGTAGTACTAGCCCGGACACCATGTGTGTTGTCCCATATATAGCTTTCTGTGTACAGTGCTTGTTACTTTACCAAGACTCTGTCAAATTTATTATGATTTTGATGACTCCAGAACCTTGCAGTGCACACCAATACTTACATGCTACATGATCAACTGTTTCTGATCCTTTCCACACCTTTTTTCACAATGCAATCGCATTACCAGTACTAAAGTTTATCTTTAATACTAATGTTTCAGTACACTTACTTAGTACTGCGCACTGTACAATGAAGTAAATAAATGAGACATCCCCAATATGCTGTCGTCGATCATACTAAATGTGTGTACAATTAGATTATGAGCATGTAGCCCATGTTTCAACATTGTACACACAATTGTCTTCTGATATTAAATTAATTTAAACAAACGCACAGATGTAGTTCCTTGAGCAGAAATTCAAAAGGAATTTGCGAGAGGGATCATGGAGAAGGCGATAGAAGATGTATGAGGAAGAAAAGTTTCTTTAGGAGAAGAAAATCATTTCAAGAGGATGGAAGGGTGCAGGAAGGGGCGGACCCAACCGGCGGCATGGGAGGGGGCAAAAGAGGGGCCCAATTCGTGAGAAAATTTGAAAAAACTCGCCAGCCGATATTTCGCTTAATGGGGGGGGGGGGGGTGAGCACTCATTTGTTTACATTTTTTACCCCCGTAAATTTGAAAATCAAGCCGACGGATATTTTTTGGCTAGGGAAGGGGCCCGTCTTTTTCTTTTTTAACAAAGCGGTAACAATTTACGTGTTTTTATCTGATTTTTTGGACAGGGGACGGACCCCCCCCCCCCCCTCCCTCCCTGGATCCGCCACTGGGTGCAGGAGAGCTACAGAGGAGGATGATATGGAAGAATATTGCTGATACAGAGGCATGACGATGGCACATGCGATCCTCACACTACACCCCTCCCCCTTCCCCATCACATTGCGACATAAAAGGGCAAGATAAAATGAGAGAGCAAAGGAAAGAAAAGGAATGTTAATAAAATAAACCTTACTTGTTAGGACTACCAAATAATCCCGTAAAAGAGGGCAAAATCGGCAAAATTATGCGATTGATCGTCAGAATGAGACTTATCTTCAGTTATTCCCCACTTTACCAAATTTGTTTTTCTTCTTCATTATTACAGCCTTTTTGTATGTTCTAAAAGTTATGAATTTTACTCTTTTCGAATTTTTGAATTTCTATAACTTTTTGGTCTGTCCTTATGTCAATTTATATTCCCTTTGTGGACATTCTTCATGAATACAAGCGAAAACATTATGCTTGTTCTGACTATTGCGACAAGGAAATGGTAGAGAAACGACCGGGCAAAGATATTTGCAAACAGCCATTCTCTATTTTAGTATTTACAATATTGTACAACAACAGAGAAAAGCTCAAATAATGCATCATTGTCTTACCTGAGAATCCACTCTGGTTTGGCGAAAACGTAGCCGGGAGAGACGAGGTCCTGTGAAAGCCCACTAAACAAATGCCGGCTTCCAAAAATATCAATTAAGTTCCTTGTATTAAAGCTTTCTCACATTACATGAGTCACATGTGAATGAATTTAAAAACACAACGATATAAAGTTTATTTTATAGCTTCCATGTGATGCCAAATGAAGACGTAAACGTCAGATGTCGGAAGTTGTAAGAGAAGATTTATCTGACAGCATGCAGATTGCCTGAATATCATAATACTTATATCACGGATAGTAAGTAAATAGGTGTGTCCGCCTGTACTTGGTACCGAGTGCACTACCATTTATTAGACTGGAATAAGAGATCAATCCCCTGTATAAGTCTAGATTCTATCAGATATCATTACATAATAGGCATTCTCGTCCATCGATTAATCCAATAAATCTCAGACTGAACCTTGAGCCTATCAATATTTACTTTATTGTCTGTATCAGTTAAGTATTTGTCCGGTCATATCAATGAAATGCTTCATCATTGTTGTCGCATGAAATTCTTTCATTTGTAAAATGGCATGTGAAACCGATTTGTGTGTAATCAATCTTTTTTTTTTTTTCGTACAGTTACTTGCATTAACCGGGCGTTGAACTTTGGCCACATCTTTCTTTTGTAGTTTGTTTCGAAGTTTGGGACCGCGCTTAAGGGAAAATATAAAAACTATACTTCTAGCGACTTTTCAAAGAAGAATTATATCACTGGCGGTTTATTTGCCTACATTAGGAAGATTGCACCTAAGAGGATCTGGGGGGGGGGGGGTGTTTCACAAAGATCCTAAGTTGAACTTATCTCTAAGTTGGACTTAACAATTATGGAAAGCCGCTAGCATCTTTGAAAATATTTTGTAAAAGTTATTTTAAAAGGCATAAATGTTGATTTAAATCATCTATATTTTCTATTATCCAGGAGATTTCATGTTCTTGATGTGGAATCTATGAAAAGTCTAAAACACTTCCATTTTTGCTTTTGGGTATATTTTAGTTTAAGGCTACAAACGGCTCTCCATAATGTTTAAGTCCAACTTAGAGTTAAGTTTGACTTAGGATTTTTGTGAAACACTCCCCTGTAAGCACCGACCCGCTGTGCGAGGCTTCAAACAATGGAATTGGACAATCTAATCAAGAACGTTGTGGCGTAATGGCTCGAGTAGAAGAACCCATTTTAAATCCAAAACACTTTGCATACAGAATTTTTTTTTCATTTGGTTGGGAGTATAACAAAAAAAATCATAACATGAAGTTTAAAGCGTCAACTAATCATAGAAGATAAGCTTTTCTCTGCTTGAATGTGGATTTTCTGAAGCCAAGTGGTACACTACACGGTTTGTCAATATTAAAATGGAAAAAAATACCTTAATTTTATCATTGGGCAATACATATTGTGCCATAGGGGGTATGACCTAGAAATAGGTGCCCTCATTTCCATCCACACACACAAAATGGAAACCAAATGCCCCCAAATAAAAAAAATGCTTCATACTTTCATTAAATGTTCATACTACCTGAAACTAAATCCAAGGGCAAAACAATGGGACTGCCCCATTGCCGGGGTTTTATGTTTATTTTTGTGTTAATTTATCATTTTTTATTAGCTTTATTTATTCATTTATTCATTCATTTATTCATTTATTTATTCATCTGTTATCTTTATATTTGTTCATTTCTTATTATTTATTTATTCACTCACTCATTTATTTAATATTTTTTTATTCATGATCTATTCATTTGATAGTTTGTTCATTTTTTTGTATTGACTTTTATATTTCAAGAATATAAATTGGGGTCCCCCACTCTCTTTACTGTGCCACGGCCACCAGGACGACCTCCCCTGAGGTGGAAAGACCAAATCCGCCAAGACTCTGGATTAAGCCTGGAGGCTGCCCAACACCTAGCCCCGGACAGAAATGAATGGAGGCAGACCACCCGTAGGAGCGCAAGGGGACACTCCGTCCTGAGCACTTAAGTCAAGTAAGTAAGTCACTCTCTTTGTAAAAGTCCTATCTGCATACGCCACCGCAATAAGTATGTTCGTTCTCGTTGTGAGAGTTCATTCCCATCAAATATTGCCTATTCAGAAAAATGTATTAACCTCCAATCAGAAACAAGTCATTACTTTACAATAAAAAAACACACAAGCAGATGATTATCCATGTAATAATAGAGTTTACTTAGAATCTTCAAAACAATTAACAATCATTAATACAATATAACAAGAATTCAATTGACATTATAAAGGACATGAAATAGAAACGAGCATGATGAATCGAATTTGGTCATTTCATTTTAGACGAGAATGCAGATGTAATTATATTCAGAGGTCGTGGGTATTTAAGGTATTTATCACATTGGCCAAGTCAATGCTAACGGAGAAATATATTGAGTCTATGCAAAATAAAAGCTACAGAAAACATGATAATCATAAATATAGCATATATTAATTGATTTAAATTACAAAACAATGCACATTATAATGAAAAGTACAAATCAAAGATAAAATATTTAAGATCATCGTTCAACACTACTGATAATATCAATCTTTCTTCATTTTTGATTATGTCACAGATGCACGTTAATGTGAAAGCCCTTTAACTATTTCCCTCGTATTATATTGAGAAAATATTTTTATTTTTGTTCTGTTAAATTGATGGAAACAATTGAGTTAAGTTATTAGCACACAATAAAAAGGAGAAATAGTCCATGTACAAATGTTTTGCACCGCGTAACATTAATTAATTTCTCATGGGAACTTCTTCATAATCTATTTAATAATGATTAGCAAGTTGAAAATGTTTATCTTCAAAATCTCATATAATGTCATTTAATTTTCAGAATGTTATGTTCCACCCCGTCTTTTTTAAACATTACTTTTCCAAAGGGTCCCAAAATTGCTCCATAAGTTTGTTTTTGAGAGAATATTTTTAAGCACCCCCTTTGAACTTTTCGCCTTCTTCCTACATTAAACATTAAATATTTCATTTATTCATTCTGTTTTTGTGAAGACAAATATGTATATTTTTAAATTAGATTAAATTAAACACTATTTAATCAATTTCAAGGAGGTTCTTTCATAGCCAATCATATAATCATAATAATATTCCGCTTATATCGCGCTTAAAGCCCCACTGTCCTACTGGTAGCTACTTGCTCCCTCTATATAGAAAATTTCCCCAATCGGTGCCTCTTGGTCCCCCATGATCCTCTTTTTCTTATGTTAGTTGAGAGCTGAGTTAATGAGATAGCCACCTGTCAGTGACCTCGCTGTGTGGTCTAATCCCCTCTGGCCCAGTAATGTTGACGGTTGTTTTTTACATTATAACGCGGGATGTTGCGTTGTGGGGCAAAACAATGAATAATGATAATGGTATAATATTGATAATAATAATAATAATAACCAGTTGGCCTAACTCTGCGAGGCTTCAGGCTCTTCGTAATATACCTTCATCTATAGCATTTCAAGAATCTTTTGGGGAGGAACTAGATATTTTTTAAAAATCAGGGATTCTGAACTTGGAAGTCAATTATATTTCTGTATACTCATATTGTTAATCATGCCGCCCATTGTTTATTAGTTCTTCGAACAAAATAATTTAGGAAATAATATATTAATAACGATCGACACGTTAATCTACATCTGAAACAACTGAACCTATAGGACATACATTATATTTGATACACGACCTCTGAATTCCTGACAAAATCATAATACATTGAAATGTTAAAAGATGACCATCACTTTTTGAGCGCACATAAGCACTTCATGATAATGACACCAGCGGCAAACGGTTATCGGCACTCTTTTTCTATTTACAAGCATTTAATGATTTATTTCTAATGTCTCAGCCTCTATGCACGTTTGTCAATTTCCATTGCTTCAGCTATTTTACATCTCCTTTGAGTTTGTCCATATGATCTTTTATCTGAGACAATAATAATAATAATAATGTGTCCAGATTTGATTCGAACACTGTGGCTAAAACTACAGAAAATCAACCAAGGGCATTTTCAATAACCTTGTTTGCCACCCGCTGAAATGTGTTAATCCGAACATGATTTATACCGGGTATTGAAATTATCCTCGACTTGTTTTTTATCGAAAGTCTCTGCGATTGTGTATGGCGGAATAATGACGGTAAGGACAGTGAAACGTTCCGGGAAGAGATTGTTCCCTTATGGCATTATCCGCTTTCAATTCTATAATTCCTTAATCAAATACGAATTATTTATACCGAAATACAAAATCGATTGCAGTGATCTAGGCCTATATCAAAATAATGTGCCACTTAAAGTTCATATTTCCATCAGGTAATATAATCTTTTTGCTGTAGCGATCTTTCGTTTTGTTGAGTCACAAACTGGCTCTCAAGGATAATCTCGCTTTTATTTAACAAAAAAGAAAAAACACCATAAAATTCTCAATCTTTTTATGGATTTTTCAAAAAGAATAAAACCTGGTATGGACACATCCTCCGCCACGACACGCATGAAAATGGTCATGCATTGTTTTCGTATATTAAACGAAAATCACAAAAAAGCTCAAGACACTTGAATGGTGTGGAATTCCCTTAAAACATTGACATTTTATCTTCAGTACACATTTTTATACTAAAGCTACAAAAACAGAGTACCACTAAAACGACACGACTGTCATTCAAATGTATACTACAAATCTTCGAGGAAATTGAAAAAATAATACACAGCAAGATTTTTTTACAAAGACGAATGTTTTTAAGTTATGTCACTTAAATCGAACTTTGTTTCCTATTCTTGCCAGGAATTCAAATTGGATATAATAGCAACCATCAATGACCAACATTTTTTTCCTAAACTCTTGAATTGTTAGCCTTATTGTCCTATTGTATTTCCTTGGAGCTGCACCACCACCACCACCCTGGAAAAGCTGTCCTCACTTTTACTACAAAACACTATGGGATTTGTAATCTACCTACGAAGTCAACTTCAATTGTAAAACTTTGAAAGTAAACCCTCTCGAAACAGGTGGCAAGCAAACCAACATTTCTCGCAAATCAAAGTTCACACCTTATCCCAAGGAAAATAAATGCTAAACTGTGAATATAAATTACGGTCAGTTTGATTTCATATATTTTACCCTGGTATTTTCATAGCCAGAGTAAATGACACTCGCCTCCTTGACTATGTTCCCATGCGTGACATGGTGACAGGGCGCCCTCTGAAGCTTGACGTCTATACTCTATCTACTCGATCTAGTCTGCTCTGAAAGAGTGTTTTACACTAACCGGCTCTCGGTGAAACTGCTTTAATATGTCTAGGGCTGGAGGATACATGTACACTATTTCTGTTATTCTATGTGTTATTTAAGTATTCCAGACTCATGAATTGCCCGAATTCACGAGGAAGGTTTAAATTTAACCCATGGTTTCAATCTTCATTTACATAACTAATGGTCTGAGACTTCTAATATTGGACCTCTGAATGTGTACGCGATGAGATTCGCTAATTTTAGACCATGGGTTATGTAAATGAAGATTCAAACCACGGGTTGAATTTAAATCTCCTTCGTGAATTCAGGCCATTAAATCTCACTTCCGGTGACTGACGATGCTGCTCCACCCTACTCCACCTAACATCAGCCTAGAGCTCGTTTTCAAGGAGAAAATGGGACAGCGGAAAAACTCTCTGTTCTGAAACAATCATTAATTGTGTCAGATTTACTTCAGAAGGAGCAAAATATTTGCAAAAGTTAAAAAAGCATCGTGGTATTAAGCGTCGATTCAAGAAACATTACGTCAATATAGTACATAATTTTTGTAAAATGTAATGAAAGATCTTTTTTTTGTCATGAGAAACGTTGACGAAAGTTCAAATCATTTTTGTACAATGTTGAGTCCGGGCCTCAGAGACGCTGAGTTCAGACTTCGGTCTCAATGTTACTGAATATTTGTCTTGAATCACTATCATTGACATCGTGTTTGGTGTGGCCTTCACTGCAAGCCATATCGCAATCGCATTCCTCCTCATCATCCTCAAAAACATCGCTTTTCTCTTCAGTTCCATCCTCTAAGAGGATCCTCTCATCGCGATCACTGTTTGGAGTGTCATCAGAAGCCTCCTCGATCTTGATATCAATCTTGGTTTTCTCATTCACCTCGACGTCGTTCTCGAGGTCATCGAAGTCGGGTGGATGGTGATCATACATGTTGCTCCGATCTGCAGCGCCATCAGGCGTCGGTCTCGGCTCAGTAGGGTCAGGTATCGCGATGCTGTTGCCTAGGGAGCCATTTCCCACGTGACCATTGGACGAATCGCCTCGCGAGAATTGTTTCTTCAGCGCGAAGAATCGTTCGCCGATCGTCGAGCGCCCGATGCTGGTTTCAAACACGGAATGGTTCTTCATCGAATCTTTCCGAGGCGGTGTCGAACACGATGAGCGTGACTGACAGCTTCGCAATGTTCTATGGGTGCTCAGAGTTCTGTTCAAAAGATGGAGACGCCATTTTCGCTTGACCTCGTTTTTCACTTCTCCGTTCATGAAACAGTAAAGGATCGCTAAGAGAAAACCCTGCAATATAAATTTTTTTAAAAGACCAAGAAGAAATGCCTCATTAGGAAAGACTAACACTCCTATACCATTCAGATTCGAAAGCGTCTGTTTTAAAAATGTTGTTGAAACTAATATAATTACTCCAATGTAATGAAAGCAATTTTCCTACCTGAGCCTTCATTGTTTTATAATTCGATTTTGTGGTAATGTTTTTTTTTATAATGGTAAGGTTAAGTAAATAAAATTGTTATAAAACAGAAGATAAGAAAATGAAAGAAAATGCAATAAAAAATGTATCTGGACTGAGGACATATGAATGTGTCCTTGGTTGCCCGTAAATTTTCATTTTGATATCCATAAAAGCCTTTACCCCTCCCCCCCCCCCCCCCCCCCCCCCCCCAAGTCAGTATACAGTATGGGTGTATTTTAAAAGCAATGACCTCTAACCATTTCCAATCAATGTGTATCCAGGAGTTTACTTTTTCGGGAATTTCATCCCATTCATTTGTATTCAGCCCCCTCCAAGCGTCCCAACGTCAATTCATTGAAACTCATTAAAACAATTACTCTCAAAGGGATTCAATTAAAGGGCCGATTGAACAGGGGCGGCCTTCCGGCACCACCCGGTTTTGAGCCTTTCGTTTGCCCCTGTCGAAATGATCTAGTTACAGATGAAGAAATCGGACCGCAAATAAACGCTAGGAACTATTTTAAATCTATTTTATTCACTATAGAAAAGCTAAGCCAGAGGTCAGTGTCTCGTGGCTATTGAATTAAAACGCCAAATGAGAGCTTGCTAATCGAATTCACAAAATATACGGAGCATTTAAAAGCATTTATAGACTAATTTTAAAAATTGACTCCTTTCCTTATACGTACACTTCTACAGGTATTTCCAAAGTATGATGACAACCGTATTTATTCATTTTCGCCATTGTGCTTATTTTAGATAACTTTTGCAATCTTTTGATCATGTGTGACCTGTGAACAAAGTTTGAATAAAAGAGTCTGAATAAAAGTAATACCATTAATTATATTTATATCTTTATCAAAATGATTGCTTTAAATCCTATATGACATGTTTTCATAATCTTTTGTTTTGTATGTCATCATTGACCATGCCATTTCCCTCCGATTCTCTCCCGTTCTCACTCCCTCTCTACCTTTATATTTTGCCCCCCCCCCCCTGTTCAGGACTGCTCTCGTCAACATTGAGTTCGTAATAAGCACATTTTGTCATGCATACCCTACACAAGTTCCTGGGTTTGCGATTGCAATACATGTCAAAATCCTGATGTTTAATTGTATTTAGTAATGCCATCACGAAGACCTTAAAGATCTAGATGAGGCAATTTCAATGGTCTTTTGCATCACCTTCTGAAATATGCAAACATAACATTGACTTCAAACAGTATTACATAGTCCGACGTTGTTTAAAACAGGTAATACGTCAATGCAATGGCGCTGAACTTAAGTCTGTTAGATCATGTTCAGTATACTCATAACATAATTATGTACTTTGATATTTTTTAATTTTTTTTAAGGCATGGTATTTTACCGACAATGCTACCACTGTTGTAATATATTTTCAATTGCGCCATCTTTCGGTGAAGGCGTAGGTAGAGCGATTTTCGGCTCCCGTACCCAAGCATCATCACACGCATTACGTGCAGTTGAAGATGCATTGTGGGACATGGCTGTCAATACATCGGGGCATTGTGAGCCGCAGATGGCAGTATACGTAAATAAAGGAGAATAACGAGTGAAAGAAAACAACCGTTCCTCTGAAATGATTGTCTTTTTACGTACCTGGAATGGTGAAAGAATGAGTTCGAAGTACATTCTGATATAGACCATCGTGGTATCGTTCGAAAAATGCATCCCAACAGTGATGATGTAATACACTCCAAACAGCGGAATCAAAATCAGCGTCGACTTGGCCAATTTACTGGTAGTAAGAAAATAAATGGAAAAGAATTTCAAAATCTTGAAAGGAAATGCTTGCCTTGTAAGAAAAAAAAAGAAAATTCAGAGAAATCCATTCGTGAAAGTTTCAAACACGAAATCGGACAAAAACAAATTTACAATTTTTTTTTTTTTTTTTTTTTTTGTATTGAGATCCCTAACCAGTCACATAGAATTTTCATCTTAGCAAATGGGTAATATACATGTGAATGGGTGACAATATCGGTAAAATTTCCAACATAAACTTGCTTCAAAAAAATGTTAATATAATTACTAAACATTTCAAAGCCAAACAGGATAATAATAATAATAATAATAATAATAGCCTAATAGTCCACTCCAAATCAGGAACGTATGAGGTCACACTCACGCATGATATCATTTTTGAACAGCCAAGAGGAAAAAAGTTACTGAGAAATAATGAAATAACTCCATATTTTACCGTACAACCGATATGAGAGTTATCCCCCAATATGTGAAAAGCGAATGACCAATTTACAAATCTGAGACTAATAAAGATTCGGTGATCTTAGCATCCACATGGTTTGACCAATAAATTTCAAACTATCGTCATGCCGTCTCTCTAAGTTTTCTTCTTTCACTCATCTCAGCATTTAAGAAAGAGTTGAATAATAATAATAAGTGTGCATCAGACATGCAGGTAATATGGTTGTAAAATATCATCACGATAACAATAAACATGCTGATTATGCTTGTTTTCATACCGTTTTTGTCGTATAATTATTTTGGAAAAAAATTAAACGTACGATCAATAAGCATGTACAGGTCTAAGCGATTAGAAGAGGGAGAATAAATAAGACATGTATTTAAACATGAAAAGACACAAATTACCCAAACCAGACAAAGTAGGATACTGAAGACAAACTTGCCGATCATAATCAGAAAGGGGAAGGGAAAAGTGATGGCGGCGTTGATTCATGTTGATGATAGTGGGGGGGGGGGGGGGGTGGCACATGTACCGATCGGAAAGAAATACACTATACGGGAGGACACCCCCTCCCTCCCCCAAAAACTGTCCTCATGGACAAGCCATTCAGCCTCCCTTCCTTTTGCTTGCAAAAAATGAATAATCTGGCCTTACCCTGTATCATTGTTAAGCGTGACTTAATATTCAAAACAAAGATGATGGTATGACCTGGTTATTAAAACACTTTTATCATCATGCTTGGGGTGAAAACAATTATTAATGAAACGACCTTTTTGTTCCCCCTGTTACTGCAGATAGGAATCACCAAGGTGTCTAATATATGCTATTGGTAATGGGCCGTGGAAATTCGTTCAATTTGAAGAATCAAAATTGACCTTTAATCTAATCATGGAGCCTTGATGTGTTACTCAAGACAACCTGGAGAGCGAGTAGCTGTAAATGAGTCATGAAAAGGTTTAAAACTGTTGTGCCCGAGTCACGATGAAGTAATCGTGAGTAAACTGTAGATTGTTCTTTGCGAACAGCTTTAGTCATAGGTTTCGGTTTAATAAAATTTGGAGTGGACTATTAGGCTATTATTATTATTATTATATGTTATTTTCTACTTTTTTTACTTGTATTATATTCAAGGAGACCTTAGGATTTGGGGATACATTGATTATCTGAGAATTTAATTTTTAAGTTGTTATTTTCTTTAAACCATGCCTTCAAAAATCAGACAAATTCCAAAGTAGGACCATTTTAATAAAAAAACATCCCTTGTGATTAATTCAAAAGGGGGAATGTAAGGAGGAGTAGAGAGAGGGAGAGAGAGAGACACACAGAGAGAGACAGAGAGAGAGAGAGGGAGAGAAAATCCGATTATTTTTGTGTTGGCCTCCTCCCCATACAAAGATGGATCGACGGTTACCCCTACTTACAAACCTCTTTCAGTCACATCTTTTTATTTCGCGTTGAATCCTTCAAAAACAAGTTTTGAAAATCGGATTTACGACTGAAAACTCTCTCCGTACTGATGTACCTTCATCATGTTTATGCAAAGAGGTGGAAAATGCTATTTAAAAAGCTTTTTCTGATTCTTACGATGCAACATGCCACATTCTACTTCAGGGGTCTCAGGTATCAATATAATTTCGTTCTCTTCTGAATATCCGATTTCAACATTTAAAATATAACGCAGGATTAACCCTCATAACTACGCATACATTTTAAGTCAACAGTTACCATTTGCTTCATTCCATGTTTGTATTGAAATAAAGTCGGATTATAGACTAAGAAATGATGGAGAAATCGGAAAACATGGACAAGGTACTAAGAAACACCAAGCTTCCATTTACTCGAACATAGTATAGTCATGTATACCCCATGCTGCAGTCGGACATGCAAACATGATATTACCTTCACAATACCCCGAGCATAGGCATGACATGAAATATTGACCTCGAGAAAATTGAATTTGTTTACACTTTATCTACGAAATTAGAAGAGATTTTTAGTTTTGTTATTTGACATTTTTATTCTGAAATAATAAAGAAGAATTTGGGGGCTTTTTAATTGCTAGATGAAAAATATTTTAAAAGATCAATTCCGCCTTGCTTTAATTCCTTTGCATATGCAAATTAAACGCAATTTATACAAATTTATGTAAAAAATTGACCCCCTTGCAATTCAAGGTAGTGGACAAAAATGTTATATCAAATACATTTATATAGAATCCCCTCCCCTCATTTGCAGGAAGTTCAGACGAGTAACTTGGGATTTTTAGCCCTAATAGATATCTTTCAGCACACTATTTTTAACGTTTATGCAATCAAACTAGCTTTCGACATCTGAAAAAGACGTTACCGACTTGGAATCCTTTTTTATTTGGCCTTAAAGGGACTGTGTAACATTGTTCAGATGAGAGATAGTGGTGCTGAGGTAGTGACTTCAATGCTAGATGTACAATTAAAGATAATCTGAAAATTTGAGTGAAAACGGATCATTATTCATGGTACAAATTGGGAAAAACTGATCTGATCGATTCCTTAATTCTCCCAACTATATTATTCTACTTCTATTCTGCTACTTGTCAAAGCCTGTTCAGCATCAAGACAAGGACAATTTAATTACATTTTAGGTGAATGTAAATCGTCACAAAGTAATAAAATGGCTCTACATTCCATTCCAGACAATTAAGTGTTGACAGATTTTTATAGCCTGTTTTTATGTATTTTTCTCATGGAAAAACCGTTGGGAAAATTCAAAAATGGTTGGGAGAATTTACTGTTAATCACTGTTAGAGGGTGCCTCACATCGACGCCTTCAAAGAAAACCATAGATATCTTTGTGATTTCAGAATTTGTTGCATGTCAGAGGGTTAGTATAGTAGAAGGAATATAGTAAGTAACATTTTATACAAAAATTAAGCAATTTTTTTCATCAACCTTGAACACTGTTACCGAGTCACTTTAAAAATCTTTCAGGACATCATGTTTAACGTTTTTGTAATCAAACTAGCTTTCGACATCTGAAAATGACGTTACCGACTTGGGATCTTTTTTTATTTGGCCTTAAACATCTTTCAGGAAATCACTTTTAAATCGTATGCAATTACACTAGATTTCGACATCTGAACAAGACGTTCCTTAGGTACCGATGAATAATAAAGTGGATATTAGATTGATAGAGGGAAAAACCCTTGTTTTGACAACAACATCACTGCTACATTTCTCAACTGCAAATGTAGTAATACTCACTAGGTTTGCCCCAATGGCACTGCTATTTTAATGCATATCAGTGCTTGTTTCATGCAGGGGTTCAGGCAAGAATAATATAAGGAACTTTTAGATTCTGCACGACGAGAACGTGGACGGCCCTTGTAAGACAATGTGACGTCCTTTTAAGGCACTGGCAGTGACGTCACATTGCCCTAAAAGGGCAGTCCACGTTCTCGTCGTGCAGAATCTAAAAGTTCCTATTCGGAAAGGTTGACCAGCATGCCAACCAGATAAAAAGACGACTGTACGTGAATAATCATGACTAAATGGCTTTATTGTCTTTGGGGGGTAAGGAGAAACGCTGTCTCCTTTAGGGTGCAGGATTGATTCCTGCGAATCCGAATACTAAATGCCTCCGCGTCCCTGCATCGCTACGGAAGATGTATCGCGTACAAACGACATGATATGAAGAGACAGATATCACATCATAGTTTACGTATAACAAGATGCGTTTCATATGTAAAGTGCCTGTAGAGTGTGATTGAGTTTAAGAGGTGTATGATGCGAGTGAGTTTGCAGGCCATGCGAACAACAGAATGCTACCTGTACGTTCTTGCCTCAGCTGCGTTACTCGCTCTCAGCTTAGTGGCCAAGACACACAATATGTGGAGAAACAGGACGAAATTCACCTGCAATAGAAAGAAAACAAAAAGGGAAATTTTAGGTAACTTCAGAGAGGCATGGAACACAATTTCCCTTTATGCTACGGAAAGAAGGGATCATGGGTGTCGATCCTTACGTAATACCTATTGTTCAGGGGGGATGAATGAATAGATCATCCCCCCCCCCTGAACAATAGGTATCAATTACAGATCGACACCCATGGAAGGGATTAAAATCGAAGATGAGGAGGAATTTAACCTGTCGGAGAGAGGACAGCGTTCAAATAGCGCGGTTTAAGGTTAAATCAAAGAAGAGATTAACAAGAGTTAGTGAACGAAATGTTTCTGATAAGTTAAAATCCTAATGGTAATCCTGCTTTTATAGAGGTAAACCATAAGTAATACACGATAGAATCATACATGCGCGCACAACTAGAGCCAAATTTTGTTTACATTATTAACAAATGAAGAAGAGTAATGAAAGAAAAGAGATGTTGTACTAAATGAGAAGAACAGTCATCTTATAGCATCAGAGATATATGTAAAGTAAACATCATGTTGATAATGATAATGATAATAATAATAACTATAATAACAATAATAATAATGATGATAATAATAATAATAACAATAATTATAATAATAATATCAATAATGATAATAATAGAACAATTTGAAACCAATAATAATAATAAAAACAAGTTTAAAAGTATTCACACAATGATTATAATATAACTGCTATCAAATCTGAGTATCATTTTTCAACTTAAATTTTAAACTCTACACTCTCATACGTTATAATGTATCTCTTAGTCATTTTGGTTTAATTATACGATTTCTTTTTGCATGTAAGCAAGAAAATAAACAACAATGAATTAAAAAGATGGACTCGTGGACTAACTTTGCAATGTCTATATTTGATTGTTATTAAAGGTCGAAAAATGTTTAGTTCAAACCAAATGATACCGTGTTAACTGTTGACCTACATGTACAGTGCGTCCCAGAAAAAACGAAACCGAGAATTATCGATGTTTTATCATAACTTAATGACATTTATAATTGATAAATGACACATATTTGAAAAGCTTAGATCCTCCTCTTACATTTGATGCAACTCATTATGATGCATATTTCACGCATGAGTGATTAAAATCAATTTGAAGAGAGGAAACCAAAAAGTCGTTTGGCGGGCGGTAAGTGAATTTCAAAGAGAAAATCACATTTCTAGAAAGTTGAGTTTCTGCCCTTTCATATGATACTTCAATCAGGAAAAATGAATAAGGAATTACAAAGTTCTGTTTGTTTAAAGTAACCCTTACATTTTCATAATTTTAGCAAACAAATTCGTTTTCACTGGCTGCCTGCCGTAGCAAAAAGCAGAATTGACCAAAGACTTAACTCCGTTTCATTGACAATCAGCCATAGGCGTAGATCTGTAATTGATACCTATTGTTCAGGGGGATGATCTATTCATTCACCCCCCCCCCCCTGAACAATAGGTATTACGTAAGGATTAACGCCCATGCAATCAGCCATGCATGAAGTCTTTCGTCTACGGCTGATTGTCAACGAAACAGAGATAAGTCTTTTTTTAATATCGTTTGTTGATACGGCAGGCAGCCAGTGAAAACGAATTCGTTTAATCAAATTATGGAAATGCAAGCACTACTTTAAACAAACAGAACTTTGTTATTCCTAGCTCATTTTTCCAGATTGAGGTGTCATATGAAAGGGCAGAAACTCAACTTTCTAGAAATGTGATTTTCTGTTAAAAATTCAGATATCGTCCACCAAATGACTTTTTGTTTTTCTCTCTTCAAATTGATTTTAATCACTCATGCGTGAAATACGCATTAATATCAGTTAGATCAAATGAAGGAAGAGGATCTAAGCTTTCCAAATATGTGTCATTTATTTATTAATTATAATTGTGATTAAGTTATGATAAAACATCGATAATTCTCGGTTTCGTTTTATCTGGGACGCACTGTATAATAACGTACCGAAGAAAAACAACAACATATAACAAAATTTAAAAAAAATCTAAATTGCAGGGTAAATCCTGTAAAAGAATGAAATGTAATGTATATCACTCAGACAGGAGTAATCGTGTATACTCCAAATAAAGCTTACCTCTAGCTATTCCTTCCTCTAAAAACTCAAATAGAATAAAGGTGGGAAAAAAGCACACTATTTGTTTGCATCGTGCACTGAAAAAGGCAATATGATAAACAGAACAACTATATTTGTTTCAGAATACTATGAATAAAAAGACGATAACATGATCGTCACAAATCCTTGTCCACAAAATCGCCAAAGGCTTTAGGTGTGCTTTACATTTTCTCAACATTTGCCGCGAGATGTTGACAAAATATAATGTTACAGTAGTCATGTTAAACAGTGTAAACATTGCAACTGTCATAACTTCGCTATATGTTATGTGTTTTAAGCGAGGAAATCAACGTGTTTACTCTTTTGTAATATAAAGTTATTAGTAAAATTCCGAGAATAAAAGATTTCTGGCTCTAAAATACTGAAATATCAAAGGCCCCCGGATGTTTATATGAGATCGTTATTGATTATTGTTGCGCCTTGCTCTGGATTCATATAAAGAAGGAACAATATGTCACTTGGTCTCCGGAGATAGAAATATGAGGCCATGACATTATCATATTACTACCTATGCAGGACGTTATACAAAGGATGAAAAGTTCAATGAAAAAGAGAACGTATTTCTGTTTGTAAACATCCAAACGTAAATGTTTAACGTAGTTTTGGACCGAAGTTTCCACAAGTCGGATTCATAAATCAGGATACGGGACAAGAAAAGCATATGATAGCCCCCTCTCCCTTTCCTACACCCTATCCCTAACCAGTGACCTTGACGATTTACATTTCATTCACATTGGTGTCGTGGACAAGTAGATACATCGTCGGACTGTCGACCTCAATGTCCGCGGCTCGAATCCAGCCGCGGCAACAATGTCCTTTATCAAGACATTGCTCTACATTCGCCACACTCCACCTAGGTGAAGTAGGTGAAGGAACCGGTAGGAAGGAATTCCTTGAATGCTGTGAGCACCGAAATCGGTAGCCTAGCAGAGCCGGGGTAATATTGAAGCGCTTTGAGCACCTTGCAGGGTGGATATGTTCGCTATATAAATATCCAATATTATTATTATTGTAAGACTCCCCCCCCCCCTTTTTTTTTTAAACCAGTGTACGTGACAATTTGAAAAAAACTTTTGTAAGGTGATGGGAATAAATATTATTATTGTTCAAAATACCTTTGAGCCCCTATATACTAAACCATCAGCAGTGGTTATTTTTACATTACAAGACAAAGAAAAACGCTCTAATTACTTAATATATAACCATGCCAAAAGGTTAAACAGTATGTTTCAGATTCGATAGCACAAGTTTTAGGGTACACATCTAAAATATATGATAAAATCTAATAACATTAGAAGTTGTACCCTATGGGGTTCAATATTACACCTTAAAGAGTACGGTAACTTTGTCTTAGATCCTTTAAAGAAATCCTTGATTTAGCTCATGCTGCAATGATAATTATAAACCTTTAGGTCAGTCAGGAACCCCATGACTTTTACAAGCCGATCGCCTGTCTGATTATCAAGATATTTATTATTGAAAATCAAAATCAAATTTAGCATTTACCAAACGGTTTTCATAAAACTACAGTCTTTTGGGGAAAACGAGTATGGTAAAACCGGTCACTCAAAGGTTTTTATTTTTTGAGGCACTTCTTGATCATCTTGAAGCGCGATTTTTAGGGCTTCAATATAACATCATTTCACAAACACTGATAACACGTAGGGCCGTGCATCTCAGATTTAACATTGTTAAACCATCCCTGAGGGACATATGTCGTGGTTCAAAGCTAAATTGCTTTTGTATTAGATAATGTACTTACGATAACAGATATCATGACGGGTGCCTTGATTATCCAGTAACTTGAATCTCGCGTGACATCGTTCCACCAACACCTACATAGATAAAATGATATGAATGTTATCAACTTAGACTAGAACTTAATAAAAAGAACATAGGGGAAAAAGCATGATGTGTTCGGGTTCGTATCTGTCAAGGCAATTTACCAATGGATGAAGTATGTGATGGAATAAAATTACTTATATGATTTGAGAAATTGTAGACACATGATTGCCCGTAAATCAATGTGCCGTTAATGTTCGCTGTGTAGTAAGGTCAATGTCCATCTCCATTTGGTTTTCAAGGTATAGGCATTAATTTGAATCTAGGATAATAATTCATTAGTAGTAGAAGTAGTATAAGCACTAGTAGTAGTAGTAGTAGTAGTAGTAGTAGTAGAAGTAGTAGTAGTAATAATAGTAGTAGTAGTAAACCTAGTTGTAGTAGTAGTAGTAGTAGTAGTAGTAGTAGAAGTAGTAGTAGTAGTAGTAGTAGTACAGTAGCAGTAGCAGTAGTAGTAGAAGTAGTGGTAGTAATAGTAAACCTAGTTGTAGTAGTAGTAGAAGTAGTAGTAGTAGTAGTAGAAGTAGTAGTAGTAGTAGTAGTAGTAGAAGTAGTAGTAGTAGTAGTAGTAGTAGTAGTGTAGTAGCAGTAGCAGTAGTAGTAACAATAAATGTAGTCTTGGGGGAGGGGGTTGCTGGGGGTTGCTGCTGTTAATAGTGGTAGTTGTGTTTCTATCTTGTCATAAAAGACGATAAGGTGAAGAAGAAAAAAAAGGACCGTCATCCGCAGGCTTAAAGTAGACAAAGAAAAGGTATGGCAAACCGGTTCTCAAAATCCTATATATATATATAACACCTCTCTATTTCGGTCAAAATGTATGCATTTATGTGCAAGAAAGGCATATTGTTTAATAGCATTGGTTCATGTTACTTGCTGGATAAGTGGACATAACGGTGATTGATTGTAAAGGTAATAGCTTCAGAGAAGACAAGTGAAATCGTGTATCCTGTTTATCAAAGCTTCTCATAACCTTGGTTAGCCGAGGAACTTGGAAAGTATCGCTTGCTCTACGTTTGGAAAGATTGGAGACGCAGGCGTATTTCGTTGGCTATGTATGTGGGTTGGTGTGGGTGCGTGTTCGGATACGTGTGAGTGTATGCGTGTGTGTATGTGTGTATGTTAGTTATTCTGTGTATTTTTCTTTGATTTTGTTGTTGTTGTTGTGGTTGTTGGTATTACGTTGTTGTTTTTTTCAGCTATAGGACTAATGATGGAGAAAACACTGTGTCGAAATCAGGCACTCACATACACCAACATTTGAAAACAGTGTCAACAGTTAATGTGAGAGCACTGTATGGTATGTGGTAAAGTGTAAAGTACTCTGTCGACAACAAACGCCAAAATTTGTACAAACCAAAATTAGACCACAAAGGAGATTGGACATATTTCATATTGAAGAGAATGTATAAAACATTGTATTCATATAGTATTCAAACTGTAGAATACGATTCGAAACAATATGGCCACAGAGAGGGCAACAGGCATGAACAATCAAGGAGCTCCCTGAACCTCCTACGTACAATGTTTAAAGTCTAATCAGCGTTTGTCACAATGCGTGATACAGTGTTAGAAAATGTTGCCAAAGAGAGAGATGAAACAAATGTTAACGCCTTTTTTTTTTCTTCCTTCTTCACGGTATGACAACCGAAACACTTTGGAACATTGTCGATCAACGACAATTTCTGAACACTCTTGCTCACGAAAATTTAAACAATGTGGAATACTACGTTATTGACTTAACTATAAAAGAACCATGCTTGCGTATTTATCGGATCTCGCGTCAGATTTCAAACCCTTCATAAAAACCCTCCCCATAATTCCATGCCCACACTAACATCCTGAGCGTCTCAAACAACATGAAACTATATACGTGTCCTTAGCTTTAAAAAAAAAACTTAGTGCAAAAAACAGTGTGTGAAAACATATGGAAGAGCGTGAACAGCGTAACATGCGTTAGCACTTTGTAAATATGGACTAAATCCTCACTGTGACCACATGTGCCACAATATATATACTAACTTACCACAGTGCTTCATACATTGTAACAAAATGTATTAGAGTCGAATGCATTTTCCAAACTTGTTAAACAACGGGAAAGCTTATGTGACAATGCACTGTGCTCTCTGTGTGCAGCTTTCCATGTATATAGGGTTTCTTCTTTGTGGCCAGATTAAGCAATATCGTTATTCGGTTTAATCAGATATATCAGCTGCCTATTTTTAGATTTTAATGAAGAATGTTTATCTGAATATGTAGCGAGCTTGATAAACGATATATGTGTTTCCTCTCACTTTTATTTCTTCAGTATTACCCAAAAAGGGATTTTCTTGGGTGCTTTGTCAAAAATAATTGTTTTCATGGAATTGTTCTGAGCCTCGTTCTCACCATGCGTTATCATGGCAGACTCGTACTGCCCCGCAAAATGCAATGTATCACTAAAATGCTTGGGTACAATAATGAGAGTCAGTGGCGTAATTACAAGGGACGCAGAGAGAAGGGGCGGAGGGGGGGGGGGGGCATGAAATAGATTCCCTCCCAGACGCTCCCCTTTTCGGTGGCCTTGTTAACTCACATTACGTCCTCCAAGTTAGATCGATGCCCCTTCCCCCACCCTCTATAATTCCAGCGCCTCATTTACTGTACCCTCGCTACACCATGGGGAATGCACAGGGAAGCCTCATTTGATGTCAACTACGGAATCGAGGGAATTCTCTGTTTAAGATAACATAATTGATGACGGTGTTTCGTTACGCTTATTGCTTCCCTCCTAATCCCAAGAAATACCACGCCCGTCGAGGTTGAAATGCATGTTTTCTTCGATTTTATTAGTAAAGGCAAGACATCGAGTAAGGGTGGTCTGAGGACACGGGTTCGGGTAGCAAGTCTCTCCATCAGCCGAAGGATCCAATGCAGTTCATTCACAGACATTGCTAATTCTCAAGTGATATGCGGTACATAATAAAGCAGAATCCGGTTGGGGGCAGTGTTACCGATCGTCAAACACTATATGTGATGAGTGGATTATCCTTTAAAGGGTGTATTCACTGTGATACCCTTCACCAAAGAAATGAAGTCATTGGTGGTCACAGAGAAGAAATGTGACCTTCTCTGTAACGAGGGTCGAGTTGTGTAAAGTCGATTTTCGTAACGATCGGACGAGTCTTAAACATCAGGTCATTGATTGTGATAGTACATGTTCGTTGATAGTTACTTTCAAACTATAATATTATACGCTAAAAGAAATGCATGGGCTCCATGGTGTTTCTTATTTTCTTACTTTGATTCGCTTTAATCGATTTCTATTCGTCAGGTTCATTTGCTACCTGGAATATACCTTTAAGTATTTGTCGTTAAAACCCCTCTAACGTGTTGAGAGCCCCACACATTTGATGGCAAAATTAACTTAAATTGTATCAAAATATTTGTTTAAAGAATGGCATTTAAGACACATTTCTGCAAGGATTTACAAAACAAATGTGTTTATAGTCGAATAATACGAATTTCAGGTTTTCTGCGTACGACAGAAAATTCAAATTATCTATTACGTGATCAATATTTGTCTTTTTTTTGGGGGGGGATCTTTGCAGACGTGTGTATTCAATGACACCCCTTCCACATTATGATACAATTCAAGTGAAGTGTTGCCATAATTTTTTTTTTCTTTTTTTCCAACACTTATGAGGGGCTTTAAAGATAAAGTTGAGTTCTGGTCATGCGATTGCATTGTGAAAGAAACGGTGTGGAATCGATCAGAAAAAGTTGATCATCTAGCTTATAAGTATTGGTGTGTACTGCAAGGTTCTGGAATCATCAAAATGATAAGACATTTGGCCTTGTATTGGTAAATTTACAAGCACTGTACCGAAAAGATGTATACGGGACTACACGAACATGTGGCATAAAACTCCGTCCCGATTTGTATGATGTTACATGCCATATTTAGAATATTAAGGCATTTGAAGAGCCACGCTTTACAGGGAACATTTTCTGATGTTCTTCCACACTTGCATAATAACAATGATAACGCTCCCAAATTATGTTTCACCTCTTCCCAGAACTCAACCTTCTCTTTAAAGCTGGTAATACGCTTATTCATTATCATTAACGTCCGCGAAAGAATATATTTGCAATGTCCTTAAAATGCTTCTAGGAAGATTATGTTGCACTTTGCGTTATGAATGATGGATCAATATTTTTCTGGAGCAAGTATGCATTAGAATAAGCAACATTTCCATAGAAATGTTCATAACTAATGTTAGCACAACCAAGAGAAAAATTGTTCTTGAAAATAGCAGCACGCTGATCCGATTATGAGACTTATTCTACATGCACAGACTCTAATTTGAAATATAGACATGTTTTACATAAAATCTTGAACATAGCCTAACTCCATCAGTCCCTGTCCGTGACAGATGGTCAGGATCATCTACAGTGCAGGGCCTATGGACTTTGGTCTCTATCTAGTCTCCTAGCTCAGACACTCGGATAATCATTACAACTGCCAATGGTTTGTGCCAGAAAACTACATGTCACATGAGGCTCGCGGTGCGTAGGCATTGTTTGAGCAACATGGCGCCAAAAAGGATAAACTTACCCCGATGACTCTTTGAACGATCGCACTATTGCCCATGGGACCACCACAAATGCAGGGCAACCTGAAAAAAAAAACGTCAGAAATAGAGTCACCAAATTAATCAATGTTATGAAAAGAGATACAAGAAATGCAGTTTATCAAACTACTTATAGAATGTTTTAGAAGGTTATCACATGAGCAGCTTTTCCATCATTGTTGTTTTTGCTCGTTTGGTGTTGTGTTTTTACTGCTTGCCAAAAGCATTAGAACGCTTCAAGGTTGCAAGGTCATGAAGTTAGCGGGTTATTGATGATGAGTATTCAATATGGAAAAAAAGGGTTAAAATGCCTGTTGCACACGAGGCGTTAAGCCGCGTCATTTACCTGACGAAAGACTACGTCAAATTCCGCTCCAGTCGTATGAGGGAAACATCGCACAAAATGATAGTGATTGAAAAGTACAAGAATTGCGTTGATAGTGAGTATTAAAAATGAAAAGGGGTAAGAATGCCCGTTGCACACGAGGCGTCAAGCCGCGTTATTTACCTGACGCAAGACTGCGTCAAATACCGCTCAAGTCGTCAGAGGGTAACATCGCACAAAATGATTGTGTCTGAAAAGTACAGGAATTGCATCGAGTATGATAATTGCATATGGAAAAGGGTTTAAATGCCCGTTGCACATCATTTACCTGACGCAAGATTGCGTCGAATACCGCTCCAGTCGTATGAGGGTAACATCGCACAAAATGATGGCGATTGAACTGTACAAAAATTGCGTCGAATTATTGGCGTACAGAATTGACAAGCGCAGGATAAGACGCGATCAAAAAGACGCAACAAGAAACCCAATCTTCCGACATTACAAACATTTAAGAGAACGCCTGCTTGGCTGAAAGGGATCCGGTAATTTTGTCTTAGATCCTCGCCTGTCTGATTATCAAGATATTTATGATTGAAAATCGAAATCAAATTTTGCGTTTGCCAAACGGTTTTCATAACACTACAGTCTATTGGGGAAAATGAGTATGGTAAAACCGGTCACTCAATGTTTTTACTTTGTTGAGGTACTTCTTGATCAATTTGAAGCGCAATTTTTGTAGGGCTTCAATATAACACCATATCAAAGACACCGATAAAACGTAGGGCCGTGCATCTCAGATTTAACATTGTTAAACGATTCCTTTAAGGCCTACTATGAACCTGTAAGAGACAAAAAAATGTGACCAGGATGGTGGTAGACATTTTGTAGAAGAACGAGCATTCTAAAATCCGCCTCACCTAAATAGTTCACTCACCATCCGCTCTGAATACTGATGATGATGGATGCGATGTTAAAAATAGTGGGATGAACTAGAATTAGCATGCCCCCAACTCAACATAGTGATGCGGCTACGCGAACGACGCAGCCTACTTAATCAATGTGTCTACATACATGTTGAATTTTTGAACCATTTGAACTATTTATTTTGAACCATACGCTGCCGACATCGTAATAATGTTCGAAAACCAATGATTCTGTCAAGTTGATAGCCCTCTTTGTCTGATTAGCCCGAGCTAATCAGACCAAAAAGGGAAACTAATGTGTCAAGTGTCGATTTCTATTTATTAATGGTTATTCTTGGAATCTTGGTATTAAACAGAATCAAATTGAATTCAATATTAAGTGAACCTTCGTCCAAAAACCTAAATACTCTATTTAATTAGGTTTTAAAGTTTCATTTAACCAACTGCTTTAAAAAATGTCTTCTCTATTAAGAGTTGTTTGCCTATTATTACGTTGATTATGTTCCTATGTCTGTACCACAGCTCCAGATCGCTTTCTGAGACTCGCGGCGGCGTACATGAAGATAACAAAAGGGTAATAAAAGAACTTGCGATGCCTTTACCCGGTGCCTTCTCTATCCTGATGGATAAAATTCCACTTTCAGCATAGTCCGTTGTAGGCATTCAATAAGAGATTGTAGCATCATATTCGAAATAAGACAATTTTAAGGGCTTTCTTATAAATTCAAAATGGAAGATATTGGATGCTGTCGATAAACCTATCCTCGGGCAATGCAACGTCAGTCAGGATTTACAAGCGATTTAGAATTCCTGATTTTCATTTTGGAATTGAATTTCTCTGCATTCCCGTAAAAACTCTGTTATTCTGCAGCCCTTTTTCTTCACTCATCCTCATTATTAATGGATAAGTATTTTTACATTGCACGGACATGGTTTGCGACGCTAGGAGTTGAACGCCAAGAGGTCTTTATCGCACAATGCGATGGTTACAGATCCCTTCCCGGGCGATGTTTATCGTTTTTTAGCCACCGCAGTGGCGCCCCTGGTTTTGGGAAGACGTACGGTGTACTGAAAGCGATGACTTATAAAGGAAATTCCCATGATACTCTCGCAGGAGGAGATTGATGAGAAAATAAGGAGGAGAAAGGGGACAATACAGATTAATGAGCGCGTCTCCTCCTAGTTAATGTATAAGAACTGGCAGGATGCGATAGCAAAGGGAAACGCCGTTAAATCAAGAACAGTAAATAATGTAGATCGTCATGGGAAGGAAGAGAATGAGGACATTTTAAAACGTAATGGCGAACTTTAAAGGTACTATGTGCCATTTGTAACCAACATAAAATTATGTAGAACTTTTCAGGAATTGTTAATATGTCACGTATGTCCTATCTGTTAAAATTTTTACGTTAGCAGTGTCCTATTATTCAAATTATGCAAGGAAACCCGTATACTTTCTAGACTTCACTGTCAGACACTATTGAGTGACGTACTGACTTCTTTTGTTTTCTTTGGTAATAACATACATAAAATGAGCTGTAAAGGTACATGATCATGTGTCTTCATCAATAACCCACTTCTTGTAATGGCCCCCAAAAAAACTGATTGAATCTTTGCGCAGCACAAGACGCCTTACGCCTTAGGGTCTGAAAATCAGACTATTACTTATTTGATTGCAATCACCGAAGTCGATCTAACAACTAATGCTGGTTATTTTCTCACTAAAATACATTTTCAAGCCCTTTCGTTTTGTGGGAAGTTCTAAATTAGTAGTATCTTTCAAATGCCATTGAAATTTAACCTTTTTCATTTATTTGGCTACCAAATGGAACATAGTACCTTTAAACGACATCGACATGAGTTTAAAAAATCAAATCAACTAGACATCCGGTGCAATCGTCATTCTGAAGTCGGTGACATAAATCTATCGAAAGGATTTGAAGTTTTTAAATGACAAAGTCCTAAGTCCTGTCTCTTTAACCCCCACCCCCCCCCCCCTCTCTCTCTTTCGCCTTCATCTTTCTCTCCCTTTCTCTCTCTCTCTCTCTCTCTCTCTCTCTCTCTCTTTCTCTCTTTCTCTATATATCTATATCTATCTCTCTCTCTCTCTCTCTCTCCCTCACTGTTTGCCACTGTCCTATTCTCTCATTTTCTCTCACATCTCTATTTATTTATCTTTCCTTCTTTCTCCCAATCCCTACCCCTGCCTTTATATTTGTCTACCTCGGACTCCCAATCTCCCTGCATCTCTCTCTCTCTCTCTCTCTCTCTCTCTCTTCATCTATTTTTCTTCCCGTCTCTCCTCCCTTTTCCTTTTCTCCCACCTGTCTCTCTCTGTCTATGCATCTATTTTGTTTCTTTGTATTTTCCTATCAATGTTTCTATCTATATGTCAATATATCTTAGATCTATTTTCAAGTTCCTCTGTCATGTGTTTTTACTCATTCCCTTCCTGTCTCCGTCTCTCTAAGTCTGCATCTCTCTTCTACGTCTCCTGGGCTTCTTAAATATTGACATTCATGTATCTATAACACTCACATGGCCGACTTAAACCATGTCTCGCAGAACATTTTCTAAGACTAAGTCCCATGAGCAAATAAAATGAATGATTTCGGAATGAAGTACTCAAAATCGCATCACAAATATAACTAATCCCATGCAGACAATGTACTGATAAAAAACATGCAGACATAATGTCTGACGAATAGTCATTGTCAATGCCCCGTACATACATGCAAGACTCTTAATTTACCAAACTCTCTTACGAAGCTACGTTTTCATTTCACTCCCGGTTCGGAAAAACAGTGAATAAATACGTCTGAATATGTGACATTGCGTCATAACAAGGCTTTCCCATGGCACATCTCCAATCGCATTGCATTAACATGACGCATTGTGAAGAAGGTAAAGATTTATAATGTTGCTTGAATTGAAAATTCTTTACTAACAAAAATATATCAACCATGAGGCATAGCAAGACAAATGCTAACCCTCAATCAAAATGACAATGAAGGCTCTATACGGAGCATTTTTACTGTGAGTTAACGAATAAAACGATCAATCAATAACAAAATTGAAGACATTTTATTTTTATTTGCAAAATATGGTAATCAATTGTGATTCAAAAGTCGAATCATGTATAATTCCATTATAATAGCACATCGTTGAGCTATTACAGATAGGTTTTAGCAGTCTTTTAGCGTAGGTATGAAATAAGAAGTCAACTCATATGGTCGGCACTCAATGCCATAAACTTCCATGCATTTGACATCGATGATTTTTGGCATTACATGTTTGCCATAAAACTCACCCCATCCAAGCGCGATGTATCTGTAGATAGACTTCTCTGAAAATACTGCCAGTGTGATTAATGAGTGGAGATAAACGCCCTCTACCAGCAGCCAGTAAAAATTTGCCACCAGAAAGTACTGGATCAGGGTAAAGGCTACCTTGCATCCCGGATTCTAGAAATTGAAGGGGGAAAATCGTTCAGGGTTAGTCTTGTTCGTATGCATGATGGAACAGCTAGAAATGTACAGGAAAGTGTTGGACTGTTGTCATTCTTTCGACAACTAGAGTTCTGAAAAGAACTGTTATGGGAAGGAAGAATGCCAACGTTTTGGCAATGTAATGAAAGGAGGATAGATTTACAGTAAATGAAACCTTTTGGAGTTGAGTATTAACGGAAAACTTTATGACCTTTTGGGTAAATCAATGTGAAGCCTTTAAGGCGATCGCAGATACCGTATATCGAGAAATCGACATGCGGGCAATTTCATTAGCCTTTTCCGTCACATGTTAATATTTTTTAACATTAAAGATAAAGTTGAGTTCTGGTCAGGCGATTGCATTGTGAAAGAAACGGTGTGGGATCGATCAGAAAAGGTTGATCATCTAGCATATAAGTATTGGTGTGTACTGCTAGGTTCTGGAATCATCAAAATGATGAGAAATTTGGCCCAGTCTTGGTAAAGTTACAAGCGCTGTACACAAAAAGATGTATATGGGACTAGACGAACATGTGGCATAAAAATCCGTCCCGATGTTTTACATGCCATATTTAGAATATTAAGGCATTTGAAGAGCCATGCTTTTCATGGAATATTTTTTTAACTGATGTTCTTCCACACTTGCATAATACAATGATAACGCTCACAATTTATTTTTCACCTCTTTCCAGAACTCAACCTTCTCTTTAATTATGATCTATTGCGTAATCCGAACGTGATTTATGTTGGGTTAACAATAGGGTATTGAAATTGGCCTTGTGTTGGTTCTTCAAGAGTCTTAGCAATCGTGTTCCAAAAAAAGACAAATCACCGTTCGTCAGGAATAGATTACAATAGATGGCTAGTCAATATATATGATAAACCATCCCCTTTGGCGGCTTTAGCTAAGTATTCTATAAACATATATTTGCTTTTAATAATTATTGAGCCTAAAGTTAAGTTTCTGTATACAATTTATCTTCTTTTTATCAGGGAAAGGGCAATCAGCAGAGAATCGAGTTTCAAAGTATTCCATTCGATTAAAGTAACGTATATTTTCTTCCATTACTTATTTTTGTAATGACAAAATGTCAAAGTAATAAATTCATGCGCTAAGACATTAGTAATTTGAAGAGCATATAAACACAATGAAGGCGTAAGTTCCCATTAGGCCGGGTCTGCATGTATAAAACAAGACAATGTAATTACAAACGTTTAAGAGATTCGGATTAGACGAAGGAAGTGAAAGAAGGGGAATGAAAGGGGAAAAGAATTTATAGTAAAGAGGTTATAAATGAACTGCAACAATAAAGATCATAGCGTGAAATGGCAAGATTTGAGCGAAGAGCACAAAGTACAGTCAAACCTGCTTTTATAGTGACCACCTGTCTACAACGACCACCTCTTTGGTTTCCCTTGAAAATGGTTTCTCATTGAAACATGTACTAAAGAAACCTGTCAACAAAGACCAATTTTCGTGTTTCCTTTGGGCGGTCGCTATAGACAGGTTTTATGTATTATGATAGACTACTACTTGAATCTCACCCCTCTATCTACAGGTAACGAGTCGTTCCCGGAATCGGCTCGGAGCTCGGCCTGGAGTTCGGATTTGAGCAAGCCGGCTTCGTTCTGGGCCTGAATGATGTCCCGGATGAAGACAAAGATGGCACGGAGAATGAACGACATGAAGAGATGCATGTGGATCATGTTACGTGTACACCTTAGCTTCCTGAAAGAAAGACAAAAAGAAGGAAGTAAGTATACTGTAATGTCCGTCGCACGCGTCTAAGAAACATGAAGGAGAAAAGTCTTCCATCGGTCGTAGACAAGTTGTGGAACTGGTTTCCTGCTATTGTACATATTCAAGAACATTCGGAAGTCCCATTTATTTTGTTAGCAAACACTGGATTGTATCGCAGACGTAGCCCAAATGCAATGGGATAAAAGCGTTTTATCAAATACCTTTGGAATCGGCTTGAATGCGTCCTTTTAATGGCGTTCTTAGTTCGCTAATCAAACCTGTCAAGTTAAATTGTCCACTCGTCAGTATTTCAAGGAAATGATTTGCACTGTTCATTTTGCATTAACGGTTTGTACGATATCCATCTCACTTGGTGCGTCAAAGATCGCACCAGTCACTGACGCATTACTGCGTCAGACAAATGAATCTTAGCCTGGAACGGGCTTAATAATGCTCAAGTAGCAATGGTACGTATCCAGAAATTGATAACATACAGTGGTAGAGAATCCTTCCCTGGGGGTGTTTCACAAAGATCCCAAGTCGAACTTAACTTTAAGTTGGACTTAAAGATTATTTTAAAAGCGAAAATTCAAGAATTTTTGATTTTTTAATAATTCCACATCAAGAACATGAAACCCCTGTTGGTAAAAGAAAATATTAAAGAGTTGAATCAACATTTTATGCCTTTTAAAATAACTTTGCAAAATATTCTCATAGATGCCAACGGCTTTCCATAGCTGTTAAGTCCAACTTAGAGATAAGTTCATCATAGGATCTTTGTGAAACACCCCCCAGATTGAGGTGGGGGTTGATCGTATCTGTCCAGCCCAAGCTGCTATAAAGCTATAGTGACTTCTGTTTTAAAGGCCCACTGCACTACTTGTAGCGACTTGCTCCCTCTTTATAACAAACAATGCCTAATCGGTGACCATTGGTCCCCCATGATCCTCTTTTTCTTATGTTAACTCAGAGCTGAGTTAATGAGATAACCACCTATCCAGTGACCTCGCAGGGCGGTCTAATCCCTCCTGTAAACTATGGTAGATAAGCTTTAACCTTCAAACAGGAGGGGAGGTCTTCCACAGAGTGACGCCATGCTGACTACGCCTGTAGTCTGAGTGCAATTAGCGGAATTAATGGAACTTATCGTCAAATGGGTTATTAGTAGATTACCGTCAAAGTATCACAGTTTAGTTTTCATAAGTTTCGTCTGTATTGTTCTTGCTTTTAGCGATGGAAATTCGTGATGGATACATGAATACATGAATACATGAATAGACCAAAATAAAGTCATGTAATGTGTATCTGTTAGAAATGACAAATTGTATATATAATACCGTATTATGTGTTTACGTACAGTGAATCATGGTATATACTTCCAGTACCATGATGTAAATATAAATTATTCGCGAATTTAAGGCAATTTAGCTCCAGGCAAAGCTGTAACAAAACTCGAACGGTAAGTTCGACAAGCAATTTTTTATTTTTTTTTGTTTTTTCAGATTACATTTCAGACGTCATGTAAAACCTTTAAAATGATATGATCGGATTTGTCATCAACACCCATTATGACGTCAGCAAGGCTTTCTGCAATAATGAATCAAAACATTGTCCCGTACCGTTATGCAAAGAGTTGCTTAGTATCGAGTGAGGTGAACATATCCGTAAACAAAGACATGTTTTAGAGATTGACTAATGGTCTACATGGGCTATGCCATTCCAATTACTCGAACGAAAAGGCCTAAAATAAGGGTTAGCGTTTTTCTCGTCATGACCGGGAACACGACATACATCAGTGCCACCGAGTGAGCAAGATTTCTGTGAAAGCATCAGCATGATCAAGGCGCCCTTTCCATTTAACAAAATGTTTTGTAGCTGACAGTAGAGAAATAATGGATGCATTCTAGCAATGTTTCTGCTTAAATTACACCTAGTGTTTTTGGAAGAGAGTGCGGCCATGGAGCGTGACATTTGCATCTTATACATGTTATAGTTTTTTAAACTTCACCAACAGCGGCTTTATGCACAACGGTAAATCCTACCCTACGCTATTATTAATTACGTTAAACTTTTAACGCAAGATATTCTGGGGGAACCTTATTACCGTTCCTAAAGGGCAGTTGGATTGTATTCATAAAACACACACACTTTAGTGTAGGTTCAAGCGGTTAGATCGTGTCCACTGACCTATGACATGTTCAAAACTCAAAACGCTTATTGTGAAACTCTTCATTCCGTTAAAAAATTATCATATTTCTATCAATAAATCAGCAGGTAAAAATAATATCATTTCGGTAACAAATTAATGGCGGGATTTGTTTCGTTTATTTGATCTGTGACAGGGGCACATAATTTGGTACAAAATAAAACAAACAATTTTTTTAAATAAAAAAACAAGGTTTAGTAAATCCCCGTGTTTCGACTCGACTCATTGATGTGAAAAAGAATGGTAGCCAAACAAGCCTCATTTTTTTTAGCATGGACATATTAAATATCTCATGATAGTTATAATGAAAGTTTAGCACAGTCTTTCACACCACCAAACCGACTCGAGACCAACCCCAAACCGACAAACTCTTCACCATGTGGGGTAATTCAATGTTATGTTTGGTCTCCTTTCGGTCTGGAATCGGTCTCCTATTAAGCGTGACTGAGGTATACAAGCTCCTTGTACCAATACATGCTTTCTTCTTCTTCTTATACAACCTATGGAATATTGTCCGTCTTTTAGAAGTGACACATCACCTCTCTGCTGTCGTCCGGTCGCCCTGTATCAACAGGCTAGAGATCTAAAGTGTTGCTGTAGGCGTACCCAATTCATCGACCTTTCAATCTTCTTCCTATAACCGTGCCGATGCTCTTGAACTTTATGCATCATGGCTGTATGTAACTTCTCCCCTCGCCTCAATTCCAATCAATTCATATTATTTTTAGCTGACCACTTAAAAACCTATTGGCGAAATGTGGGTTGTATGCAGGGGGGATTGGAGGGGCGGGACTAGATATTTGAAAAATGCGCAAAAGTCTACCATTTGCCTCTGTAGCCTTCTATCTGTAGCGATTTCCCCCGCTCAAAAAATAGATAGCAAGACGTATCTAATCTGACGAAAGAGTTGTTTCGTGTAGCAATACGCAATGTTGAGGTGTTAACGAACTTTATATTCTATGTTCTGAATCTGTGTTCCTTTTTTAACGTAACCCCCGTCATATACCTTTACCTATTTTTCATTCCTAACAATAGGGTGTCTTACTTTGTTAAGTTCAAGACACTTGAATCCAAATATCAAGACGTTTAACCACACCATTTAATTCACTGTTGTGTAGTATGCCCTCCCCACACACGCATGCACACGCACACACGCACACACACATCCACACTCACACCCGTCCTATAAGGAACGGGGAGGGACGAGAGAAAAAAGCCTAGCGGGAAAATATATATGAAATGTTAAAACGTTTCTAGCTGCCTTTTATCCAAAAGGTGAACAAAATAACACTTTCTTCCTCAATAGCCTTCTGACATTACGTCCATTTCTATTTGTATGCATCGCACGACCTACAATTTGCAACATTCATCATTCTCAGGTATGCTTCGGTCGTATTCTTACCTGACCACTTTTACCATATTCACCGCAACTGACAAGTCTCGTGTGCTGTTATCGAAGGCCCTGGTCTTTGATTTGCTGAATTTATTCATAGGATTTAATGTATCTGGGGTATCGGAGCCGGATTGTAAACGAGCTCATTAAAATTTAATTTTCCACGAATATGTTCCATGTAGCTTTCTGTTAAGATTTTACCAACATGTCACAAACCAAACTTATGTATTATCCATAGGCTAGTTGCCCTTCTTCTAAATTATGCTTTCATTATCTTAACAATGAAAGGTCTGTTTAAAGCATTGGACAAGTGAATTGGATATTTTGTTTAACAAAACAATTTGTAATGCCTGCTTTCCAAAGCTTATTTACTTTGTGTAATGTTCTTGCTTTTAGAGCTACTGAAAATGAGTATATTACTGCAAACGAAAGAAGGAAAACAAAGATAAATCAATTTGATGAAACACAAATGTTACCTTGTCCTATCACCATTCGTGTGACGAAACTTTCGTCGTTGAGTGCGCGGTTTTGTAAAAGCGAGCAATGCCCTCTAACATAGAACATAAATGATTACGAGCGAAAATCTTACTTCTGATGAAAGTTATATCACTGCTTGTTTGCTGCGGGGAGTTGAGAGCTGTCTGTAGTTGTAGATCGTTAAATAGAGTATTAAGTGTGGTACTCTCACCACTGAAGACTCGCAGCCACAGTGGAAGTAATGCCAGTAATTACAGTTTATTCGTTATATTGAGATGAATGTATGTAACCGGTGAACTTTTTGGAGGAACCGAGTTCAATATCCTGGACTTGCCATACAGTCTTAACACTTATCCTTCTTACCCCTCTCGATATCAGAGATTTACCTAATAATGGGCTGTTTGCACTGGGGTGTCAACCAATTGGGAGGCGGAGACGAAGGTGCCCCCAGTAAAAAAAAAAGTGGTCTTACTCGGTGAGTGGCAAATGCAATTACATGTCCTCCGGCGATTAAGGGAAGGGTGCGGAAGGGTTTCTACAACTTTTTGTTCACTCTCCTATTCCATTTCTTCTTCTTCTTCTTCTTCTTCTTCTTCTTCTTTCTCTCTCTCATTTTTTCTTCCACGTTTCCCCTCCTTGGTTTGCTTCGGGGTACTTTCTTTTCCTTTCTTTTCTCTCCTTCCCCTTTTTCTTTTTTCTCTTTCTTTCTTCTCTTCTCTTTCCTTTTTTCCTTTCTTTTCCTTTCTTTTCCTTTCTTTTCCTTTCTTTTCCTTTTCTTTGTTTCTTCTCTTTCATTTTTTCCTCCCCCCTCCACATCCCTTAGTGACGCCCCTGTCCCCACAATCACTTCACCTAGTTAGACTGGAGCCAATCCCCACCCTACGCCGTTCATGTGCATGTCTTATTTGTATCTATGTCTGAACTCGGACAAACCAAAAACAACATCCACGTTGATACTAACTGACTTCAGCAAAGCGTTCGATCGCATCGATCAAAACATAGCTGTAAAAAAGCTTTTGTCTTTCAATGTGAACCTATCTATTGTCTTGTGGATTTCAGACTTTCTGATGGGTAGACGTCAGTGTGTGAGGTACAACACAGCCATATCTGAATGGACTGAAATCTCTGCCGGTGTTCCCCAAGGCACAAAACTCGGCCCAAATGTGTTTTTAGCCATCATCAATGATGCTTCCTTAGACATTGTCGATCCCATTAGGAGGTACACATATGTGGATGACCTCACTTTCCTGGAGTGTCGTGATCAAAGGAAGGACTCCAACATCCAAGCAGCCGTAACATCTTTGAGAGATTGGTCACTACGCAATCAAATGAGACTTAACCCCCAGAAATGTATATCTATGGAAGTGTGCTTCATGAGATATGCGCCTCCCCCTTCAACTGTTGTCCTTGGAGATGGAGTGATAGCGCAACAGCAGAGTGTAAAACTCCTTGGAGCGTTCATTCAGCAGAACCTCAAGTGGGACCAACAGGTAAATGAGATGCTGAGGAAAGCAAATGGAAAACTCCATATGCTTCGACTACTGAAGCATCACAACGTCCCCACAAGTGATCTCCTGACCGTCTTCAACAGTTATATGAGACCAACGGTTGAATACGCCGTCCCCGTTTGGAATCCAGGGCTCACCAAGGAACACGTCCGAAAACTTGAGAACATCCAGAAAAGGGCACTGAAAATCATCCTTGGACGTGAATTCACACATTATGATGACGCTCTCACCCTGCTGAATATTTGTACCCGTGTTGATCGACGAAAACAGATCTGTCTTCAATTTGCTAAGGAACTGAACAAACCAACAGGACCCTGCCATCACCTGATGCCTCAGGCACCAGAAACTGCCTTTCAAATGAGACTAAGAAAGAGAATGAAAGTCCCGCAAATGAAATTCAGAAAAAACAGGCTCAGGGACAGCCCTATCCCATACTCAGTAAACATGTTAAATGAACTCTTAGTAAACATGTGAAGTGAACTCTAAGTAAACATGTGAAATGAACTCTAAGTAAACGTAAACAAAATGTTGAATCATTTTTCCCCTTCTTTTTCATGTAACTGAGATGTAACTGTCGAAGCTCCCTTTAGCATGTTTTGTATCAGTATGTTTTGCGGTCGACACTCAGCCAGATTGTGCATTTGTGCATGCATGTGTGTGCACATGGGGGGGGGGGGTGGGATGAGTAATAGATACACTGTTACTTTCTGTGGAGGGAGGTTAACCAATATTCAGGCAATATGTTGTTTTTGTTTCTTTTTCTTTACTTTCCTTTCTTTTTCTTCTTCCCCTTTTCTTATTCTCCTATTTTTATTCTTGTTCTTCTCCTTCTTTTTCCCCTGTTCCCTTTTCCCCTTCTTCTTCATCTTCTTCCTACACCTTTTTTTTTTTTTTTTACTAAACTTTCTTTACCGTATGACTAACCAACATTTAACATTTAAACTTCAAACTTATATCCTACTACTTCACAGTATTATCATAATAACAATAATGTCAATTTTTGATGCAGTCTGAATATATGCAATATGTTTTTTAATCTATATTTCCCAATGTATTTTAAACGTTTGTACAAATGTATTTATGTCATTTTTAAAAAGGAATATTCGTAAAATCATCGCAATTCGGCTATGCCGCAATGATGTTTTTTCATTAATAAACCAGTTATCTATCTATCTATCTATCGTATCTCTGAAAACCCTGATTCAACAATTCGTCTTTTTAGAGCAAAAAAGGTGTTAATCCTGTTTTAATGTAAATGAATAATGCTCTTCTTGCTCTTGACAGACGAATTGAAAACATATGTATTTTCTCGTCATGAAATCTAAATGCTTGAATAAAATTGGAATATATATATATAATATATATACATATATTTAGAAGAAAATGTCGTTAAAGAAGTTTCTTCCGAATATAGGAACTGTAAACTGATTACTCGTGGAACGATAACCACCAGATTTCTTAAATTAAGTTTCAGGCGCTTAATGTAACACTTCTGATCTGTAACAATATCATTGTTTCTGTAACGAAACCTATCTGAACAATTGATTTTGTCCTGGAAATTGGGCTTGCGACCGATTTCGTCGACGAAGCAATTTGTCAGATCGATTACTAAAGTAAACTATTGATTCTGATACAGAATCACGAGCCTTATACGCGGTGCCCCAATTATCGTTATGAACCTTTTTTTCACTCTCTTTTTCTTTTCATTTTCATTTTCCTAAAAATAAAACGGGATTTATGGAACACATCGTGATAATTACGCATAAAGGGGGGGGGGTATTTTTCGGGGATGTTTGCAGATATTCAGAATTTGTGGATTTGACAAAGAAAAAATAATAAAATCACGAAGTAGGGTCAATTTTGCACATTGTTAACAAACACTTAATTGCATATTTACATGTTATGCGAAAATATAGGATACTTAACGTTAATGTGTACTCGCTATAAAACCAACCGATGTGGTGTTATTATCATTAGGACCTATATGTAGAGGTCACACACACAAATGTAGTGTAATACGGGGAAATTTTCTCCATCACAGCTCTCCATCATGCGTTAAAGCCTATTGCACACTAAATTGTCTTCCCGCGGTCCGATTTTTAAAGAAATGACACTTATATTAGATATGGAAATCCAGGCTAAACACAATTTTATCTTCTTGATTAACGTTGTAAATTATGATAAGAATACTAACGGCCGGAATGTTAATGCATTCAACTTTCCAAGTTAGGATAAAAGTAGAATCGGCTTCAAATCGCAAACAATCACACTATTGTTGTGACGTCACTATGATTTTGAGCCGATTTAGCTTTTTCTTCTCCAAAGAACCTTAACATTCCTTTAAGTTTAGAATTAACTAATCATATGACTTTACAGATCATCTGTAGACTATTTTTAACAGTTTAAATGTTCATACTAGATGCTAGAGCAAATTCTTCAAAATAGGATCGCAGCCCGATATTATAGTGTTTGTTTGTTCGTTTGTTTGATTGATTGTATTTCTGTGTTCAAAAAGATACAAATTCAAAGTACAAACATTCGAACAATAAAAAATCGATGAATAGAATGTTTACAGAAGTAATTTAAATAGAAAATCATGTACAATTATATCTTACGATAGAAAAGTACAAAGCATACAAATAAGATAAGAAACATATAGTGAATATTTTTCAATAAATTAGAAAGGTAATTTAGAACGCAGACGTGTGCTGCGGGCTTTACGAGTATGAAGTGACAACATTGGGAGCTTCGTTCGGAAATTTTTGATACAGATCCTTACCAAATGTTATGATGTTTCAAATCTGTTATTAAAAGGATACAATATTGTAAAACTTCCATTTCCTGTAAATAATCATTTGTCTTTCAAAGTTTCGCCAATAGGCAAAATCGTCGGGGGTATTAAATGTTATTTCTGGTTCATCGACTCAAATAAATCGATTGGCAGCGTTGTTTGTTTGGTTTGTAGGCGTATTTTGTATCCCATTTCAAGCGACATTGATTAGATTTAGATAGCCACGTTTAAACCCATCAATATATAAGGCGAGCCTCAACATTCTGCTGTAAACCAAACCCACGATAATTATTTAACTAATCTAACCGGTGGGGAAATGTTACATAGACGGTGCCTGGAAATCGATCACGCGACCGTTCATCGTGTCTCAGATTCCTCGACGTTTTGTAAATAGATCACGTTATTATGGTGATGTTTGGAGTTCCAAGCAACATGAAATTGTTGGTATAATGTAACCTTTTCAATTTTGGAGTGATCATCTTGAGCCTGTCACTGTCTGATGAGATATGAACGGCACAGTTTTTTAATAATTGTAACCGAGTATGACTTGCTCTTTCACTGTAGATGATTATGAAGTGTACGCAGATGCGAAGACTTGTGAAAACAAGTCTTTCCAATGCAATAACAGGAAGCAATTTAGACATTAGGTTTATTGTTCTTATCGTTTTATACGGATGAATTACATAGCATAATACAATCTCATCTGGGAAATAAAACTTATTTTTCAAGACATATGGGACGCTCATTAGAGGGGCCATTATTTTCTTCTATATTTACCGCACGAAAAGTTCCCTCTGACATTTCTTCTTACTTATTAAGACATGTTTGTAATGTTTGTTTTTTTTTCTTTATATATTTTCCACGCTAGGATCACCTTTTCCTCTTTTTTCCTTTCCTCTTCTCTATAGATGACGGTTGTGGATGTGGATATGTATATGTGGGTGTGTACGTGTGGGTGTGTGTGTGTGTGGGAGGGCAGAATACACAAGTGTTGATTTAATGGCGTTGGCCAACGTCTTGATATTAGGATTCAAGTGTCTTGATCTTAACAAAGACACTACAAAGGTAATGATTAAAACAGAATCTTATGTTGCTCTCACTTCTTCTTCCCCATTTCCTTAAGAGTGGAAAAGTCACAAGATTATGAATCACATGGTCCGGATTCACAACATTGCCACGGCACGAAATTACTTAGTACTGATTTATTACTCAATGAAGATGCATTTCCGTAAATATTGAAGGAGAAAAAATGAGACCAGCATAATTTAAAACCAAATAAATAGGAATTGCATTTTTGTTTTCAACTGCACGTTTTCATTTATTAAAAACTATTAATTCAGCGTAATTTCAACCTGATCATTAGCACGATTACGTTGATGTACATCCCTCACCAATGTAGTACCCACTCTTTACTAAAAATGGCGCATGTATCGAGTTTAAATACGTTGACGTTTGCATCCTACCTACTCTTGGGTATAAAGAGGCAATGTACATGCCGTGCCTTACTCACACACGAGGGAAGGGGTTCGAACCCATGACCCTCGCACCTTCCGCTATAGGGTTCACCATTACGACACATATATCAGTCTCGCAACATTATCACCGACTACAGCCCTCGAGACCGAGAGTCCATGAAAACAAAAATGTACAAGATCGACAGCCTATGATGCAAATAACTAGACCGATCATCCACAATACCGACAAAACCTGGACAATGCCGGCTCTAGAAGGGCCTAGGTCCAGTATAAGACCATTCACCAGACAGGCGGCCCACGAAGCCGCCATCTTTTTTAAAAAATCTTTTGTACGCACTATATGTATCTCTGATTCGTGGGCTGTCGGTATCGTGGGTTCTTGGTCTACTGGGATGACCCCAATTCACACTTCGGACCCTGACGAATGTGACTGAACTATAAAAAAATGTTTGATTTTTTTCGTTTGAATGATCATGGCACTGATACTGTCATCAATGATTCAAAATTAGAACAAGTGAAACATTTTTATTTAATATGCATAGGTCGTATGGAAAATGCTCTTAAAATGTACTCCGTAAAATTGTATCATCATTTCATGAAGCACCGTAGCCAACTACTTTGAGATCCTTTTAGTTTTTTGGGGGCACGGGAATAACGCCCCTCCCTAGCAGCAGGTTGGACTGGCCGTGGAGTTATCCCACCGAGGCAGCTCGATATGTAATCTGGGGGCCCTGAATGACCAGCGAATCAAAATCTGGCTGACCTTGATCAATAATTACTACTGAAGAAGAATAGCCCCTGATGTGCCCCTTACTGTGCCTAGGGTCTCAATGTTAGCTTCTAAAAACCAACTGAAAAAATTACATCTCTCTCACGCTCAAACAAAATATGACATATGACTCATATATACAGTTTATAAATATGCAATTATACATCGAATGTAGATATGTCCTTATCAACTATTTAAATCAAAGTGGTTGAAACAGTTTTTGATATACACAGGAGGATTTTCTCGTGGCATAAAAGAAAATTGCATCAAATATGTAGAATTGTTTGTGCGTCCGCTTGGCCTTGAAACCAATTTTGAATTTTCATACAGCCAGAAAGGATCAATACCCAAACAAATTTTTAAGATCAAATTTAGAATTCAGAGAAAATCAAGCCTTCGATATGTTCTCTGAAATGAGTTTTCTGTGCTCTTACCTGAAGTAAAGGAATATTCCCATGGCAACGACGAGTGAAATTAACGAGAGAGAGTATCCAATACTGTATACAATTTGAAGAGACTGGTAGATCTTCTGTTGGCAGACAAAGGAAAAAAGGATGGAAGAAAAATATGGTAAAGAAAGCTGATGCATGTGTAAAGATAGATACCATATCAACAAGTGGTTAGATTCTGATGATATTACATGAACTATTGATCGCGGAATGATATTGGAATGAGGTTGAGGTTTTTTAGCGGGAAAGCCAAAAATAGAAAGGCATAATGAGCAGACAACTTGCATTTGGTCCGTGACCATTAGTCTTTCAAAGTAATGTTTTCACAGAGCCACTTCAAAGCTACCTATGGAATAGTAATGTTACTGCGATACGCCGAGAGAAAGAGAGAGAAGGGGGATGAGAAAAAGAGAGAAAGGGAGAAATTTCAAGTCGTCACACATCGCAAAAATTGATAACCCCTCCCTCTTTACTCGTTTTCGTACTTGAACAAATTGTTGAACATTAGATCGGCAAATGCTGAAATGAGACAAAATATCCAATGACGTTCATGGACACCGATGGGAGTTGAATAAATGATCAATGAACTTATTATTGTACGTCCTATCCGAAGGCTTACCTCATAGATGCTGTTATCTTCATCTGCAGCTCTACACATCGTGTAGTTGGTCCATGTTTCGTTGTTTTCAGCGCTATACCATATTCCATCTGCCTCACAGCTCTTGGAAGCATACACTGTTAAATAAAGACAATCACAGATTTACGATTTCTTCATTTAATAAAAATCTGTTTGGTACAAATCGGAAAATTCAAGAGCATAATATAGTCAATGCTTAAGATCGATTTGAGAGCCGATCTCGTGAGACAAACATTACTGACTATAAGCTGATTATGTATTACAGCGGAATTAGTGTACATTCTGAAGTTTCGAAATCATAAAAAGATAAGAAATGGCTTCCTGGAATTATACACACGTGTCGCATGAACATTTGGATCACGTATTTGTTTTCATAACTCATGTCATCTTGTCATATTTCGATCATAACCGCATTTGAAGAACTTAGTCCTTTTAGTGGACAATTCTACCACTATAATATATTTTAAAATTACATAACAAAACTCTATTTTCCCTTGAATATATCAAGTACGACGATTGAGGTGGGACGCCATAAAATGACCCTAACATAATTGTATACGACACATGTTATTGTTATTAAAAGATGAATAAAATACAGGAAAAGAAGACAGAATATGTGACGTCCTAAAAACTTCCTACATGACTTATGTCCCACAAAAAGCAGAGAGTGAATGGGACACCTTGGCATGCAGGCGGTAATTTCTTTCGAAATATCTTTCAGCGATATTGATCTAAAGATATCTATTTGCCAATCTTCCTCCCTAAAAACTCCAGGAGCGAGATACCGATATGACAAACAATAACAAAAACAGATATTTAAATATATTATTTTTCATAAAGCCCACCAACCCATCAACAACAACAAATCTGCTTAACAACTGCACTTCAAGATCTTAGTTTGTATCCTGCCTTTTTATTAAATAATTTCGTTTTCTTTTTAAATCCATTTTACAGCTCATTAACAAACACGCTCTTAAATTTACCGGAACTTTTGTTAATTCTTGGAAATCATCAGTTGTGTTTTTTTACAAATGACACCGTAGCGGTCACAATTTTGTCCCATTTATCGATCTACCAGTTCGAATACGATAGCGTTAAGCGCTCATCTGCGGGCGATAACTTTGTCTGGGGCGCGCGCACAATTTGATCAGTACTGGCTAATTGGTCACGCGGGGGATAATTACGAGACTGTCCTGGTCTGAAATTACACCTCATTAGACTTTATACCGTGCCTCGGTCACCATCACCCATCTTCCAAAAGCCACTTTCCTTTGGTTTCAGTGATCTTTCTATGGTTGGTTGGTTGCAGGCGCGTACGCAGGATTTTTTCAAGGGGGGGGGTTTTAACATTTATAAATCGGTCCGAAAATTTCGCAACGACTCAGCCAGCCGCTGAATAAGCGGGGGGGGGGGGGGGGGGGGGGGGGGGGGGGGGGGGGGTAAGAGGACACATTTTTTTTTTTTTTTTTTTGGTCCCAAAAAAATCGCAACGACTCAGCCGACCGCTGAATAAGCGGGGGGGGGGGGGTAAGAGGACACTTTTTTTTTTTTTTTTGGTCTCGAAATTTGGAAATTTGACATTTTGCTCCGTTGGGGGGGGGGTAAGGTCACCTTTTTTAGGTCGGCCATGGGAATAATTTTTTTTTTTTTTTTTTTTTTTTTTAATAATTAAAAAAAAAAAAAAAAAAAAAAAAAAATCAAAAGGGGGGGTTTTAGGTTTTTTTTAGGGGGGTTTACACACAAAAAATTTCCAAAGGGGGGGGTTTAACCCCCCAAACCCCCCCCCCCTGCGTACGCGCCTGGTTGGTTGGATGCTTGAAGGATCTTGCCTCCACCTACGTGGTGAAAAACATGTTTTCTTTGGTTTTGATGTATTGTGGTGTACTTTTTTGATATTTGTTTTCTTGTTCTTGTTATTGATCGATCGTTTGTTATAGCTTTTGTTTTGTTTTCAGACGTCGCCTCTTTAAAAGAATCCCGGATATGTTACAGTTAAATGTAAGAGTAATTGTATTTTTGTTTCAATCATTATAATTTATCTACTTTGATGTGTATAAATGTAGTTTTATTTACTTGATTATTTATTCCTTGTTTGTTAATGTTTCTTCACGTTTTGTATATCTATTTTCTTAGGAAATAAACAGCCCAATAAATTTTTGACAAACATATTTTGATTACTTTATGATCGGCTGTTGATAGTTTGCTATCATTTTTATTCTTTTGTGATTATAAGCACATGATGATTAAAAAGTAATTGAGCAAGAAATTTGGTACATTGATGTTTAATGTCCAGGTGTCCCAAAGTACATGTATGATCCATCTTATTCTCCTTCTTATTCTTCTTCTCCTTTTCTCCTTATTCTTATCATTCTTCTCCTTCTTCTTTTCATCTCCTGTTCTTCTCATTTTTCTTCTTTTTTCTTTTTCTTCATTAAATTACTCTTTATTTTGTATTATTTCTCTTTATCCTCTTTCTCTCCTTTCTTCTTCTTCTTTATCTTTATCTTCTTTTGTTTAGTTTTGCTTGTTTAACTCTGTATTATTGTTTTTTCTCTTCTTCTCATAACTCTTTATTCCTTTTTTTTCCTTTTCTTTTTTCTTCATCTTCTTCTTTCCATCCCGTTGTCATTAGCCCCATTTTCTTTCAAGAAAATTAATAACTATATTTTAGATATTACATCACTTAAACATTGGTATTTATTACTTCTAAGGAAATTGTCTCTGTCATTGAACTCGAAGCTTAAGCCATTAAAAATATTTGGTATGCTATAAAAGGGGTAAAATCTATTTCTACATCTATAAAATTTGTTGCTTTCATGAGAGAATAGAATCGACTGAAATCGAAGGTATCCAGAACATTCCAAGAAAAATGGATATTTTATAATTTATAACGGGATGTGGGATTACAAATTGAGTAATATTTCATACATTTATGGCTGTTATGTCTACTGACGTCTACCATAGAATAAACAAAGAGATAGTTCATGAAAAATTACAATTTTATTAGTTGAGGAACTTTACCGTCATATACATTCCTTTGGTTACCCTTACGTTTCTATTTTGGATAACATCGTCATATTTTGTGAAAGTATCTCCGAGACAACATGTTATACAGTGCATCTCAGAAAAACCGCGAAACCCGACAACAATTAGATATTGTAAACAAACTCAGAGCTGTATGAAATATAATTCACTACTTTAGAAGTAATATGATTTTAAAAGATACACTAACGACATTAATCCATGCACGCTTCACTGAGTAACATTGTTTTGAAAATGGCATGTGAAAAATCCATTTGTGCCAAAATTTGATGAAACCGTCTAAAATGTTGGTAATAGTGTGGGAAAGATTTTGTCCAAAGGGCATATAACGCACAGAATAAACAGTCAAAATATATAATTTACCGTTCAGGAAGGGCTCCATTTTCAATCAGTAGAGGGGGAATTTTCATTGCTCGAGGGACATTTATTGATTTCTCTAAAATCTGAGGTTGTTCGCCCCTGTCATCCCGGAAATGGTTACCCTCTTCTTTTTAGACATATTAACTGCTTATGTAAAAGGCATATCTTAACGCAATAAAAATCTTGCATAGGTATTATTGAACGCTAATATTTCCCTTACGTTATTTGCGCATGTGCTACAAACGTTTTCACTGTGTTAACGGAAATGGCAATAATTAATTTTGCCTGGTGAAGCATGTGTGGATTAATGCAGTCAAAGCATCATTTGAAAGTACCTGTATAACAATTCTACTTTAAAAATAGTAGGAATTTGTTTTTAAACAGCTAAAAAATTTGTTCACAATAACAATTTGTTTGGGGGTTTCGTTTTTTCTGGGACGCACTGTACATGTATAAACTGGCGTAATGTGCTTATGAAGCTGTACAAACCATCAGGGAGTTCGCGGTTTAAATGACGTGCGTGTTAAGGAATTTTAGCTCTTGTTTCTATATAACAAATGCCTTAAATTTACCTAGGGTATACATACAAAGATATTGTGCCGTATTCCAGGACTCAGCAAGGTTTTTACAATGATTCTAAGCTTCATTTTGGGGTTAGATAGAAAAATTATGACAGAAGAAAAACAAAAGGATGATAACAGTATGGTTCGTAAAAGAGGGGAATCGGGAAAAACAAGAAAAATGACAAAAGGAACTGAAAAGAAAAGGGGAAGAAGAAGTTAATGTCGATGATAATCATGATGATGACGAAGTAGAAGAGGTTGATGATGATGATGATGATGATGACGATGACGATGATGATGATGATTATGATGATGAAGATGAAGAAGAAGAAGAAGTTGATGTTGATGATGATGAAGATGATGCAGATGGTGAATAAGAGGAAGAAGAAGAAGAAGAAGAAGAAGAAGAAAAAGAAGAAGAAGTAGTAGTAGAAATAGAAAAAGAGGAAAGAGAAGAAGAGAAGAATGAGATAATAAGACGGTGGACAAAGATAAAGACAGATTAGAAGTCAAGAAAGAAGCAGATTAGGAACAGTAACATGAGTATCTTTTAATAAATCTCAAGTATGCGCAAAGGAGAATCATCAATTTTGGATGACTGATGGGTAATATTACTTATTCCTAAGTGAAGAGGAATGTAGTTGAATTACGCTTGACTCTTTCTTAAGACTCTCGTTACAGCAGACCAGAAAGTTTCAGCAAGAGAATTGTCGTTCATATCCTTCCAAGGGAATTTCCCCGCTTCTCTTTTCTACGTCACGACGGCAAGCATACGTAGACTCATGTGACCGCAGTCATCTTCAACTTTCATCTTTCGAGAAAAAAAAACACTGTCTATACAATGCGTACACAAAATAAACACAATTTGAAAATATCCTCCAAAATAATAATTTCACGATATCTGCATGATTGTTTTCCTTATGAAATTATCAATGAGGGTCTACTAAACACGGTTGCCAATATTTTGCGCTTGAGAGAGCACTGTTCAATTTCGGAAAATTCGCGAATTGGAGCAGAATGCATATCTGGGCCCCCATCTTATAAGGAGTTGCAATTTATTCGGATCAGTCGCCAGTCCTTTTATTAATCGCAGTCTCCTATCTCTTATGCACATAGTTGCAATTCATATCGCTCGCAAATGAATTGCGAATAATCGCAATTGTTTATGAGACGGGGCCTAGGCAAAAATTGCAGCAGCTATCAATAATTGATTTTGACCATCAGTTGATCTTCGGCCTTACATCTGCAGTCGCGCTCCAGTACCGCTTACCCCCACACCAATACACACACACGCACACTCGCGCGTACACGCACACGCACACAACACTGTAATTTTGTTTCATCACTGAATTTCCCTTGTTTAATCTTTCTTTTTGTGTACACAAATTGTTCAATTCTGATAAAAAGAGAGATAACGTCTAATTTCTTGACACGTATTTTAGTACCTTTGTCTGTCACATCATGATCGCCTCCTTTAATTGTTATGATATGTTGCCGTCTGAAGCATTTGAAAAGCATGCAGTGGGTGACATGTCGATCTTTCACATCCATATTTAATCGAAGAAAACAAATTATTTCCTTTGTCAGTAAGATGTTACCTTTCCTACATTTCTAATTCAACATGCAACACCTTATTTCTTGGTTGGTAAGTTGTAAAAGGTGAAGGGAGATTAAATGTGAAAGGAGAAGCTACGCCCCCCCCCCCCCCCCTCAGTCCTCCTCCTAATTAATCAACAGCTGCGTTCATTCGTATTTCATCTGCCCCTCAACTGTCTGGAACCACTCTATGCCACTATTTAAAGCAATATGCTTGCCTGGGGCCGAATGATCCTCCTCAATCTTTAGAAAGAAAGGTAATGATTTTTATTTTGTTTATTGTGATACTTTTTATTATTTATCCACCGAGTAATGAATGGACCCCAGTGCCCCCTTAATTTCAATCATACGCTTGTTTAAATCCCAATGATACCCCTCAATCTCCCGAGGAAAAGACAACCAATAAAAACCTTTGATAGTGATGTATCAAGACGCCTTAGTAATGATCAATCCGCACTGCCAGTAATATCTTTCATGAAAAAGGTTTGAGGCCTCTCTGTGATCGGGTAACTCAGTAAATGCTCGACTTTAAAGATAAAGTTGAGTTCTGGTCATACAATTGCCTTGTGGAAGAAACGGTGTGGAATCGATCAGAAAAGGTTGATCATCTAGCATATAGGTATTGGTGTGTACTGCAAGGTTCTGGAATCATCAAAATGATAAGACATTTGGCCCAGTCTTGGTAAAGTTACAAGCACTGTACAAAGAAAGATGTATATGGGGGCTACATGAACATGTGGCATAAAAAATACGTCCCGATTGTCCCATCCAATATTTAGAATATGAAAGCATTTGAAGAGCCATACTTTTCAGTGAACATGTTTTATCTGATGTTCTTCCACACTTGCATAATACCAATGGTAAGGCTCATAATTATTTTTCACCTCTTCCCAAAACTCAACGTTCTCGTTAAAAAAGGTCGAGCATTAATGCAACGAGTAGAATAATGATAATAATTTTAAAAAACGGATTCTCCAAAATGGGTTGATGAAGGAAAATATAGCATAATGTATTTGTTATGTAAACTTGTTTTAAATGAATCGTTCAAATTGAGAATATGATAAAAGTTCTTTACTCCCAACCGGTCCTAACCTTCAATAATCCTGATCTTAAGCTGACAATCCTAATGCGTGCTGTCGACTCAAGATAGCACCAATAAGGGAGTTTACAGATACAATCTGCGCATGGGCAGATAAAGGTCATTTGTACCAAAATGATAAAACTCACAGAGATGAATACTGGATATGCGCTCATGAAAGTTATGTAACATTATTCATTTATGCACCAAAGGTACATTCTATGATACGCAGGTGGAAGTATTCTTTTCAAGAGGTCAAACAAAAGGTATTCATGAAGCACATCTAGGACTTTGGCAGTTATTATTCTAAGATGCTCAAAGTGGAACTTCTCCATGTGTAAAAGATCTGTGGATATTTGGGGTCATTTGTACCATGTGCTATCTGTTAGCTCCCTTATATCACGCCACCTGATGTAATTGTGTATGTTGCCCATAATGCGTTCCTCGATGTTTTTCAAGACTGGACGATTGCGTTTTTACACTGGAACTATTTAAACTCATCTTTATGATTAATATACTTACTGTCTACTCTTGTCGTAGTGTCGGTAAGGTAGATCGGGCAAGGCAGCCTATGTACGGAGTTAGCGAGAGTGTCTGGCCAACACAGGATACCATCCCAGGTACGGTTACAGTGGACACCTGTGACAGAAGATGAAAAGGCAGACAAATAAATTATTGCTTAGAACATTTGTAATTATACGATTGTATAAACTTTTTTGTTTTAGAGTGAGCTTAGCGACTGGGCGCAAAAAGGCATTTTAATTAGAACATTTGTAATAATACGATTGTATAAACTTCTTTTTTAGAGTGAGCTTAGCGACTGGGCGCAAAAAGGCATTTTAATTGAGGGATTGAAACTGACATTTTTCATGGGTTAGAGACTATTTGCAAAGTCCCTGAGCAAGAATATTTTTTTTCTTCACTTTCCAATTTTTTTTTTTTTTAATATCTTGGACACTGGCGTTTTTTCGTACTTTTCGTTGGGGGGCGGGGGGGGGGGGCGTGTCTATGCAGCCCCAACCCTGGTTATGCTGCTAACTCACTACTTAACCCCAACAAATTGTACATTTATCATTGAAAATTAGCCCTGTTATTAAATCTTTAATTAAATTTGAAAAAGTTTCCCTTTGCAAAAAATCTCCCGTCTTAACCAGATAAAAACAATTATGAGATATATAGAGATCAGTGATGCTGTACGAGAATTTCAGGAGATTTTCTCCATTTCCTCAAAGCATCCCCGAATAAGAGTGTTAAACTTATTCGTGTATTCCCGTCAGTAAACAGATGGGGGTTCAACCTGCGTCCTACTTCAACGCACAATTTTACATAATACATACAATGGAAACATACACTGAACATCAGTTCCTATTTTAGTCATAAGCCTGGGGATATTCACATTCATTTTTTATTCATAATATTTCTTCCCCCCAAGCCTCTCTCATGAAAACGCACCGACGCTGCCTCAAGGGGAGTATTCGGGTACTTTGACTCGCTAAGCGTAGCTTTTCGTATCAGGTTCGCCGTGTATCCTTGATACATCTGTGCCGATGTATTTCGAAACCCAAGGACACATAATCGTCCCCGGGGGTGCGTACCCCTATGCTGGGGGAATGAATTGGCCACAGGTTGTAGTTAGCTTTTATCGATAGTTATATTCAAGTAGGCAACAGTAGATAACAGTGGTCCTCAGAGTTTCTACAATGCAATACAATAAGTGTTTGACCAGGGAGGTGAGACTTTATTACAAGCCCTGGTTTGACACTTATTCCTGTATCACTATTACATGAATTTCCATTTTTCAAGTAACCCTAGCTGCTTTTGTGTATTCAGTTTGGATAAAACATGAAAAAATGACACACCAACGTTGTTCTGACGTTAAATGTACAACGACAAAGTGTGCACTCATACTTGTTTACATAATGTCTTTCGGTTTAAGGTTTTTCACCTGTAACATTCATTAAAAACTCATTATTTATTCATCTAATTTCAACCTGTTTTGGTTAACCGAACTCCCTTCAACGCTCAAATTCTCATGAACACTTCACTCCGATCCTCCGCGGTCTCCACCGTTTACCAATACCCCAGCGTGTACAATTACAAATTATCCTCCTTGTCTTCAAAATCTGTGATAGTCACTGTCCGACATATCTTTCAATACCTATCAAATCCGAGGCAACCTCTTCCCGGCTGCGGGCTTCTATTTCTTCACACCTACAACTTAAATTATGTCTGGTCCCGCGTTAAGATACGTTACGGTGACAGAGCTCTCTGTCTCTGACGCCGCTTCCAAACTTTGGAACAACCTCCCTCCCTACATCTAAGAATGCTCTATTTCAACACACCTTCATAGCCATATTAAAAACCTACTTGTTTAAATGCCTCTATAAAGCAATTCACATTTTTTCTTTCAATATATAAATATATGCATATTTCTATTTCGGCGTCCGTAATTACATCGGCATTAGTAGTGGTGGTTATTGTATTTGACTGCTAAGAAAGCATAAATGCCTGTTAGTAAGCAACCAGAGGACCGACGGCGTTAGGTCCTCTCCGAGGGATCTGTAGTATGTAATATGGAAAATGTTGGTGATGTTGTCCTAGCTCTCTGTTGGGTAGAAGTAGGCTTAATATGTTTATATGCATAATGCCTGCTAGGACAACAGCACCATGGCGCCTAGAGACATAGTATCAGGCACGGTAAAAATCCATCTCATTGTTGCTATCACTATTTTCAATACATTCTACGACGTAAAACTCATGACATCAATGCAGTCATTTTCGAAAACATCGGAACATTCATCTTATCAGGAATACTTCAAGATTACCAAAATAGGCTAAACATTATCAGCAAATTGCATGATAATCGCATTAACTTTACTGGAACAGGAAGTTTGCATTGAAATTAGAGCAATGCTCACATTTACATAAATGAGTGGGACTACGCGAGACCCCAAGGGTATCACAATCCTTTACTAAACGACACACATGTAATTGATCGGTTACGGCAATTAGCCTTTATTATTCAAAATGCAATAACTTAAATGGTATGCAATTACATGGAACTCAATTACACAAACGTGCGATTCAGTCCAGGGCGTATGTGTCGTTTGAAGAATATTACCATTTTCACCCTGTAGGTATTAATATAAAGTGCACTCCGCCATTTTGCTAAATTTGTTGGATGGCTCAAAGGAATTACTTTGCATTAGCCTTTCGAATGTCAACGATGCACTCTGTCCTATTAATAGATGTAACATAATTTCCCTTCCCTAAGCCTGCGGCCTGTATGGGGACACCTGCTTTTTACAGGGCTGTCGTCTATTAAATGCCTAATTGTCAAGATTCCCTTTTCTATATTTTGCGAGCAAGCGAAACGTGCGAGCATTGTCAATGTGTCATTTTACTGCAGCGGCTGATAATGTTTTTAAATCATACTAATATACTTAAGAAATCACAGGAGGCCACTTCATTGTACGAAAATTGGTAATTGGTGAATTAACGGGGACTGTATGCCTCCCCTCCTCCCGGCGGATTGGTTAGGGCTATATCCCCACCATCCTTCCTAGTTCATGAACATACAAATGCATGCTAATGCTACTAAAGGTCAACCCTTCTCCCTTCAATATTTTGTTTCGTTCTACATACAGGTGGTCCATACCAAGTGTAAAGTAAACCACTTATAAAGTTTCGAAACTCAAGTTCGATTGATTATAGCTCTCTTATCATGGCATTATCTTTGCTTTTATTATTTTCATTAAAAAGTCTGTTTATTCCTTTTGTATTGTTATATTATATTATTATATATTTTTATGATTCTGCAGCCATGGAGCGAGCGTTACATTAGAATAAGGGGCACACAAATTGGGAATAATTTTTAAAAGGAGTAAACCCACTTTCTAACGAATTTTTAGTGGTCTTTTTTACAAACGGTTTAAACAAAATTAGAGGGTAATTTACCGTTTCAGAATTTCCCTTCAAATACAAAAGATGGAAGTTAGCTTTTCATGGAATTATATTAAAAAGTAGATTTCAAAACCAATTTGAATTAGGAACGGGATTATCGCGAATCATATTCTTTAGATTATGAAGAGCTTTTACTTGTTCGTGGCAAATCTAGTGACGGAATTGGTTGCTCTATATTACTTTTGTTATATCATACGGCTCCTATGACAATGAGATTTCACACACAAATCGATGATCAGTACAAGAATGCCGGATGTATATAACTTTCGCTACAGAAGGTATACAAAAGTTGTAACCTAGTTGGACTCCATCTCACAGCAAGTGGCCTGCTTCTCCTTGCCCTTCCATGCTCCCTTTTTACGCATCCACTTCCGAATCTGAAGAACACCGATACTCCATTTTATCACCACCTTCGGGAATTGAACTCTCGGGAAGAACAGAGTGAGATCGATTGGTCGTCTCACCGATGTGTATCTCTATCAAACCCTAATTCTGGCCGGATCAACTGCACCGTTATCTTGCCTCTGTGTCTCTCATCCTCTTGGACTTTGTCTTTCCTCCCCTTCGCCAGCCCTAACTTAACACGTGCTGAACCAGTGAGGTAAGACATTGAGCGTCTTGAAAGTTTCGCAGGAAGGGTATGTGAACCCTCCTCGTATGTCACTGATAAGTGGTAACAGAATACCGAGAGCATTAAACATTCTGTGGTCGAGATGTTTAAAAAAAAAAGCACACATGCATGCAAACCGTACAAGTTGCTACTCGATAATGTGAGTATTTTAGGTTACAGCGTGAATATGAGATATCTGATGATACCTCAATTACCCTACTTGAACCTAGATAATGAGGAACCGTAATGATCATTACACGTTTGTTTTGTTGTGAATCCGTTCAGGAGATCTAGTTCCAGTCCAATTATCTCCGCATGTATTTCATTCAATGAATAAAAGAAACGTAACACTTTTCTTTCACTGTATATGGATATTTTTTCTCTAAACAAACAGTTATGTTGCAAAGATGTTAAACAACCTAAACGGTGTGCAAGTGGTTAGTGGTTAAAGCTAAAGACCAGTTATGGTCATGCAATTGCATAGTGAAAGAAACGTTGTGAAATCGATCAGAAAAGGTTGATCATCTAGCATAGATGTACTGCAAGGTTCTGGAATCATCAAAATTATAAGAAATTTGGCCAAGTCTTCATAAAGGTAGAAGCACTGTACACAGAAAGATGTATGGGACTACACACACGGGTGGACACGTGCATTTGTATCTCTCAACAGTATATAGATATACTAATTTACCAAATATATCAATTAGTAGGCGGTTTTCCGTCAAAATTGTTATCGTCATGTAATATTCAAAACATATTCTTTCACATGATTGGTAATAAGAGCTTCCAGTTCATTTTTTGAAATTGGGGCGTTTCCAATACTGGTCTTTACCTTTAACGAATTCCCCCACTCCCTTTCTCCATCTCTCTTTCACTCACTCTCTCTCTCTCTCTCTCTCTCTCCCTCCTTCTCTCTCTCTCTCTCTCTCTCTCTCTCTCTTTGTTTCTCCCTCTATTATATTTCTCTCTCTCTTCCATCTCCCTTTTTTCATCCGGTTTACTATGTATCTTCCCTGTCTATATATATATATATATATATATATATATATATTTCTAATTTCTCTTCTGTTATATATCTTTACAACCATTTCGCTTCTCTCCGTCTCTCTCGCTCCCTCCCTCTCTTTCTATCTCTCACTCCCCCCCCCCCCCCTTCTCTCATTATCCCTATGTCTATCTTTCTTCTATTCCCTTTGACTGAACTTCAATCTTAAACATGATTTTTATTATGTTTTAATGAAATGCACTCCCCTCAAAACATGGTCGGATAAGTTATGTTAAACGTGCTCAAGATGAAAGCATCCTCAGCGTCTATTTTTCTCATGTCCACTGTTACTGCAGTTAATTTGTTCATTCATAAACGAGATAATGCAGGCTCTCGGAGTCTCGGTGCAAAGCATATATACAACAGAAGAAAACCAGGAAATAGAAGTGGAACGACACTAATGACCTAAAGTAGGGGAGAAGGCATTTGGATAAAAACAGTAATCAATGATATTTGTGTAAATGACAAACGGGAGAGTTGTCCCTGAATATATCCCAATCCACTGACTAACTTGCCAATTTGAGATTCGCTTAGCCTACGTGATCTCATGCTTAAAGAGAAGGTTGAGTTCTGGGAAGAGGTGAAAAATAATTTGTGAGCATTACTCATTCTTATTATGCAAGTGTGGAAGAACATCAGTTAAGACATGTTCCCTGAAAAGCATGGCTCTTCAAATGCCTTCATATTCTAAATATGCATGTAACATCGTAACAATTGGGGGGCCGGCTTTTTACGCCACGTGTTCGTGAAGTCCCATATACATCTTTCTGTGCAAGTGTTTGTAACTTTACCAAGACTTGGCCACATTTCTTATCATTTTGATGATTCCAGAACCTTGCAATACACACACATTCTTATATGCTAGATGATCAACCTTTTCTGGTCGGTTCCACACCGTTTCTTTCATAATGCAATCGCATGACCACAACTCAACTTCATCTTTAACCATATTATAGGTCCGTTTTAATTCAAACTTTTGCCATCTGGTTTATACTCTGATTTTTCTGCTTTCATGTGAGTGTACCTGTCCCAATGGTCGGATTACCCTTTAAAGGTCGCACACCTTGAACTACGTAACATGAAAGCCAATTAGCACTTCGTTTTGCAAAGACGGCGTCGACGCCACAGATTCCAATCGAACCCCTTTATGATGTTTTGCCTATATGCATATATTGGCAAGTAACATCCAGGCTTAAATCACTTCAATCATGTACAGTTTATGTTCATCAGCCATACATCGACTTATTCTGATTTCCTGACGAAGTATCCCTCTGCTTTTTTTGTTTAAATCAATTTCTCCTGTTCTCAAGATCTCCGTTTACTCTTTAAACATCACAACTTGAAGCAGGCATTGATTCCAGCCTTGCCAGATTTACCCAAAGTAAATGTACATATCATTTATTTTAGTGGTTTTCTAGACATTTGTATGCACATCTTCAATAACGCCGGAGTCCTTAAAATGAACGATGCATCATAAGACAACCATCCATCGTCCACCCTTCCCTTGAAGTTGAAGGAATGTAAACATAGTGCATTGTATAGTAAAAGTCGACGGGGTAAAAATAAGATGTCCTTATTTTTTCATTTTTTGTGTGTGCAGATACCCCTTCAAGAATAGAGATCACAACCATCCTGGAGTGTATCTTGAGCTCCGTTCATATTGAAGCCATATCATTGTGTAGTTGAGAATCATTTATCCGACATCGATGAATTTCTTGTGTAATGGCAAATTCGAAGAAGCAAAATAAATACCTGACAGATTTAATTGTTCTCAAATCAAACCAGTCACAGCTCAGCTTATCTTTATTTCCAATGAAGAACAACTGTTGATTTCGAGAGAAAATGTAGTTGGCAGGCTTTACCGATGGATAACCCTTTAAGGATATTGAACACCGACTATCGAGCTAATAGGCCAACTAAATGCATCAATAGAAGGACGCGTTCGCCAAGTCAATGGCCTTGACCATCACATTACCTACATATATATTACCTCTTAGTCCATTGTCTTGCTAAGCACGTACTTACAGAGCGAACGGTACGAGAAAAATAAAATGGAAAGAAGATCGAAGCATTTGTTGAGTACCATAAGGGCGTTACCGCACATGTTTTAAAACAGAGTTGACGCCCGTGTCGCTCTTGCCAGGCGATGCACTCACATGCTTTTTACACAAACGATGTAGTATTGTACAGGGGGTATCTCACTAAAAGCGGCGAATGCTTGCAAACGTTGCGAATTTTTGGGACGTTTTGCTAACGCGTGGCACTCAATGGGTCGATTTTTATATCGGCACCATATTGTCATGTGGTCACTAGTATTGACGAATCAAAAGGAACTTCTTACAACCGTTTGAAAAGGCTTACGACTGTTTTGCAAACGCTTGCAACCTTTTACAAACCTTATGCAACCCTTTGACGAACCATGAACCTATTTGTATTAGGTTCATGGACGAACCCTCGCGAAACCCCTAATTCGCTACGTTCGCAAGCATTCGCTGCTCAGCGATACTCCCTGCAAACGACGTAGCATTTTAAAGATTCAATCGTGAGGAGAATGAGAGGGGCGGGGGCGGGGGCGGGGGGGGGGGAGTCTGGGTCCTCGCGTATAGATTTTTTTTGTACAGCCTGTAATCTGGATAGATGCGATCCACAGGGCCTGGGGATTGAACACGCTTTAGCAATTTCGATTTGTCGCTGCAGCAACTTGATTCCGAGCACACTCTCTATGACAAATCCTTCCCTGGTTGAAAATAGCTCCCATGGCTTTATACAAAAGGACGAAGGCTATCGACTTCCAATTGCTTGCACAAAGACACCGCGTGACCAGAATGGTAAAATAAACACCCACTATCTTAGGAGAGGTCTCGGGTTGATAGAGGAGATGGTTCAAATATATCCCCTAACACCACCATTAACCTGAAGTCAGTCTCGAAGCATGACTTTATGTACAAAATTAAGTTAAAATATATGATGTATTACAGTTTAAAGGTACAATCGTGTTATTTTTTACATGTTATCAAGTAGTAAAACTATCGATAGATCTGTCTCATATGAAATGAAGCATCTCTGAAAATTATAACACATTTTTTGTCAGTATTCATTATGAGAATACAGAAAAAAAATTAAAGAGTCATAAGAATGTCTAATGTTGTGGCCTTGATCTCAACTTCAACCAAAGACTTGGAAGACCAGCTGACAGGTCTCAGCAGGAAGAGCAAACGTATTGGCCTAACTATGCACAAAGAGAAAACTAAATATATGACTAACGATGACACAGATGAAAACATCGAGATAGAAGGTCGAACGTTAGAGAGAGTGAGCAGTCACAAGTATCTGGGACAAACTTTGAAAATGGAGGACACCACAAAAGAAGAAGTTATGATGAGAGTAAAAGCAGGATGGATGAAAAGTTGGAAGATACAAAGACATGTTGACCGATAAAAACATACCCATGTCACTAAGAAGAAGAATGTTCAACCAATGCATTCTAACAACTATGAAATATGGATCAGAAACATGGTCATTGACAAAGGATCTAGAACAGAAGCTTGTGACTACTCAACGAGCTATGGAGAGAAAGATGTCGCATTTATCTCTGCGAGACAAAATCAACCACGAAGTCATACGCCAAAAAACAAAGGTTAAAGACATCATGGAGACAGTCAGAGAATCAAAGTGAAGATGGGCTGGGCATGTAGCAAGACTTCGGGACAATAGATGGACAAATCGTTTAACAGAATGGCAACCAAGGATGGGAAAGAGAAGAAGAGGAAGGCAGAAAAGAAAGAGAGATGACCTAACATCATACATGGGAACTGCCGCTTGTACTAGGACAGCTAGAGACAGAAGAGAATGGAAATTTCATAAGGAGGGCTTTGTCCAACGTCTGGATGAACTATAGCCTGATAGATAGATAGATAGAAGAATGTTTTATATACCGTGGTAAGACTCACGATCATAATTAGAGATGTGGTTTTAAAGAGAAGGTTGAGTTCTGGGAAGAGGTGAAAAATAATTTGTGAGCATTACTCATTCTTATTATGCAAGTGTGGAAGAACATCAGATAAGACATGTTCCCTGAAAAGCATGGCTCTTCAAATGCCTTCATATTCTAAATATGCATGTAACATCGTAAAAATCGGGGGCCGCATTTTTACGCCACGTGTTCGTGTAGTCCCATATACATCTTTCTGTGTACAGTGTTTGTAACTTTACCAAGACTTGGCCAAATTTCTTATCATTTTGATGATTCCAGAACCTTGCAATACACACAAATTCTTATATGCTAGATGATCAACCTTTTCTGGTCGGTTCCACACCGTTTCTTTCACAATGCAATCGCATGACCAGAATTCAACTTCATCTTTAAGCCCATGCAGCTTCCCTAAGGCGCTATAAACATTCAAGGAATTCATCTTCATCTTTAAAGGGCTTTACATTTTACGAAACCGCTCTTATCGTGCTGCAATCCGAAATCTTAGTAGTCTGAAAATTCAAAAGCTAAATAGTAAATATCCTTATAAAATCTTATGATCAAACTAAAATGTGGTTCAACGCTGTAGCGACCCCTGTCATGCTTGTGTTTTTAGGCGATCGACATTTCCTGTGGACTTTTCTTCAGCAAATACAAGATTTGTCTCTTTATTTCAACATTAATCCGAATGATTTTAGTCTAAAAATTCAAAGGTCTTATATTAAATTTCCTTTCGAAATTCTTGTAAACAAAAAGCATTAAGTCCAATGCCATAGCAACCCCTGTTATGCCTGTGTTTCTCTTTATGTCTACATTATTGCGTACTTAAAAATCTTTAAAAATTAATATAACTTTTCAAAACTATTATGTTAATTGTCAAAAATCGTGTAGGATTTACAAAAAGTATGATATACGTTTTTACAAGATTACAGTTATTAAATACGATATCATTTCCACGGCTGTGTGTCCTTATTCGTTGTACCATGCTTTATATCTCAATTGACCACATCCTCATGAACTTTTAAGAAAGCGGCATACATCACTTGGTTTCATATTACTCTAATACCTGTGTTCGCGCCTATGGAATATGGCGCCAAATTAATGCTGTTAATCAGCATCATTTTATCATAATGTCAAACTCATGTTAAAAGATATCAGGTAATCGAGACTTCCATTCGGCACATTTGTTAGATCGGAACTTTGCTAGTAAATGCTTCTAATATACAACATTGCTGCAATCAATCATGATATGAGCTTCTTTCCATGGAAACTAAATGGATCTTGAATTTAGTCCTGGTTGTAAATACGTAGAACAGAACACATAAGAAAACAAAAAGAAATACTGAATTGAATGTCATCTTTTACGAGCTTAATGTTCAGTTCGTAAATTGCAAACAATCTCCGGCATTCACATTATATCCAAAAGAATACTTAACTGTCAAACAAATGGGGTGTAAGGGTTTTATTCCACAGGAAAATATACAGACAAGCCACTACAGATGATATAATATTCAGCGAGATATGAGTTTAACTTTATGATCGTAAAGGATTCTCATAACCCAATTTCATCAAATCATATATCATATCTAAAACAAAATGACTTTTCTGTTAAAAAGTATCCAGGCATGTTTATGATAGTTGGAATGCACTTCAATTGGTTCGATTTCCCTTGCGTTATCCATCACGAGTAAAGCCAGAATAAGACCCGCTTCATTTCTTTAAGTTCACAATCTTTCACATTATGCGTTAAGTTTACGAGATGGGGTAGAAGAAAGGAAGCGCTTGTATCGTTATGGCATAAGTGGTTGCCAAATTTCTCACTGATTGCGCCAAAATGGAGATTTGTAATTTCATTTGTTATGATATACCAGCGACCTCGGTTATTGGCCTAAATCTTTCAATGACCTTTATGCTTAATAGACAAGTTGAAATCGAGCCCCCTACATCCTGTAAGAAGCGTGCAAAAAGCATGTTACATGTGGTATTAGATTGGTTTTGACGGACAGAAATTCGGGAACGCGAGTAACTTTCTGTGATATATTATCGTGCCCTCGAGAAAGTTTCTCGCATGTACGGCATTTATTAGGTCGACATAAGAAACTTCCGTTCTGAATTCTTATTCATTGACTTGATTTTTTTGTGTATTTCCTCTTTATTCAGATATGTTGTTGATTTGATGTGCATAGAAAAGTTTGCATTCAAGGCTCGATGAAATTTTTCATTCAATCGATTGATACATGTTTCAATATTTGAAGCAAAGGAGGGAGTGAGAGGGCGGTTTAATATATCCTCTTATGAAGTACTACATGTTGGACATGTAATAACGGGTTTGATGATATTAAAAACAGGGTTTTTTATTTGTTTTGTTTTGTTTACCTATTAAATGTTAGATCTAAATAGGGTAGTTATGTGAGAAAAACTATATACTCCTTAAATATCCGGTACAAATTGAAAGTTACTAAAATAAAGAAGATTGACCAGGAAAATAGATGCATGAAATGGTATACATTATAAACTGACTATAGAAATTGTTAACTTGGTAATACATAACCAGCAAAATACTTTCATACCTATCTAGATTCAAAGCAAAAATGATATTTCATGGGAAAATGCGAAATGAATATAGATATGATATTCTCTTTTTTAACCTTCATAACCCCTCTCTCAATCTTTCTCTCTTTGTCTATCTCTCTCTCTATATATATATATATATATATATATATATTTCTTTCTCACTCGAGCACACAAACATACACGCACACATACCTACACACACAAACACACACACTTTCTCGTTTTTCTCTTTTCTTTTCTCTCTCTCTCTCTTTCCCGCTCTCTATTTATCTTACCTATCATCTTCCATGTTCCACTCTCTTACACTGTCTATATCCCGTCTCGCTTATCTTATTTTAGTAGGTCATTTCTAAAATTATCTGTCTGTTCTTAATTCCCCGCCCTTCATTTCCCCCCTCGATCATTAGATCCTTGAATTTTGTGGTTTGAACCAATTTGACATGCTTTGTTGCCTCTGGTTAATGATGGGCTGTACAAAGGTGTGATACATGGGCGAGAATACCGAGATATAGTTATTATAGAACATAATCGTATCTATCCATCTTTCAAGACATAGTATTGTTCATCTACGTGTGTACACGGGGAATCCACGAGTCCGGGGGTTTGGGGGCGGCGTCAAGTTGCGCATGCGCCCTTTAAGTAGGGAGAGGGAACTTAAATCTTTGCGCCCCTATCGACTTTGGCCAACTCTACCATAAAGCTAGCGTAATGCCCGTTGCACAACACAAGGCGTCATCGCTCTGACGTAGGTCTGCGTCAGACGGCTCGTGTGATATATGACGCTTCATGTGAAAGTATGACGCCGTGCAAAACAAAAAGTGATGCAATATGAACGGTGCAAACATTCCGTTGAAATGCTGGCGCCTTCATATAGGCTTCCTTTGCGCTATGTTGATTGCAATTAGCCAATGCACATGTTATTAAACAAATTGCTTGCACGGTTCATTATGCAACTACATTTTGTTCGATGTTACGCTCACATCACGCGTAGAGACCGCAAGTTACTGACGCAGCCCTGCGCTTTCAGAATGGCGTCATGTGTGCAACGGGCTTTCGGCACAGACTTGACTAGGGCAAGCAATAGCGCAATCAAAATGATGCGATCCCTAAGTTTGCTTACGACCCTCAACATCAACATTCTGTATACGCCACTTCCTACCGGGCTCTCAACACCATCAGCAATTCTAGACTGATTCCCAGTCGATTCGTCACACACGATTAGGCCATCACGCGACCTACATTCGGAATGTGAGTAAAGCTTGTCGAATGCATCGTTTGTGATCGCTCGCGAATGTTTCAAATTAATCAGCGGTACTTACTTTAAAATAATGTACCTGAATGCACAATAAACAGCAGAGTAAGATTTTTAAATGGGCAATTCTATCCGTTTAAATAGGGTTTATTTGAAAGGAGATCTTGTTGAGTCTACATTCCCTTCGAATTGATTCGACTACTTTACTTAAGATTGGCATTGGCACTTAATCACACCTGGCCCACTTGTCGCAGTCTGATCTTGAAAACGTCTATGTTTTGTTTTTTTCTTCATGATGTCTCTTTGGTCATTTGGTGTTCATTGGACTTCACACTTCGCCATCTGATCCTAGAAAGGTTGGGTTTTTTGTACGATGCCTCTTTCTTCATGTAATGTTCACCGAACTTCAGTCTTTCTTTGACATGGAAAGACACATTCATTTATTTCATTCCGCCTGTCTGATTATTCACTTCGTCTTCAGTCACACAGCATGGCTTAATTGCGTACTATACAAGTGACAGGATAATGGTGCGTAGCTTATACAAATAGAAAGAGGAGTTTTTGACTTTCGAAGGAATTGTGAACGAAACTGCCTGGAAGCGATAGAAAACGATTAATTTAACTAAGTATTGATTTATAAGATTCATTGTCTTTGTTAATTATATTGTACTTTAACTGGTATTATTTGAAACAACTGTTAAAGAAATATATAAATTGTAAATTGTTATGCAATTCAGCCGAGACTGCCAAACGATGGTATAAATAAACTAAACTGAATATCATGAAGCACGTAAGAATTGATGCATATTGCTTTTATTTTTTTGAATCATTAACATGATATGAAGTCGAGTATTTGTTGAAGGTCATGCACTAAACAGGAAAATGCGTATATGGGTCATGACAGATTGGTCCATACAATGCAGGTATTTTTTGTCATATTTCACGTGTGAGAGCATTTGAATAGCCATTAATTTTACATGAATTTTGTATTTATGTTATTCTTCCACATTATGACGAGAATAGAGTTGAAAACATATAGTTTGACTTTCCTATAACTCAAGCTGTTTAAATATAGACTATTCCAATACTGTCCGAAAAGCTTTGATCTAAGCCTACGCATCATTATTCTCTTATTTCCGTTCTTGTTTCAACAGATCAACCAAACACTTATTGAACGCTGAATGCGTTAGTCCCTTTCATGTACATGCAGTGCATGTGTTTTAATTAACCACATTGATCTTTGTCAAACAAACGTGTAAAAGAATATTCTTAATGCAGACATAACGTTGCCTGCAGGCGCGTAGCCAGGGAGAGAAAAAGAGAACGAAAAAAGGAAGAGGACGTAGGAAGAAAGGGGGAAATTGAGTTCAAATTAAGGATTAAGAGTCGAGAACGGAACAACGAATCGTCTTCTTTCTCTAAGAATTTAATGAAACGTCAAAGCTTCCGCGCTCCGAAAGAGGGGGACTGAATACAGATAAGGATTAAGGGTCGGGAAATGTACAACGAATCGTCTTCTTTGTCTAATAATACGTCAAAGCTTCCGCGCTTCGCGCAGGAGGAGGGGGTGGGGGCTGAATTCAGAAAAGGATTAAGAGTCGAGAACGGTACTTCGAGTCTTCTTCTTTCTCTAATAATTTAATGAAACTCCAAAGTTTCCGCGCTTTACACGGGAGGGGAGGAAACTGAATTCAGATAAGGATTAAGAGTCGATAACGGTACATCGAATCGTCTTCTTTCTCTAACAAATTGATGATGTCAAAACTTCCACGCTTCGCGCGGGGGGGGGGGGGGGACTGAATACAGATAAGGATTAAGGGTCGAGAAAGGTACAACGAATCGTCTTCTTTGTCAAATAATACGTCAAGGCTTCCGTGCTATGCGCAGGAGGGGCGGACTAAATACATGCAGATAAGGATTAAGGGTCGGGAAAGATACAACGAATCGTCTTCTTTGTCTAATAATACGTCAAGGCTTCCGTGCTATGCACAGGAGGGGCGGACTGAATTCAGACAGGGATAATGAGTCGAGAAAGGTACAACAAATCGTGTTCTTTCAAAGCTTCAGCGCTTCGCGCGGGAGGCCTCCCTGCACCCACCCCCTAGGCAGCGCGCTACGCGCGCTCTTTAAGTGATTCGCACGCTTTGCGTGCTCAATTCCGCCCCCCCCCCCCCTAAAATGAAATCCTGGCTACGCGCTTGCGTTGCCAACTCTAATAATCAGATCTGGAATTTCAACAGATTAACCAAACACTTATTGAACGCTGATTGTGTTATTCCCTTTCATGAGCTTGTAATACACTGGTTTTCATTATCACCATTGATCTTTGTCAAACAAACGTGTAAAAGAATACTCTTAAAATGCAGACATAACGTTGCCAACTCTAATAATCAGAGAGCGTTCGGGGCGAATTAGAATCCTTGACCCAAAAGATATAATGCGTCTCTCATTGATTACCCTGTACTCGATGATGTCGAATTACCACTCTTCAATGTCTACATGGGCGTCTCCAGGACCATCTTGAATAGAGGGGTGGGGTGCCGAGTGTCAGGCCAATTTTGTCGACAATCAAAATCAAAATTGCCGCTCTTCAATGTCTACATGGGCGTCTCCAGACCATCTTGAATGAAAGGGTGACGAGTGTCGGGCCAAATTTGTCCCTAAACAATCTTTAGAATTCTTGACCCAAAGTAGCTACATTAATATCAACCCATTATGGAAAGAATTTATTTCTGTGCTGAATTTATCGCCTATCGTTCTTCAAATTGACAAACATGGTATTTGTCTTTTATTGCTAGGCTTATATTGTTGCAATATGATGTCATGTATCTGAACGAAATATACATAGGCGAGATGTAGTCGAAAGATGGAAATTCGCCAATTTTGATCGGTAAACTGTAATTATGAATCTATCAGCTTATTGCCAAATTGGGGATTTTACAGTTTATTTTCCTATTTAAAGTTCAAAACATCAAACGCAATTAGGCCATGAAAAAATATGGATGCCATTTCTGTTTATGCTCCTAGAAAATATATTATGGTTCTGAATCGAAGATTTTCGCGAAAGGAATAATGCTGTTCCACTTGCAAGCCAAGCAATTATCATAACCCTAGCATTGTGAGTTACCAATCTACATCCGGGTCGAGGGGGCATATGGGTGAACAGTCAAAGCGCCGATTGAAAATCAAACCCGGGACCTCAAGTATTAGAAACATTTACCAAATACCACAGTGCCTGGAGAAAAAATAAATGAAATAAATACGATTTACCGACAAAGCTCTGTATTTTCAGATTCGCTTTATGGGCGGGGGTCACAGCCCCACATCCCCCATCTTCCCTATAGCGACATCCCTGTCGTCTTAATTATCATCAGTCAACCGGTAATGATGTTCACCAAACAGCCGAGTAAAATGCTCCAATAATTACAAGAGCGGAATCGAGATCAAGTGGAATATCTCGCAGTCTAGTATTGCCAGCGGGTTATTTATTATATGGAAGGTCAAATCTATACTGTACCTAGTCAGACTGTATGGTCATCGAGAATTAGAAGGAAAAGGGAAAGAGGGTAGGAGTTTGGCAACAGAAAACTAAAAGCCCTTGGCAACCTTTAGTTCAAATTTGATTCAATTCAATCCAGTCCTATTCAAAGAGCATTTGGCATAGCGTCTCTTCTTTGCAGTTGGAAAGCGCTTTACAATTTGCTTCGCGACGTTGTATAATTGCCGCTTAAACTCAGTTTCAAAGCGTATAATATTATCATAGTTATTAGTAGCGTTCCGAGAAATTAGTGTTCTCCGAGTCATTCTGTTTGTGACGATTTTCCTCCTAATACGTAAGCTCTGCGTTTCCACCCTTTATTGCGGCGTAGTAAACCGAATGGAAAGCTCGTGTGATTTGAGAAACAGAATTTATCTTCAGTGGGTTAAAATCTTAATTGCAAACCTAAAACAGTTGATTAGGCGAAAAGGAACATAAAGTACAAACAGATGTCTTGCTCAGAAAAGACGAATGCCCCTTCACACGTTCCAGCGTTCAGGAGCTGGGTGCTTTGTGTGACACTAAACGAGCTTGGCAAACATCCTTAAATATTCGAGAAACAACTCGGAACGTTAATTTTTACCTGTTCTACTTGAAATAACCAATACTGATTCACGGGAATTCTAAACGTCGACAATACTCGTTGTGTTTCCTGCTGAGCCTTGATGCCTTCAAGCGCGAAGTGTAATTTCACTGACGTAGGAATGCGTCAGCGCCTGATGAATGAATGCGTCAGCGATTGGCGCTGTATTTGACGCGCCACGTGAGGGCGTCAATTTCCAAAAGAAGTAAATACAAAATAGCTGACTTGCATGAAATTCTGAATTTCAAGTTTACAATAAATGTTCACCATAAACTTGATTAGCGTAAATAATAACGCAATTAAAATGACACCGCGTGTGCAACTGGTACTGTGGTTCGAAAGCACCAGAGTTTTGGAAAAGATTGGCACTCGGAGGGTAAAGTATGAACCCTATGTCATGGGCCCGCTGCGTCTGGGGACGTGGCATGGATTCGTCACACATTGCCCTGACATTTTAAGTAACGGAAAAACAGGTCAAACCTGTGTAGTTATGTATACAGACAAACCCGTTTGCCCACTCGATCAGGCTCAGGTGGCTGATCATTTGACAACAAAACGCTGCGGTTTACAGCACTTTCGATAACACGATACGATAGCTTTAAGAAAAGGGGACACAAATATATCAATTTCGAAAATATGATTTAAACGTTTACCCTACTTCTTCAATAGTAGAACAGTTATGTTGATCCTGAATCCTGGGAATTTGAAACTCAATCAGAACAGACAAAGGCAGAATTTAGAAGAGACGGTTAGAAGTAATAGAGAGAAAGTGCGTAGAGATTTTTAGATGGAAGAAAGATATTTTCATCAACAATATCAATCTGAAGGGATTCGCCCAGGCACACAAGGAACAAAAACACAAAATATTTACATTTACCCTTTTAAATACAGTTTTCTTGCTCTTTTTCTCGAGTAAAATTTTGTTCTACTTATTTACCTGCATGTCTGTAAATAATTGTAATTTTTTTTCATGATTATTTTGTTGATGCCGTTTGTACAAAGGGAAAGTTGGGGCTGAAAAGACGTTTTGTTTCATTTTCTTAGTCTGGTTGCTTGTCGATTATTATCTGCGAATACTTGGGGGACAGGGATAAGACTGAAATGATTTCTTGTTTAATATCGACATTATTTTGCTTGTCGGAATGTTTTGTTGAGGTGGGTGGTTTAAGATTACCTGAACAAAGCAGTAATAAGGATGAGAGAAAGGAAAGAAAATTTGATTAAATTCCAATATAAGAGTCATCGCGTCTCCTTTAATGGGGATATTATGTGATAAGCGGATCAATATTACTTCCTTATATAAACTTACTTACAGTGAACATTTTAAGCAAGAATCAAGTCAATAAACGGCGAGCTGTTTTATATAGCAAGCAGGAGTTATCCTTTTGCTAGATAGAACCAGGTATTTAAAGTGAATTGTAGTTTCTCGTCCACAAAAGAGAAACTAAGAGCGGTTTTTACCTGGCCTAAGATCTCGTTGCTCAATAATGGTTGGCATGAACCCAATTTGAAAAAGACATTTCAAAGGTTTTGTAAATTAGTTGTAACAGGACACGAATCGGATGAGGATAAAGCCATTACCAGCTGATGGGCAAGGCAATAGACCCCCTTCTCCCTGGGCAAGACAATTTCCTCTTCCCTGGGCGAATAGAATATATCATTCCCTTGGTAATGCCCTTGTTTCGTATTATTCTACTAATTACAAATGGATTCCAATCGATAATAATAGTCGTGGTGCCATGAAACTACTAAACCTTTAGCTGGAAATCCTGATCGCAAAGACGTTACAAAATCAACCACTGGCAATTTCTGTAGCCTTGTGCTTAAGCTTTCGAAAGGTCTGAACAATACCAGGATGATTACAATGACTTATACATTATTCAATAGTGGTATTTATAGGCAGTTCAATAGTGTAGTGGAGGTGTTCTTGAGATGGTGTCTTCAAAGTCTTTCCGACAGTGTTTGAATTGCTTTGACAATTGAGAGGGATGATGGGTAAGATTCTGAGTCTGGAAACGAAATTAAATTGGGTCGAATGCAATGATTGTCTGCGAGGGCAGACAGAATTCGACACGTTCGATGTATCAGCCCCATCGCCTGGTTTTGACGCAGGGTCATTGGAATCGAGAGTCTGGATGCTCTCTCTCTCTCTATATATATATGTCTCTCTCTCTCTCTCTGTCTCTCTCCCCCTCTCCCCCTCTATCTCTGGCGCACCATCGACTCACAACCTGAACAAAAGGGATGTATTCGTGTTGTGTCTAGAGTGACCTGACTCTCTCTCTCTCTCCCCCCCCCCCCCCCTCCCCATCTATCTCTGGCGCGCCATCGACTCACAACCTGAACAAATGAAATGTATTCGTGTTGTGTCTAGGGTGACCTGACTGATGCCTGGTGCACACGAGGCGTCATTTCGATTGCGTCTTCAGCAGCGCAAATAGAGCATTAGAAGACAATATTTGATTGGCGTAAGGCTGCGTCAGTGACGGGCACAGTCTATGACGCACCAGGCGGGCAAACACGTGAATTTTAATGAATAATACACCAATAGTTCAACGCAATATTTTCCTGTGCAATCGCTCCGCCCCTCTCTCCCCCTCTCTCTCTCTCTCTCTCTCTCTCTCTCTCTCCACCCCCCCCCCCCCACCTTCCCCTTTTCTCTCTCTCTGCCCCTAATTCCCTTTTGTTTTTAAATCTTTTTATAGCTTACCTTCGGTTGGCGGGTCTCTTGCCATTTTCCACGTACAGCTGTTTTTTGCTTCCAGTTTTGCTGTCATTATCTGACGAATGATATTATCTTGTGACGATGCCGAGACACTCATCTGTAATGGATGAAACAAAGCATAAAATCAATGTTTTAATTTAAAAACAAAAAATCTGCATATAAGAGACCGAATTGTGTGTTTAATTGTCCTTTGCTATAAGGATATTTCATCACAGAAATAGGGATAGGGGTTAGAATATATAACATGTAGGTTAGTTAGTTTAAAAAAATCTTTGATTTGTATAGCGTTTGATGGCGGATCATTTATTGCGAGAACATGTGTCGTCAAACCTGTAAAAACAGGAAGGGGTTGGCAATCCGTCCGTTCGTAGAAAGAAAGAAATTGAGTTATACCATATCAAGAAATAATTATTAACACAAAATACCTACTTCAGATTAGAGCATATAAGAATTTTTAAAAAATGGAGGGTATGTAAGAAGAAAGAGAGAAGAAGAAGAAGAAGAAAGAGTATTTAAATGTATATGTTTGTATATTCATCATGACCATGTATATTATATCAAATGTATACTAAAACAGGGCCCTATGAATGTCAATTATATGTTGTTCCTATGTTCATATGTTGAAGCAAGATTGTTCATGGGCATATAAACAATTATCCTATATGGACACAATAAACAAATGAAATGAAATTAAATATACTTATTTATGAAAACATTATTAGCATAAAATATGGGCAGGAGAAATAAGATATTGATTTATCTGCGATACAAATAATCATAAATCCAAAGGTGTCATGATATCATACCAAAAATTTCAGAGGAATTTCTTACCAATATTACCACTCCAAAATATAATCTCCCTCCGCATATCATTTTTGGATTCATTTTTTCTTCCTGCTTTTCATCAGTCATTTGTATACAGTTAAACGCCACCTCATTCAATACGACAACCTTTTTATAGTGCACAATGTTGTCTTCACACATATCACATAAAATAATGGTAAAGAACGTTTTTGAATGGATGAAGAGCGATCAAGTTTCCTTCTGTCTTAAATTTATTGGGCTGGATATTTCCTCAGGCTGTATTTTACCAAGGATATTCTAGGCTCGCCTAGAATCTTCTCAATTATATTGAGTCAAGAATCTTGACTTTTCACCGACGAAAGGAAACGATTTCAAATAATTTGTAGTGTTAAATGGGATCCCCATTTCATTGTATATTCATCTGTAATGCTGTATATATTTAGAGATAATGCAATGATACGAATGTAGGTAATTATATATTTGCCCTCCAGATATACCACATGTGTATTTTTTCTGGATTCTTATCCCTAGAAATGAGACAGCCAATTACAAATGTAACAGAAATAGCCGAGGGCCTTTCTGAAATAAATGCATCTGACATTTTCTTCTTAAACCCTTCCCTTAGAAATAAATGATCTGGATATAGCAGTAGACAGACTTGAAAGAGGGACGATGGAGAAAGATAGTTCAGAGTAATGTACAAACAGGAAAAGAGAGAGATAGAGAGAAGAGAGGGATAAGGAGAAAGAGGGAAAGAGAACAGAGAGAGAGGAGGAGGGGAGGACGGGAAAGGAAAAAAAAACATCTCCTGAAAAGCAAATAAATATGAATACAGCATTAACATTTTAAGAAAGGTCTATTGAAGTTATACAGAAAAGATAGATGTACTGAGAAAAAGTGGATAGGAATAAGAGGTGATTGAGGAAAGAGAGACCAAAATAATATTTTTAAAAAGAGATAGAGAGAATAACCATGAAGTGGGAAAACCATGGAGATTTACATGTTTAAGTATAGGAATTTCGCTCCGATGCTTGCTAACTCGCTGGAGCGTGTTAAAGGTTGTTGACAACGGACAAATTATTTACAAAAGAGGCCCATCAAACTTGAAAAGAAAGGTTAAATTCAGGTCAAGAAAATGTGTGAATTTTCTCTTTCTGTTTTTTACCATGAAGGAAGATATCATGATTTTAATATGATATAAGAAATAGAATACAAATGAATGGAAATAACTAACTGTCTTGGACTTTTTGATGGCACCTGTTTTCTGCGGCTGTTTCTTCTTCTTCTTCTTCTTCTTCTTCTTCTTCTTCTCCACCTTCTTCCACTTCTTCTTCTTCTTCCTCTTCTTCTTCTTCTTCTTCCTCTTCTTCTTCTTCTTTTTCCTCCTCTTCTTCTTCTTCTTCTTCTTCTTCTTCTTCTTCTTCTTCTTCTTCTCTTCTTCTTCTTCTTCTTCTTCTTCTTCTTCTTCTTCTTCTTCTTCTTCTTCTTCTTCTTCTTCTTCATCATCTTCTTCTTCTTCTCCTTCTTCTTCATCTTCTTCACTCTTTATAAGACGGGGCCTGTTCTACAGTAGGGCATATTGCCTATGCTCCCAAAATTGTTAACGACGCAAACATTATACTTTCGCTAACTCGTAATGTTATTAAGATGCACAACATGTTATCAAATGCTTCCCAAATCCTGATTATTATTCTGGAGGCTCTCGATATTATAGTTTATAGGACCACAAGGAATACCGATTATTTCCTTCCTTTGGCTAGGTGAACGACATTTTGATAGAAACATTGACACGGTTAATGGTACTGACATCGATGTGAGGTCACTCAAAATGACGAATAAACTTTGCTCCCCCTTGAAAGAGCCCCTAATAGGTACAGTATATTGAAATGTTGCATGATCTTCATACAAATCACCACTTAGTTACCCCTTTATGTATCATCAAAAGCACAAACATGCCAACTTTAATGAGCAAATACGTACGAAAATGTATAACTTAGCCTGGTTTATATATCATTGTACTGTTTATATAAAGGGCTCTTACCTAAATGCACTGTCGCTAGAAAGTAGTAATAGGGGTGTCGACCCCTTCTAAAATTGTTATGACATATTGTGGTGGGGGCAGAGAGGCGGGTGAGTGCGGTATGGTGATGGGGTGGGGAAGGGTAGAGGAGGAAAGATAACTCATAGAAAATTCATTGTTTTCTTATATTTATGTTGTTTTCCATTGGATATTTTAAATTTAAATTTTATTTGAAACACCTGTTTCTCTAGAGATGTGCGCTCTGTTAATATTGACATTATCATCGTAATAGGACAATACGTGGTACCATTAATGTTTCTGTAGTATTTGGTCAAAAGATGTTTCGTCTGTCAAATTCTTAAATCCTGTGTAAACTACGGTACCAGTATCATCATGTACGGTACCAGTATCATCATGTCAGAACGGACATTGTGGAGAAAATGAAACTCAGATGGAAATTATCTCTCTTCTGGTTTCACAGGGTAGTAGATAGTTTTAATCAAATAATTAGCACTGAACACCGTCTTTCGTCTACAGCAAATACAAAAATGGAAGGAAAAATCTTTATTTAATGTAAAATCAGTTTTACAAGAACAGCTTAATAATGTATTGTTTTGCATAGACTGATTTATAGTTATCCTTGACATAAATTGGTGCTATGTGACCGGTCCTGTAAAACAGTGATTAATGCTATGTGACTGGTTCCCTAAAAGAGAGACTGGTGCCATGTGACCGGTCCCGCATTTATAAGTACAATGTGACTACTGACTATACTCCCGTATTATTGGTCCGGTGTGACCGGCCTCGCAGACGTTGCAGCAAGGTGCAGGTGTCGGAGCTATGTGTGAACCCCCAACGGACGGCTATAAACAACGCACTATATTTCCTCTGAGACTTCAAACCTTTCAAGAGTTTGATACGCTGTCACACAGCGTAAAATGTAACAGCGGGGCAACGGCAAGAAAAGACGCCTCCGGAATTACTCAATTGGCAAAAGCCATTCAGGTAATTTTATTGGTGGGGGTACACGTCTGAATGAACGTAATTTCATCTTAGTAATTAGTGTGAAAATGGCTAGGTGTGTGCTCCTTTATGGAGGAAAATACTTTTGCAACTCTCCATGTTATTTGCAGAAGGAATATAATCCGTAAAAGTGTTTTCAAATTATTTTATTTCCAAATACAGCAGTGGTGTCGAATTATTCATGTGCAAGTTATTCAACTGTAGTGCTCTAGTAGTGCTCTGTGATTATTTTGTCCAAATTAGAGGGTTTGGGATTATGGTTGCGTTTGGTCTTAGGCTAGGGTTACGATTACGGTTAGGATAACGTATAATGTTGAGTCCAGGGTTGAAGTTATGAATTCATTTAGTTTAGGAAATTATCGCAGAGCAAAAAGAGTTTGGATGGTACAATCTATTGTCTAGTTTATAGACTTTTTCACTTTTAAACACGAAGTTCTAAGCCAGCTCGCTTTGTAACTCCTTGGTTTGATAGGGGTGTGTAGATAGCTTTGTGCGTATGTATCTCTTCGAAATTCCGTAACATATTCACAGTAACTCTATAGGGAAATCATTTTGCTTTCCGATGTTTGTACTAAAATTCATCTGAGATCGTGAGCGGATCAACAAAACATTGGGTTCATGCATCATTTAATACAATGACACTCTACGAGAAGCATTTATTTCTCCTTTAGGACTAAAGATTTTAAGGACTTAAAAACTCACCTTCACGTATTACTTGAATAGCGATGAGTAAAGTGTTTCAAATATTTGCACTTACATTTACGGGAGGTCATGAGCAGAACATCGAAATATCTTAGCATAAGCAATATTTAATACAGATATAACCATTAAAGGGACACATTTCATATGTTTAAGTCCGTTTTTTTTTTTCGCTCTGAGAATGAAAGGATGCCCTTTAAAACCCCTACATTCATATCTTAGTTAGATAGCATTAACTGAATGAAATTAAAATTGACAAAAAGCATCCAATAGATATTGGAAACATTGAAACTAGGTTTAGATCATTCCTATTCATCGTTATACATTGTATTGTGCATTCTTTGTATTATTATGCTATGTGTGTATTCTTTATTATGTATCATTATCATGACATGTAATGCGTTGTACTCTCTCTCTCTTTCCCAGAAGGGGCTCGTAAGAGTTAATAAATTCTATTCTATTCTACTAAAGCTAAAAATAGTTTGAATCGAGATTTCCTGGTCCAGTGGATACGTCTCCTGCTTGTGAGTCACAGGGTTTGCGGTTCGATTACCCCTGTGACACTAATGTCCTATGACAAGACATGGATCATAAATGAGTACACGGTAGGAAAAAATTCCAGCTACAGCCGGGGTAAGAATATATTTTGTATACACCGCAGTAGGTTATATCCATAAAGCTAGGCCCGTCTTATAACGTGTTGCGATTGATCCGAATCAATCGCAAGTCCTCCCATCAATCGCAAGTTTGCAGTCTCCTATCTCTTATATACATAGTTGCGATGAATATCAATCGCAAATAAGTTGCGATTAGTCGCAACTGTTTTTAATGCAGGGCCCTGGTAAAGTTGCTGCGGTATGTAAAAGGACAAATTATCGAATTAGTATCATTACATATCACATGCGCTTTAACTTCTAGCGTACAGTAACCCATTCACCATGTTCAAAAGGAAACTATACTACTTTTACATCTACTGTCGATTTCATATGTTTTCAATTTCCGTCCCTGAGAGTATTTCATCGAGGTAACGGCTAGCAATCATTTCAATTTGGAAATTGGCACGCCTGTATGTAACGATAAACAAGGTTTCACATATAACATAGTACATGTTTGGATGAGACGGCTACGGTACAAATTACGTTTACATCTAATTCAGATATAACATGTATGTGAAACCAGTGGCGTACGCAGGACTTTTTCAAAGGGAGGGGGGGGGGGTTAACATTTTGAAATCGGGCCAAAAATTTCGCAACGACTCAGCCAGCCGCTGAAAAAGCGGGAGGGGGGCGTAAGAGGACATATATTTTTTTGGGGGGGTCCCGAAATTTGGAAATTTGACCGATCGACATTTCGTTCCGTTTTTTTTGTTTATTAAAAAACAAAACAAAAACAAAAAAACAAAAAACAACGGTACTCAAAAGGGGGGTTTAGAAAAACATACACATAACAAAAACTCAAGGGGGGTTTACCCCCCCCCCCCCCCCGCGTACGCGTCTGTGTGAAACTTTATTGACAGATGGATTTGCATATACAGGTAACATGAAACGGCTATCCACTCTAATTTTAGTAAGCTATAGAGAGTGAGTCATTTTGAATAATGGATGTATTCCCTTCGTCCAACAGAAAATTCCACTGTTTATGGATTACTGCCACTGCATATGTTTTCTCTATACTCGGCTTAGCAATAGAGTACTCGGCAATAATTTGTTTTCTTCTTTGTTTTTGAGTGGCATTTTTTTATTTTTTATTATTCACAAATTGCAATCGTCGAGTGATTGGTACACTTTTAGATCTTTAGTTTTACGTACTATTTATGTTTTTCTTCTTTTTAAGTCCACCAATATTTTCTTATTCAGTACATCCGTGTAGCTTACTTAAAATTGACTTACTGGGAATCACTTCATTGCTTTGCCTTGTCGTCAAGAAACCCGAGAAAAACAACCAAAGATATATGCATGAAATGCCATCCAATTAATAATTGAATAGCCTGAACACATGAGACTCCTTGCGCATACAATAACATCTCGAGAAAGAAGTGTATGCTTAGATATATAGATACATGTTGAGCACCGTGACGCTGTTTGAAGGATATCTCGTTCATACATGTGTGTAGTACATAGTAATGATTTTGCGACTATTGGTATTTGAATTATCATTTTTATTAAAAAGTTCATAAAGTATTAACTGAATATTACATGCGCTGTTGAGCTCTGCACATATGAATTTGAAGAAGACGAAGGGGGAGAGGAAGAAGAAGAAGAAGAAGAAAAAGAAGAAGAAGAAGGAGGATAATAATAATAATAAGAAGAAGAAGAAGAATAAGAAGAAGAAGAAGAAGAAGAAGAAGAAGAAGAAAAGGAAGAAGAAGGAGAAGAGGAATACGAGGAAGAAGAAGACGATGAAGAAGAAGAAGTAGAAGAAGAAGAAGAAGAAGAAGAAGAAGAAGAAGAAGAAGAAGAAGTAGAAGAAGAAGAAGAAGAAAACGAGGAGGAAGAGGAGAGGAAGATATAAACAATAATTTGGGCCCGAGTATATTCACTACTTCTAGTTATATCTGACTTTGTTAAACAATTTAAAGAGGGTACATAATTATGCATGATACGACAACGTGCCTTCACAGGTATATAAACAAATGAGAAATACTTAGAAGTAGGTTGGTCACAAATTCTTCGTGTCTCCACTGAACTTTCTTTGCACTAGACATTTCAAGTGCTAGGGAGAGGGATGGTTAATATGATGACCTTTCTTTATAGTAATGCCCTAATATGACTCAGTGTCTTATCTAGTAACAGGATTGATCAGTTAAATTGGGCTGATGCTCAAGCTTCTATAAGCAATTACAGAGTTCTTAGAGTTGACATTTGAATGTCTTTCTCTTTTTTCCCCTTTTATTCTGGACGTGTATTCCATAGAAGCGGAGCGGAAAACGTCTGCAATGAATGACCCACTGTTTGGTTATTCTACTGTTCATTTCCTATACAAATTATTTCCAGTCTAATCTCAGTATGGATTTTACAAGACGAGTTGCCTGTCATAGCAAAAGAAAGAACTACCCTTACACTAGAGCTCGTTTTCCGATTGCTTGTTTAATTTCAACTCAGTTATCCCGGAGGTAAAAGAGGCCCAGCTGGGATAATACCAAAATTCAATCTTGAGTTGAAATGACAAGTTGAACCACCGCTACTACCACACCCAAATCAGGGTAGGTCAAACCTGGCGATCATAAATCGGGAAAAGGGATTATACCAGTAGCTGCATCTTAATGTTTGAGCGCTATATAAATGAACATATAATTATTATGATTAAACTCATCAAAAAAGCACCCCAATACCTCTGCTTGAAAATGTGACAACATTAATTATGAGATCATATTTCACGGTAAGCTTTTATTGCGTCACAGAAGATAACAAACTGTAATCATTCAACGTAATCGAGCTCGTCCTTGTTCCCAAGTTGATGTATCCATTTCTTTCCTAGGTGGAGAGTGGCAAGGCAAAAGTTAGATTAATGTCTTGTCAGGGGACGTTGATGCGGTGGCTTGAATTCAAACTTTGGAAACATGTGATTTACAGTTCGGTGACGAAAACCACAAAACCTCTTAACTATCATAACTGAAACTGAAACGGATACTGAAACTGAACTGAATCTTTGTTCAGTTCGCATCAAAATTTAAATGCCGAGTATTGATTTATAGTGAGTGGATTATCATAATCTAGTTTATAGGGGCACTGTGGGGTTCTGATTCATTCATCACTAAGTTGTAGCAACGGGGGCATAAATCATATTAAACCGGGAAAATCCCTCTCTGTTTATGTCTTTAAAAGTCTTCTCAAATACTCCCGTAAATCATTTTCAGTGACTGAGGCTTAAATTCAAATTGCTTCATTATTGAAGCAATTTGAAATCATTAACATGATTAGGGCTGTATCTAATTTCGTCCGAGAAAGACAAAAACAGAAGTAGGTCGGGCTTAACGTCAAAAATCTCTAGTTTCCACGGAGAAACTTGACGAACAATAGGGGAAAATAATGAAAAAAAAGACTTTCTTAGTTCAAAGTTTTGACATTCTTTTTACGATCGTCACAAAGGTCCGTGAAACCCAATCTTATCCAATTAATTGCGTTTCTTGATGAATTCACTCACTGTTAGAAATTATATTTAGATAAGAATTAGTTAAGAGTCTTCTTCCAAAAATCAAACCGTAGTATTTTGACATTTTCTTTGCATTTTTCCTTTCGCTTCTTATTTAGCAGTTGTCATGACAAAATGGCTTTTTGTTTTCGTTTCCATTCCTTTCCAAACATGCCAAAGATGTTTCTTTTATTTAATCTTGCTAATGGCGTCAGGCAATCTCTTTCGTGGAGTATGCATAATGTTCCAATCTCATTAATGTCGTTCTCTGCTTGTTGTAGAGATTATGCAGTCACATCGGAGAGATATTAGATAATTGCATTAAAGAGATCCGGTATCTTTGTCTCAGATTCTGAAACAAAATTCTGGATTTAGCTCATGCTACAATGATAATTATAAACATTTAGGTCAGTCAGGGACCCCATGATTTTTACAAGCCTATCGCCTGTCTGATTATCAAGATATTTATATTTATATTTACAAATTTTGAAAAAGATTTTTACTTTTTTGAGGCACTTTTTGATCATTTTGAAGCGCAATTTTTGTTTAGGACTTCAATATTACACCCTTATGTCAGACACTGATAACAAGTAGGGCCGTGTATCTCAGATTTAACATTGTTAAACGATTCCTTTAAGGATTGCAAAGAAATTCTTGACAGGTTGTCGATCTTTGCCTAAAGAGATGCAATCAATTAGTATTACATCATTAATCATAACGATTCAGTATTAACCAATCAAAATGTAAAAAGTTACGTTCAATCGTAATGGTCATTATTTTACCAAATGAGGATCATGATATCAGTTGCTTAAGATGTCAATCCTGATTGGTAAAGTTTGCAGGTAATTTATATGGTCTATAAAGGCCCATTTACGATGATTCATGCCAAACTCTGAAAGTTAAACACGTAAAAGAGGTAAGAAATGTATTCTTCATCAGATCAGTGAACTAATTTTCATAAACTTCTCCTTGTATCAGAAATGAATCATTTGATTTTATTTGATATAAAATATCTTAATCCCCGCAATATAATAAAGCATATTCGTCTCCCTTCCTATATCGTTTAATTATATTTAATTGCATTTTAAGCGCATGTGATTGCCTTTCATTAAACCAATATTATTATCATGATCCGATTAATCATCGTTTGTTTTTTAATGAAATAAAAAATTAAAACTAAGTTTGTATTTTTATCCCCCTTTTAAAATAATCATGTAAATTTGGCCCTAAATAAAGAATAATTCAGGATCGGTGCAAATATAAAGGCATATGAAGAGGTTACTGCACCCATAAATGCACGTGAAGCCTTGTATATCATAACGAGACTCATCAAAATCTATTAAATAATAATCCTCCTTCCTCTTTGTCACTGTCTATGCCTTATTATAATTCTCTCTCTCTCTCTCTCCCTCGCTCTCTCTCTCTCTCTCTCTCTCTCTCCCTCTCCTTTTCTCACTCCCTACCTTCCTCACTCTCTTACTCTCTTATATCTCATACCTCTCGCTTGGTTGTGTATCTTTGTTTCTCTTTTTTTCCTCTCTATTATACGGTACACTCTTTCTCGTCTAAACTTAAAATTGACTTTTGCATCATAAATCATTTCTAATTACAAACTCATCCTCAAGAATTAGATGAAATTGAAGTGAGGCTGAAACAATCTCTAAATATTAAATAAATAATGCCTCAATCCAGGCCTGGCACAATGCCATAGTTTACTTGGGTTTGAAATAGTCACATTATTATTTATATTTCAATCTAGTCGGGAGGTGGTATTTCAACACAGATTATTGATACATGAACTTTGTGAAACTATAAACTTGTGTTTATCCAAGTGATAAACCCTGTTTTATTCAGTTTTAATGTATATTGTTACGTCATTACTTCTAGTTGGAGAATGGCCATTTGACGTCCGTGTACAGTAAGAAGGATGTTAACACCTTATAAGGGTATGCTGGTAAACGCCCTTCTGGCTCTCAATATTAATCGCATTTAAAAATCCAATTACAATTTCCTTTCGAGGAATAACCATCATACAACCCGAAAACAGGGCAATGTCGCCGTTTAAAAAATGCAACATATACGCTTTATACAAAGCGAACGCTATCAAATATTTATAAGCTATTCCAGTTTTATTTCAGGAAGGAAAGTAATCAATTGGGTTTGTAATTGGATTTTTCCTCGTCAAATATCCTGGATATCGATGCAATTATCTTTGACGATCTTTTATATACGTTTGTGCTAGTATTTATTGACAGTGTGGGTATGTTGTCTGATGTATGTGAAGTTTTTACTATATTCATCGTAGTTCTTCATCGACTCCAATAAGCCCGGTCGTATAAAGAAATAGTTGTCGTCACATTTAATGTGGTCCGCGAGTGGATGAGACTGAATAATGTATGTGTTTTTGTCGGAATATAAGTCTATATATGCCAGACAATCAGTCTCCATGTGCCCCATTTAATTTATCACGGGATAGATGCCAAACGCATAAGATTAGTTAACTGGTCCAAGTGCAAAATTATTTTTTTTACCGGTGTTTAAAGAATTTCATGGAGCTCATCAAGACCTTAAATGGGTAATTTTACCAAACCAATGCGTTGCACAAAGCAATAATTACGCGATTTACAAAACGCCTGGCACAATATCAATACTTCAAATTTCCTGTGTCGTTTGAGACCATGATACAATGAATGGCTTTGACAACAAAAAATATTTACAAGGTACGTGTTCATGTGAACATAATTTTTTAAAAATCCTGCTATTTTTGTGACCATATTCTCTACAGAGACAATCTTATTTTCGAGCAGACAGAGTAGGAATATCAATTCAGTTCTTAATCTATTTTTTTTTTTTTTTTTTTTTTTTTTTTTTGTAATTCGCTGCTTTTCTTTGCTCAAGATCTTGATGCACCCGAAACTAGCCACAATAATGAAAAATTGATTCCTGGGCCCCATCTTATATAAAAAATAAAAAAAAGATGCATTTCATCGCAATTTTTGTGGCGATTGATATCAATCGTAACAATGACAAAAGAGATAAAGGAATGCAGACTTTCGATTGATTAGAGGATTTGTGATTCATTCAGATAAATCGTAACTCCTTATCAGACGGGGCCTTAGATAGTCAACAAGGTTTTGTGAAAATTTGATATCCATTTATAAACATGACAAAAGAATATAAAGCTGCAATCGGTAAGCAGATTACATGGACAGAAAAGGCTCATATTTCCTGCATAATTCTTGTCTTGGAAATAAAATCACATTGTGTTGCAAGTGTTTCAAATATGATAAGGTAAGGAGATGACATGGGTCGTAAAAGCTGTTGCGTGAACGCAACACAGCCTTCTGGAGTTAGAGGAATTATTGCCTACTTTGGCGAATGTCACATTTTAAGATGGAGTGGGAGGGAGCAGGCACATACGGACAATGCATAAGATTTGCAATTACTTTAAAAAGGGCGATTGCATAAATGCCCCAAGTCAAAGCGTGATGTCTCGAGTTACGCTAAATCAACCATAGACGCATTGGATTTTTTAGGGCGATTATTCTATGTATTTTTGTAAAGTCATCAAATCGCATGTGTTTATTGAGCGAAATATATATATACATTGAAACATAAGATTCCATGTTTAAAACGTTTATTTAAAAAATAACACTCAGTTGAGTATTGTTTGATAAGGGGTTTTCCAAAAGCATTCTAGGGCGTCATTAGGTTACATTTGTATAGTGAGCATAAGATTCCAGTGTTAAACATGTTTTAAACATTTATTTAGAAATTGACAATCAGTTGGATATTGTTTGATAAGGGGTTTTCCAAAAACATTATAGGGCGTCAATTGCTACGCGGTTAACTCCTTACACGAATCGGATTCCTAAATTCAGCTCTGTACCTAACCCTTACCCTAAAACTAAACCTAATCTGAAAATTAATAGCAATCCTAACCCTGCCGCCAGAGCTGACAGCACTAACACAACGGACCTTCCAATTTCCAGAGAGCGGTTACTGCTTCAACCGGTGTACTTTTTTGGCCGAGCCTAATTATATCGTAAATAAGTGACACCGGATTATTAATCTCCTTGTTGACACCCTTCGAATATCCTATTAGGGGTAATGGAAAAGGCAGCTTGGAGACGATTTGGAGGAATATAAAATTGGTTTAGACCCCACTAGGATCGCATCCTCCAAGAATCGCATCCGACCATCTCCATGGGGCATCATGATCGTCATCACTAAACATCATAGCCCCTCGGGCCAAGCCTCATCCATAATCACATTAATAATTATAATTATATCGTGAAGACAAGCGCATTACCTTATGTGGAAGGAACATACCGGGAATAAAGACACACAAACATACTCAAAGAATATCATTGACGTATGTTTTCATGTCAGGTTTCATCAAAATTAAAAAGATAATGAGAGGCTTACAAAGGTGTAAGAAAAATGCAATTTCCGAACTAATTGTTTGCATTCCCGAGGTACCCACCAAATGGGTTATGGAATTTTAGATGAGCATTTCTTTACCTTTTGATGAGCCGGATTTTGTTTAACAAAACAAAAGGAAAACTAAAGACAAGACCAAGAATGTAAAATCTCTCCCAAACGCAAATGTCTCTCATGTATTAACGGAATACCAATTCAAAGGACTAGTGAATGAACTACAGAAGATAGAATCATTCATGCATGCAACCTACTCTGAACATACAACGCCAATAAGTGAATCCACAGCTATACTACTGGTACGAGTTTACAAGGCTTTATTTGGCAACTCGAGCTTAATGTGACTCTGTTTATAAGGTTGTTGTAGTTCACAAATATTTTCAACACATTTCAGGTTGGGTTGTAAGGTCAGTGATCAAAGATTAGATCTTTTTTAAAGTACATTCTATGGATTTGAAGCATTACAATGATTCATTCAATGACATGGTATCATTCCTTTATATATGCAAAATACAATAAGTAATTGATTCGCATTCAATGTCATTACTGCTGAATACGAAACACTCGCTCGTTTGTGATTTGGATTTTTATCTTATAGGTTTTTTCAATATTCATGAATATCACATCCGATAATGAACTTCCTACGTGCTTCCGAAGCAAGATATGTTATAACTGAAGTCAACGAACGCTTCCCAATTCAATTTGGAACATTAGTATAATAAAGCAATCATTCATAATCAGATAAATGCCATCGAACTCAACGCAATTTGATGTGGCTCATTAAATTCATTAAGCCCTCATTCACCATTCAGCTCTGCGAGTAACACATGGGATGAAACAGTCGTCCTCTTTTTTTTTCCTCCTCATCTGAATGCATCTGAAACAGCACACATTTTATTGCATATGATTCCTCGATATTCATTTCTACAAGTAAAACAATTAATGTTACAATTTGTATATAATAAGATTAATTTGTTTAATTCAGAAAAAGATTACTTGGTCCAAAATCCATGATCCGTTTGTATTAGGTGTACTCTCGCAGTTTTAAAGCGTGAAATGTATGCCATCCCTCCCCGTTTCACGGAGTATGTTACCAAGCACCTCGGAGCGACTTTTAAACTATGGATGCTGAAAGGAAACTGTTTACTTTTCGATTCCATAATTCTCTGACGGTACCTCCAACATTTTCTGACGCGGGGACTCATACTTTGGAGGGTACATTTCAATACAAATCCATTGATAGCACCCTGACCAGCCCTTCCCACACACACAAACACACACACACCTGTTCGTGTACACGCACATGCACGCACACCTCGGTACTCTTGGAATAAATCAGGGGGTGCTGCAACTCCCCTACCGACCCCGGCTGCCAGGCCATGACTGTGACTTATATAATACACATATATCCCCTCAAAAATCTAATGATGTTCAAGTGTCTCCTACTTACTTAGACGAGTCCGATTTAGCCCCATATACTGGGCGTCAGTATCATATTAATTTATTATTAACGCATTCCTGATTTAAACTCATGAGGTGGCCTGTAAAATACTTTGCGGCTGCCGTGGTTTGACCCAAAAAAAATTTCAGGGTATATTGCGATATAATTTCATATGGTCATGCATGCTTTTAATGTCCTCTCTTTCATAATCATAGCGCCATTTTGATGTGAAATTCATAAGTTTATTGAAATAACACATGTTGGAGGTGGAAGTAACTTCGAAGAGTTGTGGGCTATGCTCCAACTAGCTCGTTACTTCTCTTTCTATCCCTGTCTCTCTCTACCTCTCAATATCTTTAAACCACTCTCTTCGTTTACATTTTCCTCCCTTTTTCTTTTTTGGTTTCCAGTATCACTCATTCAGGCACTTGTTATCTATCTCTGTCTTTCAATCCCTCTATCTCCCTCATCACCTTGTCTCCCTCTCTCTGTCTCTCTGTCTCTCTCTCTCTCTCTCTTTCTCTCTCTCTCTCTCTCTCTCTCTCTCACTAAATCGTTATCGACCCTTTTTTTCTCCCTCCTGCTTTCATCATTGTTATTCTACTTGATCATTGGTTCTCATTAGCTTTCCCTTTCCTTTTCTCTTTCTCAATGTATCGTATATCCAACGCCCACATTATAGATAAAAGTCAATATGCCCTACTTAGTGTTTCCCCACTTTTACCAATACGTGCTTTATTATATACAAATGGATGAGAATAACAGACATAACATCGACAAATCAGCGCTGACTTTTACTTGTTGTCTGCTCTTTATTCATTTAATATTCAGTCGTCTCTTTCTGGAGTAAAGTTAAATTTTAGGAATCAAGAAAAGTGAAATAATGAGTGATGTTTAATGTTAATATTTTATTCATTCCCTCATTGTTAATAGTGTATGTAGCGATGAATATTCAAACGGTAGGTAAATGGGTCACACTTTCATAACGATTGAAATCTACCTCATTTTGTTATTTTCCGTACCCAACATCATAAATTGATACTCTGATGCAGAACAGCAGAAGTATACTTTTCTCAAATCAAAGAAAAGGACTCTATTGTATATTGTATTTTCATGACACAGTTTGTAGCAAAACGAGCCTGTAAAGCAAAGGAAATAGAACGAAGATGAAGAGGTCAATCGATTGGAAAAGTTATCGATCCTGTTAATTGCATTGAATTCGAAATGTAAATATAACCTACAAGCTTGTCCAAGTTTTTCTCGGTTAACTGGTAAACACCGCCACACAATAGACGATTGGATTTCCGTTAGGTGACCACGACAACATCTTTGCCCAGTGTACCAATTTTCACTACAAGACACACTGTATAAATAAACACAATCGGAAATACACAAAACAAAATCGACCTAAGGCACTTTCAACAGCCTTGTGGTATGTCTTTTAAAATGTAAAAACATGACAATGACAAATTATAAAATCAGAATTTCTTATAAAGGATTAACAAATATTTGTTTTTGATATTGCCCTTGGGTTGAGTTTTGGAAAGTTCTTGCGATTGAATCAATAACATGGAATTCTTATTATGATCCTTTGTTTTTCTAAAGGGCGTTAGAGGTGTATCTTTCCACGCTGGAAGGACATTTCATTGGGAAACCTTTTTAAATTCCCATGACGACAACAACTAGCGTTTACTAAAAAGCAACAACAACCTCAAGCTTCACTGTCCTTTTTATTTTCCTACCTGAAATTTTGTTTATGTTTTCCTTCTCTTGAGGAATCAGAAACAAATCTCTTATCTATAATTTATAAATAAAATCTAAATATCGTCGCATAATGTACCATGGGTACAGAAGATGGAAAATGAAGAAAGAAAAACGACAGTCAAGATTGCGGGTAAAACAGAGGAAATGACTTCATTTTCATCTTTCTCTACAAACAATAAAGATGTTTTTTACTTGTTAGCATAGTTTTTGGTTATTTCATTGATTCTAATTTGCGGCAGCCAAAAGTAAGTCGGTGGTTTACACCACGATTTACGTTTAAATCACCTTTGTGAATATGTGGCCTTGTAGTGAGGAGCAATCTAATGCAATAATCTTCTATAGTAGCAGATACACTTACAGATCATGCATTCACAAAAACATTCCGATGCCAAGATAACAAAAGTAAAAAATAAAAACCCTTTATCCCTAATCGATCTGGGTTATCCAAAGTAATATAGCTTGAGGCAGATTAATCAGTAACAGGTGATTTCGGCCCCGGATTTTATTATTTTACTTAACAGGTCTATAACCTACAGCAACTTCTTATTTTGTTATTATTGGTTTGTTGCAGTCAGTCGAATTCTTTCGCACCTCAAACATTAAACATCTTTGACAATATTTGTTTATGGCTAACAAATTTACCCCCTAGGTGTTTATACTATTACTATAAACACATGGGATTTGAATATCAGTCCGACTTTATTTAATACAGAAATATCTAAATCACAAACATCTTATTCAAAGAGTGGGTCAGACAAATAATAGACAGGGAATATAAGAAATGTCGCCTCTCTCCAAAAAAGCGGGAATGCATGCAGAAAAGAAAAGGCAGAGAGAATAGAAAATCGTGCAAGGAAAAGAAATGTGCAAATACACAAAGAACAACAGCGTAGTGGTTTAGCGACAACACTGTCGTGCAAATATCTTATTTGGTTTGATGTCAGTAAAAGTGGCAAAATATTTGGATAGCGAAGTCCCTAGTCTTTCGGTAACACATATATTGATCTACACTCAATGTAGAGAGGAGCTAAAATTGGATAGCTTCTAAAAGCTAGTTCTGTTTTTCCTATTATTGTATCTGTCACTATACACGAGACAACCCTAAGTATAAAAATCCTTTGCAATACTGGATGAGAACATTCCGAAAACTGACCGAGATACACTGAAAAGCACTCGGTCTCGTAATGAAAATATAGGGGAGTATTAGCGTTCTATTTGTATCAAAATATACTTTTGTCAACTATTCTGAAAGTTCCTCCAGGATTCCCGACGAGATTGGTAAAAATATCTGACAAGAACCCCAAAATCTGTCATTACCAAAAGCTACCGGACTACAATCTCGCATAATTTGCACAAACAACAGGCATACAGCTGCATATTGGTCACATTTTGCGATTTTTTTTTCTTCCGATACGCACTTCTTTCGTCGTTATGATGATGATGATGATGATGATTTAATTCATTGTTTTTGTTTGCCTTTTTCCAAATACAATATTAAACTGAATAACAAAGAACATTTAAGCGTATAAGATATAATACAAATGTACAAACAATAATATTTTATGTGAAAATGTGCTAAATATAAGCATATAATAACGAACCTAATATTTTATGTGTGTGTGTGTGTGCGGCGAATTACGATGATGATTATTCTTATTGTTATTATTATCATTAGCAGTGGTAGTATTTGTAATAAAGATAAGTAGTAGTGGCAGTAGTAGTAGTAGTAGTAGTAGTAGTAGTAGAAGTAGTAGTAGTATTTGTGTCATTTATATTATTCTATTGATTAATATTTCACTTGATGAGACCAAAAGAATTACATGACCTTGGAACTACAAGTGTCTTGATTTGATATCTTGAAAAAAAAGGATAACAGTAAAGATCATCTTAAGATTCTTGCTTAAACATAACAGTTGCAGTTTGCATGTAAAAGTCTCCAATTAGCTTTTACCGGAGATCCCGGACCTGACCTGGCTTACTCAAACTAATACAATTTAAGCCACTTTCTAGAAATGCAGGTGCTTCAAACTCTTTTCTACATTTGTGGATCAGTTCCTTCTTTGTGTGGTCAATACTTGTCTTTATCCATTCAAGGTTTAATTCCAAGCATTTCGTCCGAAGTTGTAGTCCTTTCAACTTTAAAACGTAATGCATTTTGTTTGTTGTTGTTGATGTTGTTTTGTTGTAATTTCCCGTGTTTGTTAATATTATATATATTAAATACAGACAATACTAGATGGAGTCTAAATCTTAAAATCAGGTTGGCTTAGACAGAAACAAAACAAAACGGTTAGAAAGAAAAACTCAGTTAAATTCTAGAAATCCAATAAGGATAATGCATTTGCCCTGAATAACACATATTTGAAACCCTGTAGTTTACCTCGAGAGTAGCCTCTCTTTTTCTCTCAAGAAAATATATCTTCGCATATTTATCCTACCTTTGACCAAGATATATTTTTGGGCTTGTTTTTACACACCCCGATGATATCTAGTCTGTAATCAAGAACTAAGAAATGGAAATATGTGTTTTCTTTTCAGTAACAAAATGGAGAATGTGTTTCAGCTTGTTTGGTTATCTGGACGCTTGATTGCAAACGGTAATATGAAGATTGAAGCAAACACGCCACATTTCATGAATATTTTATGATTTTGTTAGTAAGAAATTACAAGATATAAATATTCATGATGGTGAGTGCTATTTGATGCATATTTTTCGTTATTCACGGGCATAAGTAACAGCTTTATTTTAATTCAGCATCTGGACACACAAACTACAATCAGATTTGTTACACAATTTTGTATATCACTGAAATGTAATTTGATTTGTATATTGCAGAAGAAAATTAATAAAATAAATATACTACGAATTTGTATTAAACGTTACACATAAATTAGTCGGTCTTTGAGACTAACACCATGTTGAGTTTCCACATAATCTCCATAAACACACAACATCAAACCAGCGGCCACAATCTAGGAGAAATCAAACTTTCGATAGCGACTGACCATCAGACTCCACCCCCTGTAAGTTTCAAAAAGAATTTCTATATATATAGTATAATCATATTATTTTTACTTGAGTCTAAACCAGACAAGAATTAATGTAGCAGCTTCAGGGTGAACGAACTTGTTGATGATAACATAGTTCTTTGTCTTCTGACTAACTTTGCAGAATTGTTACAATTTATTTTTTGCACACCCAGGACTTCCTTACTTCCTGTGAGCAAGATCACAATCGATAAGTCCCTTTGGAGCCAAAAGCAATATGCCTTTATTCTTGTTTTTCTCAATTGGGCCGTTAGCGAGATAAAGTTTCGTCTTCCGTAGATATCAAGTTGTAATCATCTATCGCACACATACTCACCCACCCACAAACCCCCCCCCCCCCCCAACACACACACACACGCACGCACGCACACACTCCCACATAGAATCGTGAGGAGAAGCTCAATACAAATGATACCATTATTAATTATTGCACCCTGTCTACAGCATTAATATTATGAAAAGAAGGTCCTCTAGGACAGCTTAATGGGACAATAACCCGGGGGAAACTTCCTCCTAAAAGCTAATTTTTTAGGACAACTACACATGTACATGTACATGTAGGACAATCACTACTATGAGTCTCATACGGCATCGTCTAGTTATCAGAAGGCTCTCGAGACCGACATGTTCGGTCTATTAGGCTGTCGACCTCATGGGTTGTAACCACCCCTCAATCCACTGAGCTATACATCCTCCGTAGCAGTTCCAAATATCGCTTTTGACTCAATTACAGACGCAGAAAAACACTTTGACTCTATCACCTCCGGTTCCTCCCTCAATGGTCATAGGACAAGAGTGAAAAAGACAAAGAGAGATAGAGAGGGGGAAATATATAGCGACGGGAGTGAGAGAATGGGATAGGGAAATATAAGAAAGAGAAATCAATTAAAGAGGAAGATGGTGGTAGAGGGAAAGGAGGAGAGAGAGATGGAGAAACATTGGGAAATGAGAAAGATGGGAAGAGGTTATGAAAAAGGCAAAGAGATTGCTAAACAATTTATTGTATCATAATGGTTTGGATTATTTCGAACTGTTTTCTTAAAGAAAAGAGAGATATTCTGTTTGAAAAAGAGAACAGATATAAAGATAAAGTGGAAAGGGAGCGAGATGGGGTAGATGAAAAGAGAACGAAATGACACAGAGAGAAGACGGATAGGAGAGGAGAGGGGGAGAAGAGGGGGAGAGGGAGAGAGAATGGAAGAGGAAACAGAGAAATATCGTAGGGAGAGAAGTTGGAAAAAGAGAGGTTATGAGAGAGAAAGAATGAGAAATAGGAAGAGAGAGAAAATATAAAGCGGTGGGGAGAGGGACGGAGAGATACAACTGCGGGACAACCTCGCCAATAGCTGCTCTTCACGGAAATCAATGAGGAGATGAGAAAATCGAAAACGTGCAGTGACGACCCACGGATAATCGATTGCAGATCGTTTTTCTGGTCAACTTTTATCAGAAATGAAAAAAGGGAAGAGGTACAATTTAGGGGCAAATTGCTGTACGCCTTGCTCTTTCTCGTATTTTATTTTCCCATTATTTTGTTGTTTATATAGATTCCTGTTTCTTCTACGAATGCAATTGTACGCAGAGGCCACTTTGATTCTACATTTAGTCAATCATATAAAACAATTTCGGTAGTTAGATGGCATTCCCTGAAGGGCATTCTATTTGTATAACCCATTAAATGATTAATTTATATACTGTTCATAGCCATAGGGCAGGAAAAGATTGCAGCTCTTGATAAAACAATCGCAACTACTTTTGAAAAATCAACCTGAGGAAATTTATGGGATGTACAATAGGATATTGAAGTTGCCCTTGAGTTCATTTTTGAAAATAGAAGCGATCGTGTTTGGTAATAATACTTGCTATATATGCACGTCTTCAAACGAATATAGCCTATTTATATATATAGGTTGTTTACAAATCTATTGCACGTTCTACATATCGATTTTGCTATATCTATTTCATCGATATACAGTTTGAAAATAGACCTTTTAAGATTTTGATTTAGGTAGAACGTTGTTTCTTTTTTTGCGTGAAGGTAACATTGTATTTTAAAAATTCGATGCTACACTTCGATAACGGATTGCGCAATTAATATTGTTTATGAAGTAACCTGTACCTCTTTAAAATAAATTTATTTTCACAAATACCTTTGTTACAATGTTGGGCAGAGGAATATCCTACAGTTGATGTGTAGTGTGGTCATTAACCTGGACGAATTCACCCGCACGTATACAGAATCAATATTTTGTATGGATTGTCCTAGAAATGATGGTTACTTTTGTTTATTTAATAGATTGGGTGACACTTAACATCATCTGACCAGCAGCGAACCAACTTAATTTCCCATTTTGGGCTCTCTTTAGATGGACTGCAGTGTGGCCAGCTTCTAACAATTATCCGTTTATACCTGGGCCCCATCTCATAAAGAGTTACGAATGATCCAAATCAATCCTCCAATCAATCGCAATTTTGCAGTCTCCAATCTCTTATGTACATAGTTGAGATTGATATCAATTGCAAATTAATTGCGATTGATATCAACTCCTTATAAGACGGGGCCCAGAATTGACTATGGTTCGCTACTGCACAATATATACCCAAATATATTTTCAGGAATTCAAATGTTTTCGCCAAGCTTAAAGTAAGTGTCACATACCACTTACTATAAGTGTTTCTGAGCTAAACGCCTCTACTCTGAAGCTAGGCAATCAAATAGATTTAGGATTAAAAGTCTCAATGATCGTTTTCCTGATCTAAGTGGTTTCCATTATCACTAGACAGCCCCCGCAGTACTTTCCTGGAGGGAAAAATCTAACAGATATTTCCGATTGGGTGCATGGTCATTGAAGTACAAAGCGCTTAGCCTGCCTGAAGTCTAGTTACGTGCCCACTAATTGATAAACCCTTTGCAGGTCAGGGCCTTAATCAAAATATATCGCTAATTTTCAGTCCTGTTATTCAAATAATTATAAGCCGGGGCCCAGGTAAATAACTATTGCCCCTCTCCTCCCCCCCCCCCCAATAAAAAAATATTTAAAAAAAATCCAAATACGTTATAAGCCGGGGCCCAGGTCAATAAGTATTACCCCTACCCCCCCCCCCCCCCAATAATTTTTTGTTTTGTTTTCAATCCAAATATGAAATATGTGCGTTAAAGCATAAAGCGAAAAAGCAGTTTCAATTCAATTCAATTCAATTCAAAATGATTTATTTCAAATAAAACTTTCATCGCGGCGTTTAGCCGAATTACAAAAGTTTACAAACTTAATAACACATAATGTAATATATAACAAAGCATAACATGCTATATTGAATTTGTAAAATAAATCAGTATAAATACGAGAAATATAGCTTATTGCAACATAATTATGGAAACATGAATTAGAAAGAAATCTGAAACCGCCATACTTAATGTTAATCTTTTTTAATAAAAACCTCCTGAGTCTCCAACATAACAGCCTTTACAACTATAAAAGTTATGCGGTCCGCTGTTTGTGCTTAGGACATTATGTAGCCTAAAAGATTCATGTAGATTAATTCAAGTTGTCAAACCATGTGGTGAGAATTTGCAAGTGGATCTTTACTTGAGGTTATCTACTGGCGACATTGTCCTTTAGCTATACCCTGTCTTTACGCCCACTCTACTATTAAATGATAACCGCAAAGTGAATTCATTCTCAATACCCCAAAGTCACTTCACTCTGAATATAAAAGACAAAGACGACTGGATTCTCATAAGGAATCGAGCAAAATTAACAAAAATCTCTTCAATTCGTCACTGCTTGTAGAAATATTATCATATAGCTTATGTAATCATAAAACATGGGCATATTGTTTTATGTGGTTGAGTAGTCGGACTTTTGATTCTGTTGCTAATGGTGAATGGAGATGAGAGAGCGTTCTTCTATATCGCGGTAGTTCAACAAGCAATTATGAAAAGCAATGTAGGCCCATTGCCAAATGCCACCTTCAAGTGAACTGTTCATGAATAATCGAAAAGGTATTTAATTCAAAGCTCTTTACTAATAAACTTTGTATGCACCCTTCCCTCCGATTAGGCAACGGGATTATCGCTAACGAAATAGAAATGGAAGTCTTGAGGCCAAACTATATTGCAGCCTTTTCTTCTGCTATCTCAAATGTCGATGTCTCTTTGTTAATGCTCTCCTTTACATAACCGGCGGCTGAGCACCAAACCTTCCCAATCTCTATTTTCAGCTCCGTTAAAAGTTCATTTTGCCTTCTTTTATCTTGTCTCCAACTCAATCTCGTGCGTAAATAATCCTCAATTTTCTCGCAAAATTGCTTCGGATACCGAAGTGGATGGCTAAGTGTTTGGGATTTTTTCTTAAGAGCGCGTGTAACCAGAGACTTACATTTGATTAAAGTGCTTCTCCCGTAAGATTTGGGAACTAATTATATTTTTCAATATAAGCAGCGCAAACATCATTTTGCAAAGCCCGCAGATTGTAATCGGTTCTCGACTTTTGCAATGACACTTGTTCAAGCCGTTCTGCTTCATCTTGATTAAAGCATTCCATTTCTAATCGACTTGGCCTTTGCAAGATGTGCCGATAACGTTACACTGATTTGAGCAAAGTGAAAACCTGGAATGGAAGGGCTGGCAGAGATGCCGCTTCTTATTGGAGAGGGGAGGGGGGTATGACACGCCCTACATTTGTAACCATTCACGTCAAATCAGCTCCTATCGAAGGCATTACTTTTTATATAGCATTCCTAGTTTACACATCTTTCTAAACTTTTAAAAATAGACGATAAGTCTTGATCCGATCCTGTATCAGGTTTATCAACAAACGTTTGAATACATTTTAACACTCTATGTGTGGTGTTGTTTGCATAATGCACGTTGTACGCGAGGAACTATTCCATAACGCCAAATAAGTATTGCAATTGGCCTGATGGAATAATGCGGTGTAAATAACATATGCCATATAAGAAGACAAAAACGAACAATGAAGGTTGCACATGAGGAGTCGAACTTAAGATGTATTTACCCTTGTTAGTTTGTGTTCAGCCTATGATTTGTTCTCTCGACGCCAATTTTCGGACAATTCAAAAACCTTGCGCTCGGCAATCACACCCCTGCATCAAGAAATGTAGTATGTTGCCGCGTCTAGGCCCGTCCTGCGCATTATCTCATTGAATGAAGTTAATTTGACTGCGCCATTAATTACGCTTATAAAGCCTACGTTGGAAATCGTGCTCGATTGAGCAGTGTATTAATTAATGCCAGGTTTGCAGTGTTTATTTGGCATTCCCTCTCTGCGCAATGTCACACATACGTCTCGGACTGCCCCAGGCGCTGACGCAGCCATGCGTCAGGAATTGACGCGTCGTGTGCAAAGGGCAAAGGACGTGATCGTCACCAATGTGACCCGGAATTCAACATGGGTCAACTTATACAATTTATTGAACCTCTATAGTCCAACTTATATCTCCTTACAAGATGCTTAAGATATTTTCGCCCAGATTCCAAGCTGCGACCGGCTATTTTGGAATAGATATTTTTAAACTAAACGCTCATTTTCCAAGTGATGTCCAAAAATTGACTAGATTCCCAAACAAACACCTTGCATTGTGACCTATATAACGTCATAGAGCGGATGTTTGGCTCTGGTATTCAACATGATAAACAAAAAGCCCCTTCCCCCCCCCCCCCCTTATTTCCATCTCGCTCAAAAATAATCTAGTGCGGAAGACGCAGTTTCCGGTGAAAATTGCGCGGAATGGAGTGTCCTACTCCACTTCGGCGAGCCGAGAAATTTGTCTCTGTTCACCAGAGTCCAAAAAACGTATGCGATCGATCAGCATTAGGTCCATATGATTTGGCAATGATCAATGGATTCTACTTCATCGGCTCGGACAAGAGGGAACCTGATTCTTCATCAGTTCATTTCGCATCTAAGAAGCGGGCAGGAAGACGAGACCAATCGGATGTAAGAGAGAGCAGCTACATTATTTCAGCGATTTGACAAGAGTCGATTTGGGTTCTACACGTGGTTTGCATTCCTTCCTTTTAGAGAAGGAGGGGATGAGTATGATTAGGCCTATACAAAAAGATGTTGTATTGCCCTTTAGGTGCCATAACATAGGTTGGTCGGTCGGAAATTTTTTTTCTTTTTTTTTTTGTTACTCCCTCTTTGGGCTGATGTTTCTTTTTCTATAGTAAAAACAATTTTTTTTTTGAAGAGCAGACCGTAGATTTCATGATTTTGGGGTCGGTCCGAAAAGGCAATACAACATCTTTTTTTTTAGGCCTTATTTCCGCATCTTGTATTTTCTTTTCTGACAGGCCAGTAACTAAGGATGGGCGCAGCCCCGCCCTAGAGAATAGAGGTCCATTTAATTACAACGTGTAAGATTTATTGTCTATTACCATGATGTTCAATGAGCTTTCATGTTTAAACATATTTGTGGCTGACACCCAGTAAATAAGATCGATTGATCGATCTGTAATTAAAAAACAAGTCAGAAAAAATCTTGGAACCAGCGGAATTTGAACCTGCCATCTACTGCTTGCCGGGCAGCGACTCTACCACCAGGCCATCAAGCAGTAGATGGCAGGTTCAAATCCCGCTGGTTCCAAGATTTGTTCTGACTTGTTTTTCAATTACAGATCGATCAATCGATCTTATTTACTGGGTGTAAGCCACAAATATATATGTTTAAACAATTGAAATTTCTCCAAGGAAGCATTACATTTATAAAAGGTATTATCCTATGGCGGACTACTGAATATTAATAAGTCAGAATGAATCAGGAGAGCTTTGGGTATTTGTATCTAGTTCATCGTGACTGTGCCATGGAACAGTGATGGCCTGGTGGTAGAGTCGCTACCCGGCAAGCAGTAGATGGCAGGTTCAAATCCCGCTGGTTCCAAGATTTTTTCTCACTTGTTTTTCAATTACAGATCGATCAATCGATCTATGTTTAAACTATTGAAATTTCTCCCAGGAAGCATTACATTTATAAAAGGTATTGTCCTATGGCGGACTAATGAATATTAATAAGTCAGAATGAAATTAGGAGAGCTTTGGGTATTTGTTTCTAGTTCATCGTGACTGTGCCGTGGACCAGTGATGGCCTGGTGGTAGAGTCGCTGCCCGGCAAGCAGTAGATGGCAGGTTCAAGTCCCGCTGGTTCCAAGATTTGTTCTGACTTGTTTTTCAAAGACAGATCGATCAATCGATCTTATTTACTGGGTGTAAGTCACAAATATGTTTAAACTATTGAAATTAGTGAAATTAATGAAATGTCAGTATTTAAAAATAACTGTCTACAATATGCAACGGAAGCAAGGGGGCAAATGTTTCCTGCAATGGAGGGGGAGCAATATCCTTTCTTCCCCCTCACAAGGCCAAATTCTTTTATAAACAGAGGTGGGGTTCGTTTTTCATGTTTCCTTTGCCCGACGAAGGCTTTTGACATCATAAATTTTGCAGAATGATAATGCGAATGATGTTTTAAATTACTAAGTGTCAACACTCTAAAGTCGAATTATTCTCTCTCAGTAACTATGCTCCCTCGTAGTCCGGCAGCCAAACCCAGATTTGGGGCCTAACCTTGTTTTGATGAAATAAGTTTTTTTTTTAATGGATTCTGATTGTCTAGGTATCCACTATGAACAAGCAAAAAACTGGAGCTCTGTCAGCCTTGAGCAATTTGAGATATAAGCAAAAACAAAATGGCCGCCAAAATGACGTTTTCTGCTCTAAAGATATGTGAAATTGTATACTTTGTCATGTTTTATTGCTGCATTAAGAACACTTTTCTGATTTTTTTCACCAGATATGATATATTCGATACATATTTTGATAATTATTAATGTTATTTTAGATGGCAGAGCAATTCATACATTATTTATACAGGGTGATTCATAAAAAAGTGTACAAGAATTTGGCTTTTTGCGATTTCTACTTCGATAACAAGCAATTAATATATATACACACTCTGACAACAATTTTTTTTATGTAAATAAGCTGCACTTTGATTAAAGCTAATTGATGTAGCCTATCATCTCAAAACAAATCTATTTGTTGAGATACCCTGTTGAACATACACATATCTGTCAGTAAAGTGACTAAGCCATTGCCTCTACTCACTGACCTTCATCTACTGACCAAATCATGACATCTATAATGATATGACACTGCATCTATCATGAGTTATTCCCCTTCCCAAGAACCTCCACATTACCCCCCCCCCCCCCCAACTGCATTCCATGAAGACCACACGTTAAGAAAACTGGATTCTCACAAGACATACATAACTACAATGAATTATCCTCCCAATTCCAACTGGTATGCCTTGCAACCATTACACCCTGTATCTCCATGCTGAACATGTGCTAAAGGAAGCAATGCTGCTTGAAACAAAATAATGGTTTCATAATGAACTATACATGATCTTCACTTCAAAGTACTTCAAAGAAGGCCTTGTTACTGGTAAGTCTATTTGCATATTATTTTCAAATCAATAATACAGTAATCCTAATATTCTAGATACTTCTTTAACACATACGAATAGTACAAGTAGTACCAGATTATGTCGCACATCTGATCAAGACTTGTTCTCGAACTAACTTTGATCTAGAGTCAGACATGACAATGGAATGATTAGAGCCACATGATGACTGAGCTGACTTACGTTTAAGGTTAGAGACAAACATAAGCCTATTAATTTTGGACCAGACCTGGACTATGTAAGTTTAGACTAGCATAGTCCAGGTCCTAAATAAATCAGATATCGGATATATGACAACTTATATCAAATTATCAGGTACAAGGATGAAGTAAAACATCGTTTACATGCTGATCTTTAGTATTAATACTTCGGTAAGATTGCACATATCTTCATACTTAGTCTGGTCTTTGCTTCTGTGGTGAGTGTGTGTAAAAATGAAAAATGAAAAATTCCTTTTCGGATATTTTTCAGTTGCTCGTACCAAGGCAGAACGATTTGATATATAACATTGTGTTTTCGCTCTTTTTTCAGACACAAGTGCATGGCAGGCATGATACTGCTTTTTGGAGTTCAAAGGTGGCAGGAACATTTCTGAAGAATTATTATGAACCTTTGTCCATTCGAGTTTCTACAGAATTTGTGAAGGGTAAGATCATTTGTTTATATTTGATATACACATAGAACATAATTTTATTTGGAAATGTTGTTGCAAAGTTTACTTTATATATGAACCATAGAAAACATACTTAGATAAATTCATTATTTGTATTTATATTGGTTCTAAGTAACCAGCCAAATGACATAATTCTACTTGTTATCATTGCAGATACAAAGTTCCTGAAACAGAATGGAGGAAGAATGCCTCTTTAATTGGAAGTTCAACTGTGACCAGAACACAAAGAAGAAGGGACTAACCAATCTGACATCCAGACGTATAGAGACTATAATTAAATGTAGCAATCAATATGGAGATAATATTCATGAGAACCTAGATAATGATAACAGTGAACGTCCTAGAGCCCACAAGACGTGTGTTGACAAATACTGTCATTCAACTGAAGTAAGGAATGCTTTAAAACGCCAGCAATCTGATGGGGATCAAGATACCAAGAAAATCCCTCCAAAAAGAGCAAGACGCTCTGAGCTCCCCCAATTCAACTTTATTCAGAATTGCTTCTTCTGTGGTGAGGTGTGTAATGCTGAAAAGGATCCCAAAAACCCGACAAGATGGAGACCAGCATTTGTTTGCAGACAAGTTAAAAGGGCAAGACACATACAGTCTTTAGAACATGAGATCATTGACAAATGTGACGAACGAAATGACACATGGGCTTCCGAGGTAAGGGTCAGGCTAGCTGGCGTCTTAAGTGACTTGCATGCTGCAGACGCTCGTTATCATAGAGACTGCCGTACTAGGTTCATGTTTTCCAAGAACACGTATGCTGCTGAAAGGGAAGGAAATACAACACAAGAGAAGGATGCAGCTTTGGAGCTCGTCATCAAGATCTTAGAGGATGACTTGTCGAAAATATGGAACTCTGTAGAACTGCACACTCTATATGAAGAGAATGGTGGGCATTTTATGTCTCGAAGAACTCTTGTCACTAGACTATCAGAACACTTCAACGATGACCTTTTGATTCTTTCATCCCCAGGCATAGCGACAATCCTGGCTTTCAAAAGCAGGGCGAGCAAAGTCCTTCGTGTTATTCCAGATTTTGAGGATGATGATTGTGATATTGCAGTTACAAGGGTGACAAACAAGATTACTAAAGAAGTCAGAGATATGTGTTTTGACAGGAGCAAGTACAACACTCGTCTTAATCATGAAGAAATCACAGAGAATGTAAGCTCTACCGTTCTGAACCTCCTCGCCTGCTTATCATCCAAGTTAGATAACACGCTACCTGCTTATCTTGTTGGTAATATCATCACATCTGTACTGGCCAATTATCCAACCCAGCTACAGATCAGCTTAGGTGTACTTCTGCGAGATTCCAAGGAGCTAGTAAAGACAATGAACGATTTTGGAGTGACCTGCACGTATGATGAACTGCTACGATTCAAGAAGTCTGCAGCTGTAGAGGCAGCGAAAAACACTGAACTGACAGCAATATCAAATGCTGGAGATGGTCTTGTTCAGATTGTAGTTGACAACTTTGATGCAGATATTTCATCTCAGAACGGTAAATTGTCAACGCATTCCCTTGCAGTTCTCATGACCCAGCCAGATACAAGCATGCACCATGATGATCAGCAAGAGATTCCACGACTGAAGAAGGCTGAGATGTCTAGAGATATTGACTACAAGCTTGACATCATGAGATACAATGGTCCAAAGAAACCAGGTATGCCACCTGTCAAGAACCAAGTTCCACCACTTAGTGTTCTTGCTCATATGGTTGTTTCTCGACAGAGAGCTAATGAGTGTGACCTCAGGTTCTTTACAGATGTTGTGCAGCGTGATAACTGTCCTGAATTTAATGGATATAATACGCATTTATGTCGCGATCAAGGAGAAGCCACACAACCCAAAACTAAAGCAGTGTATCTACCATTGATTGATATGCCACCAGCACATCCAGACACAATTATGACAGCCATGAGCAAATCACAGCAGTTAACAGAGAAAACTGGTCAAGGTTTCACTGTCTTCACTGCAGATCAACAACTGTACAGGGTTGCAGTAGAGGTACAATGGGCATATCCAAACCTGTTTCCTCAGGTCATTCCCAGATTAGGGGGTATGCATATGCTGATGAGTTTTGTCGGTGCAGTCGGAACATTGATGACTGACTCGGGCCTTGCAGATGTTCTGGCATCTACATTTGCAGGTGTGGGCAAAATGCTGACAGGAAAGAAATTTCCTATGAACATGAGAGCCATGCGCATGGTAGCTGAGGAGCTACTGAGAGATATTGTTGTGCAGGAACACCTGAAGTCTCACAACGATCTCATGACAATTCTTGAAGACCTTGCAAAGAGAAGTCGCACAACAAAGATGTGGGTCGACAACTTGATCAAACCAGTACTGATAATGATGCTCTATGTACGGGCTGAACGAGAAGGTGACTGGCCACTACACCTGGAGGCAGTGAAGCTCATGATGCCCTACTTCTTTGCGTCGGGACATGTCAACTACGCGCGATATGGGTTATTCTACCTTCGACGCATGGAAGCCCTACCAGGAGATGCACTCCAGCATTTCATGAAAGGGTCTCATGTGATGAGACACACTCGAGGCTTATGGAATGGCATATGGAGCGACATGTTCATCGAGACAACATTCATGCGATATGGGCATGGTAAAGCTGGTGTAATTGGCATCACTCTAAAGCCAGAAACTCTCAAGACCTGGGCCCTTAGCTTGCACATATGTAGCAGACTTGTGGAAGACGTTTCAACTCTGAGAGACAAGTCGGCTAGTTCTAAAACAGCGCATAAAGAAGAGGCTCCATCAAGGATATCTGCAGACCAAGGTGACAGAGACGGATTGCGCAGAAAACTGGATGTGAGCATCGATCCAATGGACCCAGAGAAGCACCCAGCAAACATTGTCAATGTGGTCAATGGACGGATTGCTCCTGAATCAGTGAATGTTGACAGAGCAGTTGAAATTGGTGCTCAGCAAATGGGTGAGTTTGAACGGAAATTGCCTGGAGGTTTCTACGACACAATTTCGAAGAAAGTTAAAACCATGGCTGTTATGAAGAAATCAATTGACGTAGGCGATTCCAAGGTATACGATACCAAGTTGATGTACTCTCGCGTAATAGGTCTACAAGCAAGTTCCAGAGATGTTAACTTTCATGATGTAATGTCATGCGAGCTGTCGCCAGTTCCTACAGCTCTGTTTGATGAGTCTGGAGATATGCGTATCTCGAAGTCCAAGGCCGCTTTGAAGAACCAGACAAAGGTTGAAGTATCAGCTAGACACGCGACACCTGAAGAAACGTGCACAGTGATTGATGGCTGTGCTCTCCTTTGGATTCCTACTTGGCCTTCATCATCACCTACACGACAACCAACAGTGATGGACTTTGTATTGAAATTCAAAGGCAAGATTGAGGAGAGACTAAAATCTGGTGATGTGTACTTGGTCTTTGACAGGTACAATGATTACAGCACCAAGTGTGCAACTAGGATATCCAGAGGCAATGATGGTTGCAGAGTTTTCCAACTGAGTCCAACTTCACCCCTTTCGTCTCAGAAACTGATTCTGACAGTCACAGAGAACAAGAAACAGTTGATTAACATCATTTGTCAACATCTGCAAAGCGATGCAGGTTTCATCATAAAACACAAGCTTGTGATCACCAGTCAAGATGACACTCCTGTTGAACTAGTTCCAGATGGTGTTCCAATCCAACGAAACAATATGGCCACATCTCATGAGGAGGCTGATGTAATTATTGTGCAGCAGGCTATCATGCTTGCAGATGAAGGAAGATCCGTCAGGGTGCTTGCAGACGACACAGATGTTTATGTTCTTCTCCTTCATTTCTACCAAAAGAAAGGCCTTCAGTCACCCTTGATAATGGAGTCGCCCATCAGAGACAGATCTGTAATCGATATACATGCCACAGTGGACAGACACAGAGACATCATCCCTTCTATGTTAGCAGGTCACGCATTGACAGGTTGTGATACTGTTGGTGCTCATTTTGGAGTTGGCAAAGGAACTTTGCTAAAAGTGCTGCGGCAGAAAAATGGGTTCCCATTGCCATCGATTGGAGACATACATGCAGATATGGCCGACGTGATGAAAGATGCAACAGCGCTTATAACATCATGCTATGGACAACCCAAGGCTACGACACTGTCAAATGCCCGAGTGAATGTGTGGACTACACGGGTCGGGAAAGCAGGAGCTACCAACACTCCAAATCTTGCTGCAATGCCACCAACAACTGAAGCTTTCAAAGAGAATGTGAAGCGTGCCCATCTTCAAACATGGATCTGGAAGAGTGCTTTGGAATTGAATCCATCGACATTGGATCCCACTGCATTTGGTTACATGAAAGACGAAGCAACAAAGTCACTCATCCCGGTAACCACTCCACCAAATGTGAAACTGGCACCTGCAAACATACTGAGACTTATACGTTGCAATTGTGCAAGTGACAACCCATGCAAATCATCAGGATGTGGATGCAACAAAGCCAAATTGTCGTGCACAATGTTCTGTGCGTGTCATGCATCCGTTCGATGTCTTAATGATCAGACTCTGGCAGCAAAAAATGTAAATCAAAATGACAGTGATGCGTGAGTTCAGTTCAGCAAAGGAAGAAAAGGCGTATCCTTAAAAGAATTGCGTACAAGTTGAATTGTGAAGGTAAAATTCCTAATATCGATATCTAAAGTGACCTACGCTATAAAACGGTAACACATTCATGAAAGAAGAGTGATCAAATTATAATTGTTCACGTAATGTTATCTTAGGAATTCAAATTGTATTGTGAAAACAGATGTTTATTACTATAGACTATTGATACAAATTGTGTGATAAACTAACAATGCCGCCATTTTGAATATGTAAATGAGCAAATAAACAACGGCCGCCAAATTCAAATATCCAAATCATTTCATCTCTGATCATGTAGGGGCAGGTTTCATGTTACAAATCTTTCCACGAAGTACTAGTATACTACTCTACCAATTTCCGTAATGTATAATACGTATGGGAAATGATGCTTAAAATTTATCATTTTGGTGGCCATTTTGTTTTTCCTATTATCTAAATTAGTCATTATTGACAAATGAGTATGACATAAGTATTTGGTACACTTAGGTATTCTAGGAATTGAAAACATAAGATAGAAAGAAATGAGTAGAATACTATTTTATTGTGATTCTAAGCTTAACAGCTGGCATTTATCCGCCATTTTGAATATGCAAATTAGCAACAATAAATACAATGGAAATATGCTAATTATGTCTAAACTCTATCTATGTTCATGTATGATCTTTAGGAATGTGTTGACAATGGTCCTCGTGAATTATAAGCACACCACTCTGCCAAAATTTCGTAATGTATTATGAAATAATTCAAATTTTACTGAAAATAGGCTATTTTGGCGGCCATTTTGTTTTTGGCCATATCTTAAATTGCTCAACACTGACATAGCTCCAGTTTTCAGTTTGGTCATCTGCAATACCTAAGGAAACATAATCCATCGAGAAAAAAACTTATTTCAACAAAACGAGGTGTAGCTCAGTGGCTGCCGGACTATCGTATATTCATGCATGCACCCTTTCTTCAAGAACCGCCAAATTGAGGGGCAGATGAGGGGCGGCTAAAATGTGCTTTCCCTTTACAAGACAAAGTTTTGCAAATTTTTAGAGAACATCTATATTTTCGTCCACCAAATTTGCACCTGAAGCGCGTACGGTGAGAAGATCGATGCCTCTCTCCGTACGGTGAGAAGATCGATGCCTCTCTCTTGTAAATGAAGTGGTAAAACATTTTGGCCGCCCCCCCCCCCCTCACAAAACAAAGGACTCTTTCTCTGGAGGCTAGCGTATGTTCACACTTTATTATCAATCATTATCTTTATAGGCTGTGATTTTCTGTTGTATTCAAAACAATTTATACCTAATTACGCATATCGATTTCACAGAAGCAACTTTCACTCAGTGGCTACGCTCCCTTGCTTAATTATTAACTTACTTTTGGGTTATATTAGTGTGACTATTATTAAATAATATTATATGACGTTAATTATACCTTATAAACATACAAAACTTAATATGATTAAGATTGCTACTGTGCTAAAAGCATGGTAAAGAAAAAGGGGAATAGGTTTGTTTTCTTCTTTTTTTTTCGTAAAAATGTCCAAACATCATTCTTTGGAAATATCACAAAAATACTATTTATAAAAAATGCCAAAATTTCCCCTACCCTACCCTAGACTTATCGTTGACTGCTGTCACTTCTCTTTCTCTCTCTCTCCCTAATATTATCCTTGTCTGGATCCAAAAATAGGGTAAGGATAGACGGGGAAAACTGGGACTAATTAGATTTCATAGTCTCGCTTGACTTATCCCTGAATCTAATAGAGAGAAGTATCACACGTACGAAACGAAAATCCAAAAGGAGCCCCGCCGAAAAGAAATTTATTCGGCACGTCTGTTATCGAATCGAAGAGGACTAGAAAACGGGTCATGAATGCGACGTTTGATAAATGGAATTAAATATCTTTCGCATATTTACCGTATGGTTTTGGACATACGAAAAAATGTACTAAGAATGTTTTTTTTCGACTTTTAAGGAGAAGTATGACTGATTTATCGAGGAAGTGGAAAGTTTTTTTTACTAAATGCAGGTATCCAAAAAAAGAGAACGTGTATGTGGCAGGCGGTGAGGCGTGAGGGGATTGATTTTTGAAGTAGGGTGCTCAAAGTGAGCAAAGTGCCCATCGGCGAGGAGTCCAGAAATCTGTGGTGATCCGTTCGGTACAAAAAGAATGACGTTATCGAGCCTTTTGAGAATCCACACCCCTACGGACCCTTTGAATAATGTAGTCATATCCATTTTGTCCATATTAGAAATAAAAAATCTCGTTTAAGTACAGATGCATTTCTAAGCCATTCTTATTTAAACATGATTATGATTCAGTATGTACATTGTTTCGAAAGTAGATTCAGGGGAAACATGATTGTTATTGATTAATGTTTAGGTAAACAGAACATACTTTAGGAAAGAATCAAATTGTGAAGATCTCACGACTAAATCAGAATCGAAGGAAGTAAGGCGTTTGATTAGGATTCAGTATGTACATTGTTTGGAAAGTAAATTCAGAGGAAACATGGTTGTTACTGATTAATGTTTAGGTAAAGAAAACATACTTAAGGAAAGAATTGTGAAGCTCTCGCCACTAAATCAGAATCGATGGAAGTAAGGCGTATGCCATTAGTCATGATATCCAAAATCGAGCGCTCTTCTTCATGAATGTCAATACCCCCGAATGTTTATAACCTCGCAGTCAGTATACCCTAGTAAAGTGCATCCTTTTTGTCTTTAATATGAAGGTGCCCCTACTCGAATAGGAAAGAAAGCATCTATGAATAATACATTACCATCAATCATCGGACCTAAAATAGTTGCACGTATTTACAATGAAGGGAGTTGTGTCTAATGATACGGGCTTAATTTAAAGCGAAGGTTGAGTTCTCGGAAAGTGGAGAATAATTTGGGAGCGTTATCATTGCTTAATGTAAGTGTGGAAGAACATTAGATACAAAATATTCTAAATATAGCATGTAACATCATACAAATCGGGACGGATATTTATTCCACATGTTCGTGTAGTCCCATATACATCTATCTGTGTACAGTGCTGGTTACTTTAACAATACTAGGCCAAATTTCTCATCATTTTGATGCTTCCAGAACCTTGCAGTAGACACCAACACTGATATGCTAGATGATCAACCTTATCTGATCGATTCCACAACGTTCCTTTCACAATGCAATCGCAATACCTGAACTCAACTTTATCTTTAACTCATGGTGATAAAGAATATCAAATTCAAACTACACCCTCTTTTCTCACGAAGGTGCCCTTATTAAAACAACATTAATAATAGATATGAATAGAAGATAACCATCAATCATCAGGCGCGTGTCGATGCCCGGACGCGCATATTTTTTTTTTACACAACTGTTTAGCCAGTTCAGTCAAGTGTACTGTGCGAATGACTGGAGACAGAGTCTAACATTACTCTTCTCGGTATTGTTGGATTGCTAGAGCTGTACATACTCGGGCGTGTAGCTAGCAGCGGCTGTGATTAGCTACATTAATTGTAGGGCAGGGGCGGCGATCCCAGGGGGACGGGGGGACAAGTCCCCCCGGAAAATTCTAAAAAGTGCAACAAAAATGAATAGCAAATACTGACTATAGACTGCAACACAAGCTCTGGAGGGCCCAAGCGTGCAGCGTTTAGACTAATACAAATTTAATGCAAAAAAACCTTCTCGCTCGTTCGCTAGCATCTCTCGCATAATATCCTTCAAAACATACAAGTAACAATTGTAGAAAATCTGTATTTCATTGGTATCACGTAAGCACAGTTTACACTGTATGTTTACAAGATTAAGAGTTATAGAAATAGATCAGTGCTACAAAAAATGAATATTCCGCTTGCTCTTTTCAGTAAGGATTAACTACAACATATTAAGTGTATATATTTGCCAGGCTGATATTTTAACATCTGTAGAGCAGTGGTCTTGTAATCCGGTGACCCGGGTTCAAAACCAAGTCAAGGCGCTTGAGTAACATAAGAGTGGTGGTGATGCGGATTATTTTCTTCTGTCCGATCAAAAATGATCTGATCGATTTCTTAGTTCTCCCAACTCTATCATTACAATTAAATTACCTTTTTTATGTGAATGAAAATTGTCACAAAGCAATGCATTGGCTTTATTTACCATTCTAGACATTTAAGTTTTGAAAGATTTTTTAAAGCCTGTTATATGTCTTATTTTCATGGAAAAACGGTTGGAAAAATTCAAAAAAGGTTGGGAGAGTTTAATGTTAGAGGGTGTCGCACAGTGGATTTTTTTCAGTTTGTTTTGCATGTTAGAAAGTTAGTACAGTAGAAGGAATATAATAAGTAACATTTCATGCAAAAAATTACGTAGTTTTTTAATCAATGTTACCGAGTCACTTTAAGCCAGATCGATATTGTTAAGTAAAAGTTGTACGATAGCATGGGTCAATGTCGCTATTCATAAGGTCCGCTATTCATAAGGTCCGCTATTCATAAAGTTCGTTATTCATAAGGACCGCTATTCATAAGGACCGCTTTTCATAATTGGAGAAAAGGGTCACTATTCATAAGGTTCATTATTCATAAGGACCGCTATTCATAATCAGAGAAGAGGGTCGCTATTCATAATGCAAAATCGGGGTCGTTATTCATAAGGGTCGCTATTCATAATAGGAGAAGAGGGTCGCTATTCATAATACGAAATGAGGTTCGCTATTCATTATAGGAGAAGAGGGTCGCTATTCATAATAGGAGAAGAGGGTCGCTATTCATGATACGAAATGAGGTTCGCTATTCATAACAGGAGAAGAGGGTCGCTGTTCATAATACGAAATGAGGTTCGCTATTTATAATAGGAGAAGAGGGTCGCTATTCATAATAGGAGAAGAGGGTCGCTATTCATAATATGAAACGAGGTTCGCTATTCATAATAGGAGAATGGGGTCGCTATTCATAATAGGAGAAGAGCTATTCATAATAGGAGTAGAGGGTTGCTATTCATAATACGAAATGAGGGTCACTATTCATAATAGGGTCACTTTTCATAATATGGAATGAGGTTCGCTATTCATAATAGGAGTAGAGGTTCGCTGTTCATAATACAGAATGAGGGTCGCTATTTATAATAGGAAATGATGGTCTCTATCCATGATATAGAGTTAGGGTCGCTATTCATAATACGAAATGAGGGTCGCTATTCATCATACGTATTATGAATAGCGACCCTCTTCTCCTATTATGAATAGCGACCCTCTTCTCCTGTTATGAATAGCGAACCTCATTTCGTATTATGAATAGCGACCCTCTTCTCCTATTATGAATAGCGAACCTCATTCCGTATTATGAATAGCGACCCTCTTCTCCTATTATGAATAGCGACCCTCATTTCGTATTATGAATAGCGACCCTCTTCACCTATTATGAATAGCGGACCTCATTTCGTATTATGAATAGCGACCCTCTTCCCGTGTTATGAATAGCGACCCTTATAAGTAATGAACCTTATTTCGAATTATGAATAGCGACCCTCTCGTTGTATTATGAATAGCGACCCTGATTTCATATTATGAATAGCGGTCCTTATGATTAATGACCCTTAATATGAATTATGAATAGCGACCCTCATCTCACGTTATGAATAGCGGTCCTTATGATTAACGAACCTTATTTCTTTATAAATAGTGACCCTCTTTTGCCATTATGAATAGCGGACCATATGAATAGCGGTCCTTATGAATAGCGAATAGACCCCGATAGCATCATTCAGTTTGATTTGATTGGAGTTATATCTCATTAATGAAACCGTGTAAAGGCTATTTAGTCTCAAACAAACCTACACCATTAAACTTCAAGCTCACTCACACATGATATATTGCGACACTTTCAAGGCTACTTATTATTTCAAGTTCATGTATGTACAAACGGCAACAGTTTCAATATAAAATGTAAGTTCTTCTCACTTAAATCATTGGTCTGGAAACAATTATCTGCCCATTGTTCTTTATTGTATTCCATTTTCACTAACAATGAATTTAAATTGTAATGCAATTTTTAAGTTTCCCAGGTTTATTTAGGAGAATAGAAGATTAATATAGTTAAGTTATTCGATAACATTACTCAATTTGATTTGATTGGAGATATATCTCAGTAAAGGCTATATAATCTCAAACACATCTACACCATTAAACTTCAAGCTCACTCACACATGAAATATTGCGACACTTTCAAGGTTACTTATTATTTCAAGTTCATGTATATACAAACGGCAACGGCTTCAATATTGAATTTGAAGTTCTTCTCACTTAAATCATAAGTCTGAAAACAGTAATATTTGCCCATTGTTGCATGTTATACAACATTTTCCAGAACGATGCACATACATTGTAATGCAATTTTCACGAAAACCATACTTGTCACTTGTCATATTTGTTATATGATACTAAAGCAAATCGTTACGCGTACCGATAGGATAATGTGAATAACGTGTCGAATAATAACATCATTACGTGCTATTATTAATCGGACTAGACATGTAAACCAAATGTTAACATGCATACACTTTTGCCAGCAAGCAAGTTTTTCAACAAAGAATACAGAATTTGAACAACGTTTTACATTTTAGTCAGGACAGATTATAAGATGCTTTTAAGCATGCCCTACACTCTTAGTTGGACTGTAACAGTTGTGTTCTAAAGTCTTCCATATATATATAAATTTAAAGGAGGTCAATAATCATTATCAAAACACCACTCTCGTTAGGTTGACACATCAATATACAGTACACGCCGAAAATCTCCGCAACACGATTTACACGATTCAAAATTTACACGATTCGACTGCTCGCGGGAATCGTGTAACCATTTATTTTTACACGATTCGTTTTTTGCCAATGAAGCGAAATTTGAATCGTGTAAACGTGTAATCGTGTAAAATTACACGATTCCTCAATTCAGGTCGAATCGTGTAATCGTGTAATCTGCCCGCCGAAAATCTCCGCAACACGATTACACGATTCAAAATTTACACGATTCGATTGCTCGCTGGAATTGTGCTAAAATTTATTTTCAGTGGTGATGGTGAGCAGGTTAAGGACGTCTAGTTCAGTAAAAGCAAGAAGTTACTTCTTGGTTGAACGAGGACAACGTGGACGATACGAGGGGATAGCGAAGATTACGCTCTCTTTCTCTTGTATATATTTTTAATTGCAGTGTCTTGTCTCTAGTTTTATTATAGAATGTTTGAAAGTTAAAAAAATCAGTCCACTTCCCGAAAAGCACTCTCGGATTTAATCCTCGGTGAGAAAAAAGAAAAAAGCGATGAACGACGAAGGAAGGGGGGAATTTTGTTATTCCTAAGTTGTAAATAAGTAAAAATAATTACAAAATGTAAAGGAGGGCTAACATAATTAAGTATGTTGTGATACTCTTAAATTACAAGGCTGTACCAATTAGAATTACGGTTCACCAGCTCATTCGTTACTATGAATATCGTTATACTTTTTTTTTATTCAATCATTATCCATTTTACAAACCTGGTTTGTAAAAACGCGTCATATGACGCACGAAAACCAAGGTTTGTCGACAAACCTCCTTTGTGAATTCGGGCCTTAGACTTTGATCACTTATTGCTTTTTTAGCGTTCCTCATTTTCGTAAATTACCTTTTACAACATTGCATTATTCAGCTATATGTATAAAGAGCTACGGTCAAGGCTTAAGGGCACACTTCCTGTCACATATAAAAGAAGCTTACTCTGAATGTGGCCTGCCATTGACCCTCGCCGGGGACAAAGGCCGTTGCCCTAGCTACAGGCAGAGATCCTTACATAATACCTATTGTTCAGGGGGTTCCCCTTGAACATAGGATCCCCCTGAACAATAGGTATTACATGTACATGTACATAAGTATGTAAGCCACTGGCTACAGAGTGTAGGGAACAGTTGCAAGCAGAGAATGAATAGAATAAGTGAATGGCCAACTGTCTTTGAGTTACGTTTAGCTAGCGGCACAGTGTCCCCCCACTTTTTCAAGTTCCCCCAAAGTGCCCCTTTGTATGTAGGAAAAGTACCTATTTTACTTTGACAAGTGTCCCTATTAATTTGTAAAAGTGCCCCTTCCCCTTTTCAACTCTGATAAGTGCTCCTTTTCTTTTGACACACACCCCTTTTCCTTCGACGAGTTCCTATTTTCCTTTACAATAAGTGTCCATTTTCCATTCTCATTAGTGTCCTTTTAATCTCTAGTAAGTATCCCTCTTTAAGTACGAGAAGTGCCCCTCTTCACTTTTGATAAATGCCCCCATCAACTCCGATAAATACCCCTATTAAAATCTGATCGGTGCCCCTTTTCTTTCAACTAAAGCTTTTTTTTTTTATCTCTCTCTCTCTCTCTCTCACTCCATTCCCCCATATCTTTCTCGCCTCTCTTTCCCTCATTATGTTCCCCTCTTACCTTATTAATTTGTCTCTTTTCCTCTCCGTTTCATAGCCTTCTCATTTCTGTTAATTTTACTAGGTTTCGCCCTTCTTTTTTTTTATCACTCTATTTCACTCTTTCTTTTCTTCCGGTCAACTTTTTAGTTTTCCCTTTTTTCTCTCTTTTTTTCTGTTTATCTTTATCGTGCCTTTCAACCCTCATTTTCCTTTTATATGTTCCCTTCTCCTCCTAGCTATCTTTTTTCCTTTACTATTTCATTTATCATGTCTTCCTGTTTCTGACGTTTTCCTACCTTGTCTCACGGATTAGTATACGATACATGTTAGTGGAAAGTGCTGAGGTTTATACACGAATATAAAGTACAGTAATTAACTGATGTACACTGAAGGTAAGTTGTGTATAAAGCAATTGGTGTCAGCAGGATAAGATTTAACGATTGTTGCAGCTTGTCGCATCGTTCTACCAATGCCCTTATAACCCTAATAACTATTTACACGATTACACGATTCAGAGCGACATTCTTTAATCGTGTAAATTTACACGATTACACAGTTACACGATTGTTACATCTGGTCGAATCATCCGACCAATGCACTTAACTATTTACACGATTACACGATTCAGAGCGACATTCTTCAATCGTGTAAATTTACACGATTACACAGTTACACGATTCAGGTGAATCGTGTAAACCGTGTAATCCTAAAAATAAATCGTGTAATCGTGTTGCGGAGATTTTCGGCGTGTACTGTATATTGTGCACACATGTGACAATTTGAAAATATTTTTACTTTGGGGGGGGGGACGGGGAGCTTGAACCCGAATAATGTCATCAAGCACAAACTAAATTTTACAAAACCTTCGAAGATTTTGAATTTTCCAACAGGTCCCAATAGCCCAGAGCCATCTATACACAGAGTTTAATTGGCCAACCCGGTTCGAGTTGGACACAATGGCCCGAATTCACAAAGGAGGTTTGTCGACAAACCTCCTTTGTGAATTCGGGCCTATATGGCGACTACTGCTTTGTTGGGCATTCACAAAACAATAGAATCTACGCCATGTTGTGACCCAGTGAAATCAAGTTGGCCAAACTCTGTGTATAGATGGCTCTGCAATAGCCTTAATAGACACGCCCTCTCTTCACACCAACCTATCTGACGGATGCGGCCATACCTTCTCCGTGATATATCTTGTGAAGTCGTGCAATCCATTTCGGCTTCAGGAAACAGACAAACAACTACACTTCAGAGGATAAATCATTGTCAGCAGACCGGATATCCTGTCTGAGAGTTTTAGTAGTAGGAACGGCAAAAAAGGTGATTGAGGGTATCGAATTAAAAAATAATCCTACTAAATTTCAACAGCCATGGGGGCTGGTAAAGATCCCTTTGATTCAGGTGGTGCGCAAAACCGGAAATGAAAAATATTACTACGAAGTGTTATTTGTTGGTTTTTTACTACATTGGTTTCTTAAACATATTGTCTTGCGAGTCATTGAAGACGAATTACTGCTTCATATTCATCTTTAAAATGAGCATCTCAACATATTTAGACTTGAATTCAATAGATGACGTTTTACAATGGGTTGTTATACCTTACCCTCTCCCTCTCTACTCTTCTCTCTCTCCCTCTCTCTCTCTCTCTCTCTCTCGCCTACCCCTCTCTATCTCTTTCTCTCTTTTTCTCCCTCTATCTCCCTCTCTAAATCTTGTCAACACACTTTCTCCTTCTCTCTCCCTCTCTTTACAGATTTGTCTCTCGCAATATGTCTTGCCATCCATCTTTTCTTCTTTTTTCTGTGTAGAGCTAGCCAAATAAAGAAGTATTTCACTCGTATTTTGCTCCTACCGCAAATTCTTTTAGAAAATAAAAAAAATACCGTAACCATTTTGCATTTATCGTCAACATGTCGTAGATGATTTTTCTCCTTGTCCTGTTAAAAACAGTAAGAATAACATATGCCGTGTTCAATTTACGTGTAGCTTACGATACAAAGAAATAGGAGGAATAGCGGCTTGTTTACTTAATTTGCATTCGGCAATTGACCTGCATTAGAGGATTTGACATTGAAATTGACATTGATATGCACTTTTCCTATGAATTAAGTTTTTGCTTTTTGCTTTTTGCTTCTAAAGGCAAAACAATATTCAACGGGCGATCTTTTTTAAATTGATTATTCACAGCCATAACTGGGAGATCGTGCCGAGCATGGCGATTGGTGGACGGTTAAGCGATATGGAAAGATAAGAAGTGTAAACAAGGAGATAGATGTGATAAATAAGAAAGGAGAGGAGGACAAGAAGGTTGGGAGGCATGATCCTGAAGACGGTCATAGAATATCCATCGAAACATCGACAAAAAGGATGGATACAGAAAGCGGAGAAAGACGAGTAAGGGACAGAGAGAAATGGGGACAAAGAAACAGAGAGAGAGATAGAAGAAGGAGAGGCTGATGGGGACAGAACGAAAAAACAGAGACACACGAACTCAGAGGCCGCCATGCAGTTTTACAAAATAGTGTGTTAAACGTACACTTCAGCGATTCTAGGTCGCTCCCTGAATTCGCTAAAAATGGAGTAGGAGGAAGAAATAGACACTTTTAGCAAACTAATAGACAATGACCTCTTATTTGTTTGGCCTCCCCCTTCCCCCCTCCACCCAAAATAATATATCATAATAATTTTTTTTTAAAGATAAGTAATGAATATTTTCATTCAAGTGTTAACGATATAGACCAGTTCTGGTCATGCGATTGCATTGTGAAAGAAACGTTGTGGAATCGATCAGAAAAGGTTGATCATCTAGTGTATTATATATATATATATATATATATATATATATATATATATATATATATATAAGTATTTGTTGTACTGGAAGGTTCTGGAATCATCAAAATGATAAGAAATTTGGCCCAGTCTTGGTTGAGTTACAAGCACTGTACACAGAAAGATGTATATGGGACTACGCGATATCTATCCAGTCCTGATAGATATAATAATTTACCAAATGTATCAACTAGTAGGCGGTTTCTTGGCAAAATTTGTATCATCACGTATTAGTCAAAACATATTCTTTCACATGATTGGTAATAAGAGCTTCCGTTTCCTTTTTTTTTGAGAGGGGGGCGTATCCAAAACTGGCCTATACCTTTAAGAGAGATTTAAGCATTTCAAACTGTTTAATTCTTAATTGTTTAACTTTAAATGGTATGTTTTAATTCGTTAAGATCTTTACTCTTATCTGCACTTTAATAAATGCCAAATTGAAATAAAAAGCTCTCACAAAGGAACAGCATGGTTGGTACAATTTAAATCCTCGTTTGTCATTCTATGGCGTCGGCCTGCATTACATCTAAACTTTCACTGCTTTGAAAAGCGCCATCGACCAGACATTAAATCAACAAACGAATAGGTTCAAATGAATTTGGCTTTAGACTAGGGTCCTTGGGGTATTTAGCGTCCGATTTTACATTGAGCATTACATACATATCCAAAGCACGGGCTAGGGATTAGGGCTAATCCGTTCCCTCTTTTGTGGGGGAGACCTTTTTGATAGCACCCGTCACTCCAGGGGCGTAGAATGTGCTTAATCGTTGATGGGATACTGGCATCATGGGGGACGGGGCGTCGTTTACATACGGCGAGTGACATGCTAATTCACAAGGCATGTCGATGTTACACATTAAATGGGCTGCACATATTTATAATGAAGAGAGTGTTGTGTAACAATACAAATATATCTGATGAGGACGGTCCTATCGTCTTCTCTTCTCATCCCTTTCCGATATCTGCCTCTCCTTCCAACTCTCTCCCTTAGTGAATTACTTCTTTTCCTCCTGCATCATCAGTCGACGGGGAGTTGGAAGTGCCCCTGTGCCCCCCCCCCCAACTTTAGCTACGCCCCTGCGTCACTCGTCATGTTGTTGGTAATTCGTGATCGCCAATGGGGTCGTGCTGAAAGCAGATGAATTGAATACGGTACCAAAATGAGGTGGAGTTTATTAATACTGTATCACACACAGCGAGCTATAATCCATGTATTACTGTCGATGACGTATAGCAATTTGGAGAAAGATAAAATGAATAAAGGGAAAATAAGTATAAAGGGAAATTCTTAAATCAAAGAATTTTATCATAGCCAATCAGAGAACAATATATAGGGTTTGTTGATTTCTACATCGTTCTTATTTCCGACGCTGGATCTCAACATTTACGATGGCCTTTACAAAATACAATCATGCTCATCATTGTTCCTTTTACATGGGAAGTGCTACATGAGGAATAGTCTTTCTTTCAACACGGTCTGAGGTGTATTTTTTGAGGTCATCTTAAATCGCCATTCAATGTGCATTCACTGAAAGGCCCACTGCACTACTGGTAGCTACTTGCGCCCTCTATATAACAAACAATGCCTAATCGGTGACCATTGGTCCCCCATGATCCTCTTTTTCTTATGTTAACTGAGAGCTGAGTTGATGCGATAACCACCTGTCCAGTGACCTTGCAGAGCGGTCTAATCCCTCCTGTAAACTACGGCAGATAAGCTTTAAATTTCATACTAATTGCTCATTTAGAGGATATCACAGAAAAGTCGGCCGATGGACTAAGTTTTACATGTAATCATATAATTCTTACAGTTTGATACTTGCTTTAATAAAGACCGTCAATACTACTGGGCCAGAGGGGATTAGACCACACAGCGAGGTCACTGACAGGTGGCTATCTCATTAACTCAGCTCTCAACTAACATAAGAAAAAGAGGATCATGGGGGACCAACATGCACCGATTAGGGAAGTTTTCTATGCAGAGGAAGCAAGTACATGTAGCTACAAGTAGGACAGTGGGGCTTTAAAGCATAGTTTGTTTACGAAAGTATGTGACACGAAGATAAATAAAGGAAATACAACAGCTCTCTTTTATGCTTTGTTCGTATAGCCAATTGAGTGATAATTTTACACCAATTTTCTGGCAATGTACCTTTAAGCATGTTGGCATGGAATTATGTGCATACGTCCATCACAAGCAATCAAGCGGACTTATGGTTGATCTGTATAGGAATGCTGCATACCCAATGCTTTTACAGTAACATGCACGCATGCTCAATCACGAACATCATTCCTAAATTTCACGCATAACTCTGGTTAATTGTTTTCTTTATCAAACAGGAATTCGATTTCGGGACAGTGTCTCATGAATGCAAAGCTGTCATTAATCTAAGTATCAGAGGGCTCCAATTTTTTTATTATAACATCCTTTAATACTGAGTTATACCATTATTATTATTAATGGGAACCTTTAATCTACAAGCTGAGCTTTTTAATAGGTTCCTCACATTCACCCTGTATAACCTTCTATTCAAGACACTTAATGTCGACGTCTTTTCAAAGAATTGATTAACTAATGTGACACTTTTAGTTTATTTCATATTATGTTCTAATTTCGTCAATTATGTGAATTCTTTTTTTTTGTGAAATGTGAAACAAAATAAAACTTGAAACTTGAATTAATGTGATTAATGTGAATTTCGTTTTCAAGCCTAGACGGAAATCGGACCAAGGAAGAAGAGCAAATGCCTAGCCGTTGTTTTATTGCGGGCTCGGATTCGAGATTATAAATCGGCTATTAAATATGATGCTTTACCTGTTTATCACCATCCCTTCCCATGCTTTCGAGCTAGAAATCATCGATGAACTAGGACAGCGTGTCAACCAAGATGACACATCATCGATTTATTCCTTTTTCACTGGATTTTTTATAGCCTCTCATTTCCATTGGGAGCATTAAAAAAACGTCGTCAACACAACAAAACAAAAAAGACTAATTGAGTAGTACCGTCATTTGATTTACACCCGTTTCTAAATAGAGGCAAAGCTTTTATTGCATTCAAACTGTTCTGGTGAAAATTGCGAGTACAAGCATGAAGAACACGACAGAGCATAACAAAGTAAATGAAAATCGTTGTTTTGTGACAGCGAGAAGTTTCTGTGTTAAGTGATCAGGTGAGATTGAAAACAACGATTTAAGTTTTCGTGCTAAACTTGTTAATGAGTTTGTAGATGTACGTACATGTAGTGGTTTAGTGAGAAAGTGTGATGGGAAAAGCGAGAGAAAGAGAAAGAGAGAGAGGGGGGAGAGAGTAGAAAGATGTAAATAGAGAGAGGACGAAAAAGAGGTAGGACTATCACATCTACTAAAGTCACACACATTTGTGTTAAAAACATTCCCATAAAGATGCTCGTTTACTTTCATTTTCCTCACCGTAATTTCCCTTCTGGTAACCCCTTTCGCAGATCCCGACGGTATTACCCTTCGCATTCACTCTTCCTCTCACGGGTTTATTCAAACTAATCGCCTGTCGGATCCACTGTATCATTCCAGTTTAAAAACTTGGGAGATAACAAAAAAGGAATAACCTAACCTACAATTGAGTGGACTCTCATGCGTTATGTGGTATTTTGTGAAACGGTTTCTCGCTGCCTGTGTATTTAAGACGACCCAACATCCCTAGGGTTATCAGGAATTCGAAGAAGCGGCCGGGAGATTGATCTGTTTCCTGTAAAAATTGAGAACAAGCTATTAGTTATTCCATGCGAATCGATAGTTCCTTCCTAGCTCAGCTGAAAGAGCTGATGGAACGTTATGATTTGAAATTACTTCAGTTTATCCACACAAAAAACCAGCCTTACCTGTAAATGGTGGGCTACAGGGGCGGACTGGGAATGAAATACGGTTGGGGAGTTTTTATGTTACCGGCCTATTCGACCTCAAACCACAAATCGACAATCCCTCAAGCCAAAATATCGAGCGGCCCGTGGGGAAAACTGAAACTCCCTATTGACAGTCGCCCTGTAGGGCTATATCAGTTGTACATTACATGATCCATATTCAACCTCCTATCCGCATAACATTATTATTTTCATAGGTGAAGTAGAGAAATTATTCCTTTAATAGCGAATGGATTTATCTATTGGAAAATGGAATCTACATTTTTTTGTTCTCCTCCCTGTGGATAAATTTGATCAGCATTCCGGGTGAGTGAAACTTCTTCAAGTTCACATAATTTTACCTCTTACTTAATCATTTGGGTTTGTTTCGGTACTACCTATAGTAAAGTGTCTAGGAAAGCAAAATGTTTATACTGATAACATTCCTCCAAAATTATTTAAATCAGGACGTAATATTCACAGTTATTGTAATATTCATTCTTACCCCGGTCAGATTTAATTTCGTTTGACTCCACGGATTGGAAATGAGTTTCTCAGAATACAAAATAATATCTGCAAAATGAATTTCCTACGTGTATAAGGAAAATTAAGAATGGCGGAGGCATGAGCCCATAGTTACTACCGAGAGTTGGCTAAGGGCGTGTTTATGCTTAACTTTTTCTGGCCAGAATCAGGCATCTGTTACGCGTTTAGTTTAAAACACGGTTGCGTCCATGCTCACTTTTGTAGAATCACCGAAAAACGGCGATCACGATCAAAGATCGTAAACTCACAAAAAGATGCGTTTACAATTTGTAAACGCGTTTAAATGGGGTCAACGAACTGACCACTAGTGGGTCTACGTAGCATGCACAGTGAAGGTTTGCGAATCCAGCTGGAAGATCAATTAAGGCCACACAGGGAGAATTGCCTGGAGGAGCCAGAGAAGTGAGCATAAACAGTACACCGTGGAACTGCGATTACGATGAGCGTTTACGATGTGCGTTTCAGATCGCTCATTCTACCTTCAAAATCAAGCATAAACGCAGCCTTAGTAGCATAATTATACGTGGCGCTAAGATATGTGCCTATTTGGAGGTTAGCTGTCCTTTACTGCAAATTTGATGTCTTCGAAATTTTGTAAGTTTGTTGGAATTTGTTAGTGTAAACGACCCATTGACTGCATGAAATACAGTGAAGAATTACTTCAAAAAAACGAGAACTATACATTACGCTCAATCTCAAGAGTCCGTTTTTGTGTCTTTGTCGTATGACAAGTTTTGTTTTTGTTGTTTTGTTTTGCTTTTCTATTTTGTTTGTTTTTTATTATTTTTTTAGTTTGATGTTTAGTTTATGACTTTATCATAGTCATGCTACATTATATGCGTCATGTACCAATATAATTATTGATGTGTTTGTTGGTGTGTATGTGTGTAAGAGAGAGAAAGAGAGATAGAGCGATAAGGAGGGAGAGAGAGAGAGGGGGAGAGAAAGAAAAAGAGAGAGAAGAATTTTGTATATATCAGTAAAAGTTTAATGTTTACATGCTCTGAACCAATTAGTGAGATTGGATGTAATTATTTATTTCTTGTATTGTGCAAAACGAATTTAATATTTATACCTTTTCAAGATTTCCCTATAAGCATGTGCTTTGGTCTATTAACCATGGTATTCTGTCAATTTACTCGCCACTATTCAGACATAATTATTTTTAAATTGCCTTCGTCCATTAGTTCAATGAATAAATGGGATTAAATTGGCTTTCGTCTATTGTTCACGCCACTTTAAGTGATTATTTTGATACGAAGCAACCCGGTCTCTTTTACATGTATATTGGTACATGTGAGAAATTGCGAATATATTATTCAAGATGTCCATGATCAAACAATTATTGCATAGCTTTTAGTTGATGTCGATACTCTGATAAATTATCAGACTGGCATGCAATTGTTAACGAGTAGGGAAAACAAATAGGTTAGCATTTGGCATTCTAATTATAGTCACGTGAAAGGGTGAAATGATTGCAATCAAGGATATTGGGTGCGGGTGGAAACCATATATCTATCTTCACGCAAATCGGGATTTAAAGATAATTTAGTCTGGGAGAAAAAGGTTGTCTAGAAGTCAAGAGAATAAATGGTTGAGGTGTCGTAGTCTAGTGGATAAGTGTCTGGGACTTTGGATAGACGGCGCTATACAAATGCCTATTATTATTATCATTATTATTATCACATGGTTAGCTGTTCGAGTGCCACCGCGGCAATAATGTAATTTGGCAAGACACTTATCTACATTTGCTAAACTAATCGACCAGGTGAGGTAAATGGGTACCTGGCTGCAATTAATTCCTTGAAAATCTAGTGTCAAATCTGACAGACATATACCGCTAAACAAGAATCCATTATTATTATGAAAACAAATTTAATCATCAAAATAACAGCAATTTGACGAAATCTTGCTTTAATTAAAAAAACGAGCAAATTTAAGTTTTAAAAAAGCAAATTTAATTTCCAGATTATGCGAAAATTACGTGGTATCTTTGGTAACGTGGTATATTGGTGTCAAAAGTTACAAAATACTTTTGGAAATATTTGGTATAATCCTATTTCACGGGTCATTGTAATTACGATTTTATTCAATAATAAACAAAGAAGAAAACTCACAAATCATCTTTACCAGAACTCAAACTACTTTTCTTCATGTCTGATATGTATTTTCCTAATGAGTGTATTTCATGATGATACATGGTGAAAGCTCTATCAAAGCAGGACCTGGATATCATTTAAGCCGGTTTTTCAACAAAAAAAACTGAATCCTTTCCATGAAATTTTTAAAAACCCTTATCTTGTGTGTATGCAAACTTTCATACCCCCCTGGTTTCCATTTGTTTTTCACACTGAGGCAGTGTCATCTGGAGAATACAATTTAGATTGTAATAAGGCTGTTATAGTTCAAGGGAACTATGTATAATTTCCGAATGAGTATAAAAATGTTTTTTGATAATTGTGCAATACCTTGAGTATTTAAATAAAAGCAAGAGCAAAAATTTTAGTTTAAACTTTGGTGAAACTTTTTTTCTCCGCTTGACTACCTGTCTGTGATATTACTTTGTTAAGGCATGTCCTACCCCATCCATATTTTACATCGCCCTTAAATTAAAACTCCTCTAATACATCCACTTGTTTCTAAATTATTATCCAAATGCATCATATGCAAAAATGATAAAATCGACTCGAATGCCTTTTGCATGGCCAGTAATAATCACAGAAGAGCGATGATAGTCCCTCTACATTTTGGTCCAATCACAAAGATGACCCACTAATGCATGAACTTCAAAGTAAATCGTTCACAACACTCCTCGATGAAGCAGAGAAGACGATTCATGATAATCACCATACCCCAAGCAATGCCGTGTCCTGGGACGTAATTAATTCCCTTGCATGTTACAAAGGTAGATGTATACTAACAATCCCATCGGTCATGTGTTTCACAGTCCCCTCTGGGCCTTACGGGCGACCGTCTTTTGTAACAGTTGAAGGTGTTGGTGCTGCTTAAATACACACATGGTGCCCGATTGCCAATTTGCAAACGTGATATAAGTAATCTAAAAATAAAGGATGCGCACGTGGGGTCAAAAGTTCCAGCGTCTTTTTTCTCAAAAAGTATTCCTCTTTCGGAGGTATGCGTATTTTGTGTCCGAAGCGGAGATTGAGAAAGTGGCAAATATTTCCAAAAGACAATGCTTTAAGCATTTTCTTCGGTCGGATTTTCACCAGATCAAAATATTAGTTTAGATTAAAAAAGATTTATGTTTCAGGAGATGGACAATTGCACAAGACTAGAATTAATATAGAGAGGAAATAGTTCAAATTTGAATGATTTACGAGTCACGGTATTCCCAGCTAAACGCAGTTGGTTACTAATTGTTGAGAAGGGTATTATAGTGCCCCCTCCTCGGGGTCTTAGCGATGTCAAATTGCGTATGGGTGAACGAAGGTGCAGCCCTTCGGCAGCTATTTGTACCTCCCATGATATTATTAGCCAGGGGTTGAATGCAGTGGCGAAAGGTAAAAAGGAGAGAGGGAGGAGTGAGAGAATAGAAGACCGAGTAGGGTGTACAGGTGTTGTGGACGAGTGGATATGTCACCGGACTGTGGATCACAAGGTCCGCGGTTCAAGTCCCACCGCGGCACTAATGTCCTTTGCCAAGACATTGATATACATTTGCCACTCTCCATCCAGGTGTTAAAATGGGTACCCGGTAGGATGCGAAAGCTAATGTGCTTAGGGGAAGAGAAAAGGAGGTGGAAAGAGTGCTCTATTAGAAGATTAGATGGCTCTATCGTTCTACTTGAATACATTAGAACTCTAGTTGAGTAATTTGAAGGGCATTGCGAGACAAGCCCCCGTCCCTCCTCACACTCCCACACACGCACACATATCTACACGCCCACTTCTTCCTGATGTTTTATAAATGGGTTTTTACAGACGTTTATCAATCAGATACGACTATTTACGTCTGGGGACCGACCATTAACATGACCAACCGAAAAACGTGACTCAGTTTAATCGAATCAGGGTCGCCTGAGCCAGTTTGTAGGCGGAGACAGAGACCTGACCAAGTGAATGTGCCGCTAGTCCAACTCACATCTCCCCACATTCAAAGATAGGTCCGTGACTTTACATTTTTTAAAGAAATAACTTAATGAATTATCAACTGTGATTCATGTCAGTGATTTCAAAATATGTGCAATATAATTTACAAACGGTATTTATTGTTCATTCTTTACGTTCTACAAAAAACCTTTATTGACCTACATCCATCTAAATATAAACTACAATATTATTGATTTTAATGATAATGGTAATTGGTATAGCGCAGAGATCCACCACAAAAGGAGCGCGAGAAGCTCCAGTATTACCGCGGTTTTAGTGCTCACCGCATTCGAGGAAGTTCTTCCTATCAGATACCCGCATCCTATATCTGGAGGGGGGGGGCAGTGGCATATATTAATTACTGTCTTGTCAGGGGATATTGTAAATGCTTTCCATTCTAAGAAAACAGTATGAATACTGATGAGGCTACCCTGGGTAAACAAGACATATTATTATTATTATTATTATTATTATTAATTCGGTATTAACATCCCGATCTTAATTCCATGATACTCGATCAATACTCTTCAATACAAAATCCTATCGAAGTCGATTTATCTTTCACAACCTCAATTTGAGATTTAAATCGAACTGCACGGTAATGAGTTGTATAAGAATACACCCGATCAGGATTAGATAATGATTTGAGGACAAAATTGCTTCCCAAATAAAGACTCGAATAAGTGAACAACTTTGTTCTCGCCTGTGAATGTCACGTTTTGAAGATACCATAGCGATAAAGAATTCTATAATTGGAACGCAAAGTTCATTTCAGAGGCACGAATGGCTATTCTGACAAAATAGATAATCTTCTAGAAAAGAATTTGATTATATAATGTAAATGAAGAGGATATCCAAGTGGGCAACTGTACCGTTTCCATAGGGATAGTTAAAACGAATGGCGTAGTTGAAGACTATTTACGTTATCATTTAATAAAAATAGTAACATGGCTATTATACCATAATGATACAGGGGCTTAGTATTGTAATAAGCTCTGGGGATCAAATGGATCTGAAGACTTGGTAAATTAACATTTAAATGAGATAAGCTCTCTCAAGTGAAGGATGACATACCTAGTGAGTGATTGCGTGGGGCGCGACATGTAAAAGGAATGGCCGACATTAATTTGTTCCTTTGAAAAAGCAAGAAAAGTTGGGAAAATACCATCAGAAGATGAATTACAATTGAGTAGGTTTAAGGCAGGATTTCATGAACTCGTAATCTGACGTACGAGCTTATCAGAATGAAAAATGGACGGAAAGCCAAGGGGGCATGACGGTTGCGAATTTCACAATTTGGAAGATAACTAATCTTAAAAAGAAGGTTGAGTTCAGGGAAGAGGTGACAAATACGTTGTGAGCGTGATCATTGTTACTTCTACTTCTACTTCTACGACGATACTCAGCAGGATCCATAAGTCAGGATGTAGTGCTGAGGAATAAACTATCTAGTTCTTGGTCTAGATGCTTGGTGGAAGCGCTCCCTTGAAGCCCTCCAGTAGAGCTGGGTACGGGATAGCCAGCAACTTCTTTGAGTGATACTGTCGTGTGTTGCTGGCAATCATGGGTGCTGTGTTATGGTGTGCATTGATGGCTACTGTGTCGCTTTGGATCTTGAGGTAGAGGCTTGCAGCATTTCTTCTCCTCTCCAGGCTCTCCCATTTAAGATGTTGCAAGTGTGGCAGAACATCAGATTGAAAATGTTCCCTGAACAGCATGGCTCTTCAAATGCCCTAATATTCTAAATATGGCATGTAACAGCAAAAGGAAATCGGGATGGATTTTTATGCCACATGTTCGTGTAGTCTCATATACATCTTTCTGTGTACAGTGCTTGTATCTTTACCAAGACTGGGCCAAATTTATCATCTGTTTGATGATTCCAGAACCTTGCAGTACACACCAATACTTATATGCTAGATGATCTACCTTTTCTGATCGATTCCACACTGTTTCTTTCGGTTTAATAAAATTTGGAGTGGACTATTTGGCTATTATTATAATTATTATTATTATTATTATTATTATTATTATTATTATTATTATTATTATTATTATTATTATTATTATTATTATTATTATTATTATTATTATTATTATTATGACCAGAAGTCAACTTTATCTTTTAATGAGAACAAAAAGTGAACGCATATGACACTTTGCACACAGTAAGCTATTGGTATAAAATAGAGAAAGAGACAGACAGAATGATACGCGGAGGGAGAGAAACGGGGGTATAAGCCACGGTTGAAGACTTGATGCAAAAGATGAATCACTTAAGGACAAAAATTAAATTAAAGGAATAGAGATTTTCTTCCAATAACAATTCATATTGGAACAGACGATCGAATTGAATAAAGCTCGAGTGACTGTGACAGTTAAAGATTACTATGCCAATGACTGAATCCCAGTCAATGAGTCATTCATTTATCCGATATTATGAATGGTTTGATGTTTTATTTTGCCTCATTGCTAGGAATGCTGTGCATGCTTAAGCAGGAGACAGACGGCTTACAGTTCACTCCAAGGGACTTGGTAATGAGGATTAATACATAATACCAAAGCGCACTAGCGAATCCAGTTTGGTTTCGAACCAAGGTTGCCCAGTTACGAGACCACTGCTCTACAATTAAGCCATTTGGCCTCCGCCTCCTTCTTCTCCTCTTCTTCTTCCTCCTCTTCTTCCTCCTCCTCCTCCTCCTCCTCCTCCTCATCCTCCTCCTCCTCATACAGATTTGACCTTTAGGTAGTCGACATTGGAAAATGTCCTAATAGCATTCATCCGCGCAATGAACGATTATCACTGGCGACAGAAATATGTCATAATTCAACCGTACTTTACTATGGTCAGCATCTTGTTCGCATCATTAAGTATCTTTCCATTCATGTGGTCTTGTGGATGAAGTATTGGCGATGTCCTCTTCGAATCATGAATATTCCAGCAGTAAACGATAAAATTATTGAGAGGGGAACGGCCTCGAACAAAAACAACGGACGAGGAAATAAATTCATAGGATATAATTCATTCTACGGAATACAGATTGTGTGAATTACAGTTGGGTCGTTGATGAATAATTGCATTTTTGTAAAGAAATGTTTGGCTTGCACCCGGTAAATGTAGGTCGATTTTATATTTAAAACTGGTCAGAAACGAATCTTGTATTATTTTGGATTTTAAGCGGTCATCTACTGTTTGCCGGGTAGCGACTTTAACAAACTGGAAACAAATTTCTCATCTCTTCAGACTTATTCTGACTTATTAATAATATCAATGGGTCCGCCATTAGAAAAATAGCCTTGAACGTTAGGCTTTCTGTGATTAATATCTATTTGTGTTAAGAAAATAATTATATAAACAAACTCACCTTTACATGAACTCAAATACGTAAGCAATAAACGTGATAAAAGAAAATAGCTTGTTAAATATACTGATACCTTCTTACAGTATGCGAACGCCTTCGGTATTTTTGACATGCCTGAGTTAGCAGGTACCTCACAAAACTAATTCACGATCACCCTCGTTTTCCCGCCTTTTCGAGCATGAATTGCTGAATCATTGAAACGTGTCTGAACTCTATGGCAGTCAATGATGCGTGCCGCACATCTCGAGGTTGTTCTATCATCATGCTCATATTGTAAGCAGAGACTGTTGTAGGTATTGCTATAGGACTGATTTTCACAAGTGAGATGGAGTATTTGTCTTTACCTAGTGTCCTAGACTGGAAAGATCACGTGTCATGATTTGGGTATCTTTGTCTCAAATTCTAAACAAAATCCTGGATTTAGCTCATGCTACAATCATAATTATAAACCCTTAGGTCAGTCAGGAATCCAATGACTTTTACAAGCCGATTTGATTATCAAGATATTTGTGATTTAAATTTGAAATTTCAAAACCCGTTTTCTCAACTATTTTTATACACTACAGTCTATTGGGGAAAATGACTCAAAGATTTTTACTCTTTTGATGTACTTCATGATCATTTTGAAGCGCAATTTTGTTAGGGCCTTAAAATTACACCATACCACAGACACGTAGGGCCATACATCTCAGATTTGTAAAACTTGAAAGATTGTAAAACAATGCCTTTAAAGGTACTATGTCCCATTTGCAGGCCAAAAAATGAAAAGGTTAATTTCCAACGGCATTTGAAAGATGATACTAATTTAGAACTCCCCTTAAAAAGGGGGAGCTTGAAAATGTCTTTTAGTTGGAAAATAACGACTATTAGTTGTCAAATCGACTTAGGAGCTATAGAGCCAATAAGTTATAATCTTGATTTTCAGACCATTGTACTGCATGGTTGTACGTTTTATGCTGCGCAAAGATTCAATCAGTTTAATTTTGGCCATTACAAGAAGTGGGTTATTGATGTAGACAAATGCTCATGTACCCTTTACAGCTCATTTTATGTATGTTATTACCAAAGAAGGAAAAATCCAGTCAGTCACTCAATAGTGTCTGACAGTGAAGTCTAGCAAGTAAACGGGTTTCCTTGCATAATTTCAATATTCGGGCACTGCTAAAGTTTAAATTTCACAGATAGGACATACATGACATATTCATAATTCCTGCAAAGTTCTACAGCATTTGAGGTTGGCTGCAAAAGGGACATAGTATCTTTAATTGGCTAGTGCCCTAAACTTTTGTTTCCAAAGTATGGAGGGAGAAGTTTTTCTTTTCTTTTCCAACTAGCCACCCACAGCATGTTTAAGTCAAAAAACACTTAGAGAAAAGAATGACATAACAACTTCTCACTGATTGAATGATGTCACTGTAGAATATAAGATTTTTTTTTTCTACTTCGGTAAATAGATTATGCCTCAAACATCAGCTGGTAAGAACCCTACTTATTCCTTGTATCGCCCAAATCAAAATTGACATCATTCTGCATTTACAAAGTGTTATACAGAGCAATATCACATGAGATAAACACCTCAATACATTGTTCAAGTGACGTGTAATGATAACAGAAAACAACGGACATCTCGAACAAAAAGATCAAACTGATCTTGGAAAGATATTATCACTATATTTTCCATTTTGAGAAACAGTCTGGGAATTGATTGGAAAGGGGAACTGTGGTAATAATGATTCGTTTTGTTACAGTACATGTACAGTCCGGGTAAACCTAATAAAGGGATACCAAACAAAACGATGCCTATAATCACACATCTGAAAGAAAGAGGAGCAATCAAGTCCCAAAATCATCTACTTTATTTTTTTTCTCGGAATCAAGCATCGCTCATGCGGCTCATTACACTTCAAAACTCGTGGAGTGAACGCCGAGGGTCAGGCGGGGTTATGTGAGTAAAGTGCCTTTACCCTCCACGCCGGATTCTTCGAGCGGGAAAACCTTAAAAAATCAAATATTTGGGCCCACTTGTGTAAACATTCCAAAGGCTGCAAATCCATCCTCTTGTGGGTTATTAATACACTCAGCCTGCGAACATGTCTACAGATGATCGTCTGCAATTTTTTCAATTTGTTACAGTTGCTATTATTCTTTCTTTCTCGACTCTCGTCGTCGTGCTCATTTTGCGGAACATCCTTTATTTCAAATCGAGTGGGGAGGCAAAACAGGCAAATGAGCTCATAATTTGAACAGGAATGCAGACTTGTATTTACCGATAGACTGAAAAGTACGTCAACAAAAATCTATATTTCCTTTTTCGAGAACAATCGGCCCCTTTGCTCAAAAATGAAATCATTAAGTTGCTAATTCATGTCTGATGAATTCCAATTTAAAGGAATTGCAACTTTCTTACTCTGAATTCGAATTTTCCTCTGATTTCATTTATCAATATCTATCATTTTTACGCACCACCCCCACCCCCCCCCCCCCCGCGCATTAAACGATCCGACTACTGTTTGACTTTAGTGGAATATGCAATAGCATTTGACACAAACATTCAAACATGTAAAATCTTAATAACCGAGGATCTGAGTAGTCATATGATTAAATAATCTAAATTTCAAAGGATCTCATGCTTCCTCGAAAAAGAAAAAGCTAAATCGGCTCAGAATCGTAGTGACATCAGACGGGTCGTGCGATCGTCTACGATCTGAAGCCGATTCGGATTTTATCTTGACTTGAAAAGTTCAGTGCACTTAAATTTCCGTTTTTAAGTATTCTTTTCATTATTCAGTAGCTAAATCTGGAAGTTAATATTTTTTTAATAGATTTCCTATTTATTCCGACTGCCATTTCTTCGAAGATCGGATCGAAAGACGATCGTGTAGTGTGCAGTGGGCTTATTACTTCTTCTATTTTGGTATCAGGGTGGACTTTTTCCATTTCGATACGTTAGCCACATAGTACTCTTTTGGAAAGATCAGCATGATATGATTTTTAATATTTTCCGTTATATGATATAAATGTGTCTTTTTTTAAATGAGTTCATATCTACGGTAGATATATATATATTTTAGAAAAAAGTGATCACAAGAAATAAAAGTGATTATTTTTGTTGATGAAAAACGATCCATTCTTAAGAAATTTGAAAATCTTTATGGCAGTAAGAGAAGTGGGGTTTCACACCTACAGAAAAAAGTGAGTTTTAAAATTGATTTTTGCATCGGGATCCAAAAATCTTTTTTTTTTCTTTTTTGCTTGTGTGGATAGAATAATTTCGTGATCGATTCGCAGTAAGTCTTGCCAATTTTCAGAATAATCGCAATAGTTTACCGGGCGCTCGGTGTGTGTGTAAATGTTATTGAAAATCAAAAATCGATTTATTTAATCCCAGGATTCCAAGCGCGCATACATCATCGAGATTCCCGCATGTGCAGGTCGTACTTTCTTGCCGTCGAGCGAGAATTCTCGCTGTGCGTGAGTGGTGGCCCAACAAATCAATCTTTGCATCGCGATCCAAATCACACTAATCATTATGTGTGAACGGGTCTAGAGTAGCAAAGAATAGGTTAATACCTGCGAGGCAAGGAAGATACGCGGAGCTGATGAACTCAGGGATTTTAATACGGATTTCCTTGGAACATCCATCAAATGGGTTCAACTTCTAAATTAACTGCATTATTACGCTCATGCATCGAGAGAAAACCTTGGGTTTATCCATGGCTGTACCCCCTCTGAAGCACTCATTTAACGTATCTGGAATATGATTTATGGCATTATGAAAAACGAAATCTCAAAATCCCCCATCTTAGGTGCAATTCATCATATTCGAATTTCCATACGTAGCAGTGAATTTCACTAAAATATACCTTTTTAAAATATTTATAAATCCCTCTTGCTTCTTTTGCATTCTCACATGACGCCTTACCAAGAATAGAGTTATCTACAAGAGAGGAATGAAAACTGTTTTTTTCTGAAATGGCGGGTTCGTCTAAATAAAACTATATCAAGACCTGTTGAATACGTGGGAGGTTCGGACATCATAAATGCATCGTCGTTACCAAAACTGTCGCTGTTTTGTTCTGTCTTGCTGTCAGATATTCCATCCTCATTCTCTCCCTAGTGATTCGCTGGCAGAATTATGTAGCCATCTTTCAAGATACTCGAAACCCAAATTGTAAAGCCCCTTCTGCTATTATTCTGATTGCTATGGTGATATGGAGTATTGGAAAAGTGGTATTGTCGCGGATTGAATAACCCTGGACGGATCAACGACATAGTAGTGCGTTCTGTTATTTCAGCGGCTCGCGTAATACGTTAATGCGTTAACGGTATATTGCTCGCGTATACTGCCAAAACCCATGGGGAAAATGGAAATCGTTTGTTTCTCCTACACGAATCTTCCATTTCTTTTTTTCGGTGATGATGCAAACAGGAAATTCGAGAATCTGACGTAAGACAATATTTTAGGGCAAAGGCGATTTGGATTTCATCGAAAATTTATTGTACATTAACTGAAAGTAACAAGTGGGCTTTATTCATTGGAACTAATTTTCTGCTTACACAAATATTGTTTTATTTCTCAGTGTATTCCCATTCTCTCACTCACTAAACCGACCATATACACCCTGATATAAATGAGTATTTTCCTACAAAAACAGATAAATACAAATGTTGTCTAAAATGTGGCAAGGCCAGCATGATGCCAAGAGTGTCCTAACCCTTTGAGTGACCTCAACGTATTACAATTCAAAAATTTCAAACTGGTCTACATACACTGAAGTACGTTAAAAGTAAGAAGCCCTCCCTGCTTCTCGAAATTCAGAACTGAAAAATGTTTCATGATGTTCGATACAATGGAACAATTTAGCCCATCGAATAAAGCAGTTAAAACAATGAGGAAAGCATGATTAAGCTCTTAAACCACGCTATCCTATTTGAGATACATGTTTGCAAACTCGGTAGCACTATAAGGGTCAATAAAAACACATACGATCAATACTGAGGATGGCAAGGACGTTACACTGAGTCTACCTTTATGAGGAATTGCCCTTTTCAGTGGTCATTACCATCACAATCCTTCGCAAGAAAGTGAAGTAACCCATCAATAAAGTTGTATTTGATAGTCCACAGTCTCGATCAAGGTCGCATACATGTACACATCAGGCTAGTTCTCCCTGAAGATCCATCTCAGAAACGCTGAGGAAATTATCATTCAACGAAATCCTAAACTTATTTCAGAGCAATATTGTACCTATTTTTGTTCTTGTTTTTTTTTTTTTCGTTTTTTTTTTTCGACAAAGAAGTACTTTGGAAAAGAGGATCCAAAAAGCGCCTTAAATTCATGAGATGTCTCTAAGAACAGTTTGGGTTGAGGAACATGATGGGTGCATTGATGTCGTCGTAATTCACACACATGCCTGTCATATTTGCGAGGGATTAAAACCAGATATTGAATTACTGAATTCCACTTCACTCCCTTTCCCAACGAATGTACGGACATGGGAACATGAGAAAATGGGCAGGCATCTCCCATTGAAAGACGAGCCTTGCCTGCCCCAGACGTGTCCGAATATTGATCTCTCCTCATCGTGGGAGAAGTGCAATAACCTTATCGTACTATCCGCCATTCAAACACCGGAGTGTAATGGGTTGGAGGGATGCACGTCCGTAATCTTTACATGGCACATCCCATCTCGCTTCATTGGATTATAACCCGTGAAAACATGTCAGTGACATCATGAAAACATCATTCATCAAACCGATGACATTTTTAGCGTGTGTAAAATAAAAAAAATGGTTAGGGGCAATGCCCAGGTATGATTAGGTCCATAAGGAGATACGTTAAAGGTTACCCTGTTTGGCTTTCTTCAGAGTCTTTGCATGGAGGGTTCAGTCTTCTCCAGAAAATTGTACTTGAAAAATGATATGATTCGTCCTGTATTCCGTCTTCCATTATTGTCTGTTTCTACTCGCATTTTTAATGACGACTCATATATTTAGCCTAAAAATCAATTGAGTCTAACTGTAACTGTATTTTGTTGTTATATATTTATTTATCCACATTCTCTATCCATGCAGTTTTTTGTAAAAACATATTCAGAATGGATAAAACTAATGACATTACCAAAAGCACAAACAAATCACAAACAAAGAGAAACAATGTTACATCAAAGAGGTATCCATGTCGTATTCTTTGACTTGAAATCAAGCATCTAAAAAAAATTGTCTCTAAAAAACTGATAAGCATGCACATTCTTTTTATTTAATGTTAGAGGAGTCTACCCTTTCCTTTGATACAACTCGAATCTGGGGGCACCGTTGGTGAAGTCTTGGCTTTCCACTAAGCACTTTTCGGCAAATGTCACCAAATCAAAACCTCTTTCTCGCAAATTTCGAATTTGAATTTGAGACTTATTTTGATCACGACAGCAATTCACATCCCTCTCTTTCCCCAATCCATCATTACCTACTCGGAAACGAATGCATCAATGCATCATTTCGGAGCATCTCTTCGTATCCTCATCTTTTATTTGGGATTCGCTTCTGACTGGGCGGGGAGGGGTCTAATCGGTCATGTGGCGTTTTCCTGAAAGTTCCTTTTTTTGTCTCATAGGTCATTCTCTCTAGGTACTGTCATCGAAGGTCTTTCGGGGTAATAAGTCGGCTTCTATTGGTGCCAAATGTGATACGCGAAAGTATCTATCTTTGGAAGATACTTTCAGCTACATTAGACGGGAGACGGGTTTATATCAGTATGTTGTTGCCATCGCACATGTGGAGAAAAAGAAATGTGTCATGATCTCCAAATCACGCACAGAATATTGGATGTCAAGCGTGCACTGAATTCCTTTATATAGTGAGGGCAAAGCCCATATCATGAAGTAGTGCATCAAACCATGAGAAAAATGATCAAATGGATGTCTATTAAGAAACAGACAGGATGACCAGAAGCCTCGATTTGGCTTTTCTATCATTATTTACGTTAAAATTCCATCAGAAATCTTAAACATGAACTCGAAATATAAAAATACATGTACACGTCGATTCGTGTCAGGAGAACTGTTTTTTTTTTCATTTCTTTTCATTCAAAGTTTTAGTTACTTTCCTTTTGGTAACCATAGCAAATGTACAGTTGTATCTATGTAATTTGAAGCTTTAGCACTAATTCCGCATTGATTGTTTGTACACAAATATTTTACCTAGAAGAGCAGATCTATCGCTTCATTTGGGGCTCTTGCCGTATAGAGATATTAAACCAAAATATGATGTCGATCGTAATGACTTCCCCTCGACATTAAAAACGACCTTTTCCGGCACATCGCCTCCAGCATATCAATTAAGTGATTAAGATATTACGCTGGCCAGAGCGCGTGTAGTTAATGTGTGTTAATACTGAGCTAATTGTTTTAAAGCCTCGTCAAGCCAGCTTCCTCGAATCCATAACGTATACGGCGAGTATGCGCGTGTTGATACACAAATTGATGTGTTTAGGCTGGGGTGATAGGCCATCAAACTTAAACATTTACATTATTGCGTGTTCCATCGGAGAAGTAATTAGGAGACTGAAAAATCATTAAACTGGAGAATAGCTTCGGGGCAGTTAACGAAGAGGAATTCCAATAAACCTGTTTATTATGATGAATGATATAATTGCCACGGCTGATGTGCGTATATACATGGCTGATATGCACATCAATACACAGGAACGATTTTCCACTAGTCTACAGGGTGGAGAGCTTTGCACTAATGGAAAACTGACATTATGGTATTTACATTTCAAACTGTTTTTTTCCTCCCAATTCTTTCATACATCTCCAATTCCATGTAAACAGATATATTGGGTATCATAGTAAGCTTTGGCTTAGATTGCATCTGAAATCCTATCTTTCCGATCTTATTTTGAAATATTACCATTCCTATTCTTTTTTGTAAGGTGCAAATGATACCTGTGCAATCAAAATTCTTATTTGATTTTGATACATAGCTTAGAAATACCAGGTACATCTCATCGCCTCTGGATATTTTTACTAGCGAGTCTGGGATTGTTTACCATAAAAATATTTATCATATTTTTCTCAACGATAAGCTTGGCTCAAAAATATCTGACAAGCATGATTCTAATTTTGTTGAGAAACACGACTACACTTTTGCACTCATATGTATACGTTTGAACACGCTTGTGAACATCAATCTGTATACGACGGTCCAAGTTTATACACGTTTGTCCACGTCAATATGTATACGTTTTTCCACGTTTGCTCACGTATGTGAACGTTTGTACGCGTTTATACACGTGTTAACACGTATGTACAAATTCATTGGTATATGTTTGTACACGTACATCCACGTTTCTACATGTATACGTGTGTACACGTTGTCCAACACGTTTGTACACGTTTGTACACATAAACTCGTAAAAGTGTATCGTGTTTGTACACGTTTATCAAAATTTGCCCACGTTTATATACGTCAGTACACGTTTTGTACACATCAATTTGTATTCGTTTGTCCACGTTTATCCACGTTTGTAAACATTCGATTCGTATACGTTTGTCTACGTTTATACACGTCTAATTCGTATACGTTTGTCTATCTTTGACAACGTATTTATACGTTTTAATTGGTCTGTATCCACGTGCTTGGGTCTGCGTGTGGCTGAGGGCAACTGGTATATAGACTACTACTTTGATCGGTATACTTTATTAATTTGCCAATCGTCATAATTGAATAAATCTGAATGACCTTGCATTACTTTTTCATGTTATTATAATATATGCCATTCAAGGACATTTAGTACGTAAAGCCCGTGCTTTAGTACATGAATGTGTCAGTAATAAGTCTCGACTAATATACATCGCATGGCCCTTTAACATATATTACTTTTCGATCTTGATATGTTGGTATTGTTCTCTCCTGACATTACATTACACTTGACAAACGTAACGATCTTTTAATCTTTATCTGGTATAACGATTTGAAAGCATTCTATGCTAACATACCCTGAATGAGAAATGCACTTTTCACACTCATCTCTACAAACGGTTAGTAGTATATATATTTCACGCAAATTTATCAGATAAAACGGTCGCATGAATAATTTCAGTGTCTTGTAACTGTATTTTTTATATAATCATTAATATTATTGTTTTTACTATTTTGTTTCAATATTATTATTAGACATGAAGTAGAAGTAGTAGCGGTTGTAGTTGTTGTTGTTTTAGGAGTATTATCCTCATCATGCTCGTCATCATCCTCATCCGCAACGTTATTATCACTATTAATACTATTATGATGATAATGATCATATTTATCCATTCTCGGTAGGAGTTGGTAAAAACGGAATATTATGTCTTATACAATGTGTATACAGCTATGGGAAAGCATGGACATTGTAATCCCTAACCCTGTTTTGAAGAAGAAAAAAAACAGAAAAATTGAAAGTCAGGACGCTACATGAAAGATGATAGCGTTGCGACCCCTCGAGTCAATATTATTACGTCGTTTGTTGTAAGTCTGGCGTAATAGAATATAACTGGACGCGTATCTCGGTATATGACGATCATATTACACGAGAGGATATGCTCTTAAGAGCAATGCAATCCAGACCGTGTGTCCGTAATATCATAGCCATTCCTCCATCAGACACAGTAAAATTGTGTTCTACATTTTATTCTGTAATTCGAGAACTCAGTTGGATTATCTCTCTCTCTCTTTTGTAAATGTTAATAATATTTAATATAATAATAACAATAATGATAACAATGATAGTAATGATAATAATAATAATAATAATTATAATAAAGACATTATTAATAGTAGTAATAAGAATACAACTAATAACATTAATAATAAAGTTTATCAGGATGATAACAAATAATTATAGTAATGATAATAATATTAGAAATAATAATCATAATAATATTCTGTACCTTTAAAAAGCTTACCATTTTCATGCTCTCTGTAAGCGATATACATATGATAACATCTATATTACAGATGATAATTATAGTGAGTCATGAATAAAGTTGACACTAAATGAGTAATATTACACCTCTTTGAGAATATTCCTAGAGTATCATGCGCTCAATTTTCTTTACTTAATCACTTTTATCGAGATAGAATAGCCTCGGGGTACCATTAGTTGGAGTAATAACCGTTCGTCATAAAAAACAAAATCGCAAATTACACTAGTGGCTATTTATGGGCAATTACCGTATAGCGGCCTTCGTTTTTTGTTAATGCATGTAGAGAATTTAGATGCACCTTGGAGTGGACTTGACCGACATGCTGGGAGGGGATAACTGGACCTACATCCAAATCATTTGCATTTTATGAATATGTATGAGCTACTCCTGGAGATAAATGCGATGCGACAGTCAAAACTGTAACGACATTGGAAGACCAAAACACAATACTGAACGGTTTAAACTGTTATAAGAATAGTCTTTACAGGTTTGTTGTCTCTGGTGATTTCTGTTGACTTGAAAAGGGAGGGCTGCTGCTACCTTTTTATTAACATTCAATTCACATTTGAAAACATGGCATTAAACGTTTTAAATTTCAAATGTACCCAAACAAATCATGTATCATTACAATCACGAGAAATTAAATTATTCATTTTTATCCCGTTTTTATGAAAATTGTTTCATGAAATCCTGCTTCCGAATTTAGTGACCCATTTGAATTTCAAGAATAAACACTAGTCATGCAAAATCTTCTGATGATCATTTTAATTTAAATGATTAAATGTATTTGATTATAGCGAATGAATAAATAATTATTTATGTATTTTCATATTATTTCGTCTGATTTAGTCACCCTATATACTCACTGTAACATCCTCGAAACCGTTGATAAATGTAAACAACAGCCATTAGCATGGGTGTCGATCCGTAACTGATACCTATTCATCAGGGGGGGATGATCTATTCATTCATCCCCCCCTGATGAATAGGTATTACGTAAGGATCGACACCCATGGCCATTAGCATAACATTATGCGATATATCATATGATGTAATGCATTCCCATACACTACCAAAACAATCCTTAAGCATTGTTACCAAAAATAAAGGAATTTCATTTTGGCGCCATAGTACACCCTCGAAGATCTTAACCGGTCACATTCGCGTCGCCGTACCGTCTGCTAAAAGTCCCCGTCAGGGGATTGGTTAGTTTTTTAAAAGATAAGAAGAGTTCCAGTAAGGGAACGAAGTGAAATGGAGCGAATAGATAGCTATCTTTGAACAAACCACTAAGGCCCTGCACTGCACTGCTAAAGCCAGGGTAATTATGCTGCATTATTGTAGAGCGCTTAGAGACTTCTGATAAAGTAACTGTTAGGCGCTATATAAGCAAATATAATTATTTTATTATTATCTCACTGAGCAGCGAATTCTTGCGAACGTAGCGAACTTGGGGTTTCGCCAGGGTTAGTAAAAGGTTGCAAAAGGTTGCAAGAATGTTCGCAAACAGTCGTAGGCCTTTGCAAACGGTTGTAAGACGGTGTCGCTCTTTTTTATTGCCAGTTCTCTTTGTTTCGCCAGTGCTAACGACCACGTTACAATATAGTTCCTTTGTAAACATCAACACATTGAGTACTAGGAGTTATCAAAAGGTTTAAAACGTTCACAAATAGTGGCAAAGGATTGGCAAATACTTACTAATCTTCGCAAAAAATGTCTCTAACAATGCAGGAAACATTCGCTTAAATGTTGCTAATTGTCGCTAACGTCACTAAAAGTCGCTGATTTTCGCCAACATTCGTCAGAAAAGTTGGGGAATCCAAATTCGCAACGTTCGTAAGCATTCGCCGCTCAGTGAGATAGGGCCTTTGAGATTCATTTTTCATTAAAAAGAATTAACGAACATTCTTCGAGTCTCACTAGTAATTTGCATTGATACAGATTACGCCAGATGCATTCACAAGACATGCACGGATTTGAGATTAGTAAAATTAAAGATTTTCATTTTGGCGCCATAGTAAAATCTCGAATTTTTTAACCGTTCACATTCTCCGACAATGAGTATTCAACATGCTAAAGTCCGCGGTATGTTAATACACATTGGCAAGTAATTGAAATAGTGAAAGACGTTAATGGAAAAGAAACCTGATTGATAATGAACTCTTTTGAAAAATGGAGTTTTGGAATCACCATTAAGATTTTAAAATGACTCAATCATACTGACAATCGAATAAAGTGATGAGTACTACAGGCAGACATTTTTTTTTTTATTTGTACATAATATGTGCCATCAAAGTTAAAACAAACTTGATGTTTTTTTATAGGGGGATGGGAGTACCTGGAAAAATACATAGTTCATGTTCATGAAAGAATAAACAACCACATAAAAATAATAAAGATGATCAGTTAATTATTGTTCACCTATAGCTGAACTCAAAGTTCTCATTAATCTCCAATGGGCTATCCATAAAACAGTGATGACTTCCGCAAAGGAAATGAAGGATTTCAGAATAGATGGACTCCGTTTTCAATTACATAGGATTTGAAGTTAATTTGCCGATGGGAATGATATGTGATCAAGATTCCTCTAAAATCCAAGATATCATTGAAAATAAATCAGGTAGGTTGGTAGAATACAGTGGCAGTTGAGGGGTTTTCACAAAGAGGGAGGAACACCCTTGTTTCTTTGGCTTTTTTCATTTTCATCATCAGAACCAAATCATTCATAACATACATAATGGAATTTTAGTTTCAAATACAGTGGATAGCCTATTTGAACTGTAACAGCAGAGACGGGCTGTTCTTCTATGGGGCCCTTCTAACTAACAAAATAAATACCAACGGGTTTGGTCTAATAATAGAGTGGGTACTCGGCTCCTGCAACCCCTCAAGACGCTCAATGAGAAATGAGCTTGATTAGGTCAGAACTCTACATTGATTTGAAAGTAGGGGAAAATCCAGAAAGTAGGGGAAATCCCAGGAACAGTAACAACTCTAAATCGAATAAATCTTACCCGTCATTTCCAGAAAAGCCCCGCTGAGACATAAACCACCGGAAAGAAGGGGCACAATAAAAGTAATTGTATTTTCGCGTGTATATAATACATAACAACAGGCGACGATATGGGGTATAACGCAAGGAAACAAAATGTTATATGCATAGGATCATACCATATAAACATAGCACAGCGTCATTAGACAGACAAATGTAGTGAGAAAAAAAAAAGTCATTACTATGGTCATTAGCGGGACATTTTCGTGTCCTGTTAACGATTGAACAATATAATTACTGCAGGCAGAGGAAACTTAAAGGCCTCCCACGAAAAAATAGGTTTAATCATTAGTCATTAGTTTAATTAATTATACTGTTTTGAATCTAGGGTTACGGTAAGGGTTAGCGTTAGGGTTAGGGTGATTTAGGGTTATATATATATATATATATATTCATATAAAGCAACTTATCTTCCATGATTTGTACATAATAGGGAAGGATATCCACAGACTCGGAGGCCTCACTCCGAATCATCGGATCAGCACGTCTATACGTTTATACTAGATATGCCATACGTTTTTTGTTTAAGTGTTGGAAAAATAGGACCAGACCATTTGTAGATGAGAGACTTCACAAACATTACCCCCGACAAGGGACATGTTTTCATAACAGGTCGCCTAACGCGACCACCTGACCCCACGCGATGACCCGATGATTCGAAGTAAGCCCCCAGTTCTATTCTACACCTTACTCCTAGATCCTAATCACACGATTGGTCAAACGCATTTATTGCACCATGTTCTGTAACCAATCACGATAGCGTATTCATGTCATGTGTTCGATACTTTGAGTTCCGTTTGAATGCCATTCAAAAAAGGAGACCCAACCGCTGTTTAACTGATCATGATCGCGTATTTATGCCTTATGTTCTTATTTTTAGTTGCGTTAAGTGCTAATCAAAATAATCAAACTGAAACCGCTATTCGACCGATTAGGATCGCATATTTCGTGTTTATTTCGCATTTTAAGGCTGCTTTCTATAGGCAAACCCCAACGACGGGTAGATCATGCTTGGAAACCTCTGCACGAACGGCTAACCCATCAAGTATAGGCCTAACCTTTACCGTATCAAGTGAATTCAGAAATCTCTGAATTATGTATATTCTATTTATAATGTTAACCTGTTTAATACATGATACATCAAAGATTTCAAAAAACTATTTCCAATGGGAATTTTTGGTCTATTTTCATGTGCTTTGCCTTGTTATATCAGTGTCAGTAATAATAATTATAATAATAATAATACTTTTTAATTGTTATATAGCGCTTAATACAAATGTCTCTAAGCGCTTTACAAATATACTATTACCCCGGTCATTGAATAAAGTGCCTGCCCGCACACAACGTGTGCACAATCTCCACTCCCTGGGGAGCATTCCAGCCAGGCGTTATATGACGCTCAAAAATTGTTTGACCAACAATGACGGTCGCATCCTATACCGTCAGTCACTAATTGTAGATTGATAACGGTAAATTTCATGAAACACACTCGACTTTATACCGCAAGTAAATGTAATTAAAGGAAACAGTTTGCAAGTTAAGGAATTGTTTAATCTTTTATGACATCATGCTTGTGAACGTTTGCATGACTACTTCTCTGATAAAATGTGATCTTTAAATCGATGAAAAGATATTAATACGCAAAATGGCAACATATGGACGATTGTCAAGAGATCTTAACAAACTTTTACCCAGAAAAAAATTTGTGACTAGAGTGAATATATCAATTTACCTATAGCCTTAGATAGATACCCGTGGTGTCTTATCAAATATATAGTACGTATAAAAGAGAAAGTTGAGTTTTGGTCATGCGATTGCATTGCGAAAGAAACGGTGTGGAATCGATCAGAAAATGGTGAACATCGGTGATCATCTAGCATATAATTATTGGTGTGTACTGCAAGGCTCTGAAATCGTCAAAAAGATAGGAAATTTGGCTTAGTCTTGGTATAGTTACAAGCACTGTACACAGAACGATGTATATGTGTCTAAATAAACATGTGGAATAAAAATGCGTCCCGATTTTTATGATGTTACATGCCATATTTAGAATATTAAGGCATTTGAAGAGCCGTGGTTTTCAGGGAATTTTTTTTATCTGATGTTCTTCCAAACATTATACTATGATAACGCTCAGAAATTTTTGTTCACCTCTTCCTAGATCTCAACCTTCTCTTTAAGAAAAAGCGTACCCGACATTGATCGATTCCCATTCAAAGGTTAAGACCTATTTAACCTACGATATCCTCAAAGCTGTTATGACATAATCTTGGCATCTTTCGCATCCCTTGTATATGTTAAGTATTGTCATTTATTCGTTCAAAATAGACAAACTTTACTTGGGACGCCATTTTTGTCATGTAAGTCTACTGTCAATATCTTTGGTAGTTATCAACATAATTTTGTTCGTGCATTTACTAAATCTTTAGTAAATCATGGTTTTAGTAAATCATGATTTCATGTGCTGCTCGAGACAAATACCCCCACGTCTATTCAGACACTTTTCCAGTTTGGACGTGAAGTGATGATGTATAAATCAATGCATGACATAGCACCAACCTACTTTTTAAAAAGATTTACGTCATATCAGTTCACTACATGATCAAGACACAAGACATGCGTGTACCTTAATTTAGAACAGACACGTATAAACTTAGTCTTCTAATTTCTAGAGTTAGAGTATGGAACCAACTTCTATTAAGAAATCACCTACTTTGAACAGTTTTAAACACACTCTAAAAGCCCTGTTATCTGCAGATGACGTGTAAGTGAACTTAGGGCTTTTTTCGTATTTGCAAAATTATCAAATTTGGTTGACATGGCTAACTTTATATCATGTATACATACATGTAATGTGTCAATTTTTCACCTATCTTGTAAACAACCAAAGCAATTGAATGTAAATATTTATATAACAATTTTGGTATCCGTGTGTCAAGCTTTATCAGATTATTACAAAAAATAGGTCTTCAATCATTATTTGTCTTTCTTTAAATACATAGTTATCGTCTATTCTTTATTTAATTTTTTTTTCATGTTAACATTTTTTTCAATTGAAGTTAAAAATACATTTTACATATTTCTTTAAAATGATCAAGGACAATACTTGAATGATCAGTTATTCCATGAAGATTACAACTAATTTGAAGAGTTTAAAAGTTATTTTAATTTTAAACGAGCCTACACCATCATCCAAAAGTACTTTTATATGACTGGCACAAAACAGCAATGGTTGGATAAAATGTTCCCATTATATTGAAAATTCTTTGTGTAGGCGATGTGATATCGACATGGGCCTCATTCACTTCAATGTTCTGTCTATAGACAGAAGGTCAGTCAGTTTACGATTATGCTTTAGTATTATAATGCGCAATACTCCACAGGCACTTTAGGAGATTATCACATGCCTTATAAATGCATTTCTTTTGTTCTTTCTCAGTTTCTGTAATTTACTAAGTGGTGCTCGCCACTTTTTCCCAGGACTTTTTTCTCAGTTGATGTATAAATCCGTCACGTATGCTCACGTAACAGTCTCAAAGGGAATACCCCCATCGTGCTATTAGCATTACTAGCGCGCATGTTTCTATCATCATTGTTGCACCCCTACCCATCCGCTAGGGTAACGCTGTCTGTGGTGAGGAGAGGAAAATGTAAATGTTTAGACTTAATCTATCGTGACAAGAAATTTAAGGTTACCTACTTTACCCAAGGATAAACACTTTGTTGATTAATATTGTGGTTGTAAAAGTAATAAATATGCTCATAATGTTCATGTTTTAAAGGTTATGTAATTTTTCATGTGACCTGTGCGTGATAAATCGACTCATCCTCTCCTCACACATTAACACACACGCACACATGCACTTACCCACCCACTCTCTTCTGTATGTCCCTCTTTACCCCCCCCCCCCCCCTCCCACCCTAATCCCTCTCCCTCACTCCCACCCTCTCCCACGCTCCCATCCTTTTCCTATCCCTCTCTCTATCCCAACCCCATCCCTCTCCCTCCTTCCCACCCCTCTCCTTTGCTCCCATCCTTTCCCCTTCTCTCTACCCCAACCCCATCCCTTTCCCTCATACCCACTCCTCTAGCTCGCTCCCATCCTCTCCCCTATCACTCTCTCTCCCCCACTCTTCTCCCGCGCTCTCCCTACCATTCCCCATCATCCGTTTGAATTCGTCAACTGGAATGTAATAATTCAAAAGCGCGTACACCTAACCTCAGTCTCGAGTGACTTACTTTGGAAAAATCTTCAAGTTATTGCTACTTCTCCAGAACGCCTTCACCAACCACTCATTCAACAAAGCTTCGCCTCACCCTCTCAAAAAGACTCCTATTTTCCGAATCTTGTGCCCTGGGGATATGTCCAACACTACAAAAGAGACTGCAAAAACTGAAAATTAAAACACGGATGCGAGATTTTTCCTCTCTCTCTCTCTCTCTCTCTCCCTCTCTCTCTCTCTCTCTCTATTTCCCTCTTTCCCTGTCTCTCTCTCTCTCTCTTCTCTCTCTCACTGCCTGTCTCTCTCTTTCTTTTATTCTTTCTCTATCTCTCTATTTTCTCCCTCACTCTCTCTTTCGTTTGGTCGACCGTCGATATTCAATTGCGGATGCTGAGGAGGATGGGGATGAAGTGAGCGAGCGGGAAGCGTGCCAAAGCAAGTGGCTACTTTCAAAGTCAGATTTAAGTAGGACTGATCGTACCCCCCATCTCGGTGAATCTGAATCGCACTCGTCAATGCTAATCTCCTTCCTAAATCCTCCTGAAATAGGTGCCCCTATTTCTTTCTTTATTTAGAGGGTTTGCACTCGTCAAGAGCTTAGCACTGCACACAGGGGAATTACGAGGATACTCTAAAGTCATCGATTGACTCTGCAGGTACCTTCTAAGCTGTTGACATGAACTTTAAAAACAATGGTGGATTGAGCTGTTGAGTTTTATAAATACTGCCCACACAAAATCAAAAAGAAAGAATTCATCATTTGGAGAAGAGCAATGGTCTACATTAAGGATGGGGGTAACGGGCGTCTATACAACCGTACCCTCAAATGAAATGGCAAGTCCACCCTGATATTAATTTGGTTTCAATAGAAGCAGAAAATGTTGAGAAACCGGTCAGTGAAAGTTTGAGCGAGAACCGCTTACAAAACTTAGAAAGTTGTGAATTGTTGAAGGTGCAACCAAGCAAACACAAATTGCCAACTCTGTGACGTATGTAAGACTTTTAAAGACCATGTTTTCTCTTAAGAAAATATTAATCATACATTCATCCTAAATAATTATTGCAAATACGTTTCTATACAACCCCTGTATACAAAAAATCAACTCCGCCATCAATAACTAAGATAATATTATGATGAAATGTGCTGTATGAGCAAATTTGAGTGGAGCTCGTAAGGTACGCTAGTGTTGCCAATTTGTGTTCCCCTGATGACAACTTTAAAAAAATCACAATTTTTCCTATTTTTGATCGGAGATTCCTCAAACTTTCACTCATTTGTTTCTCTCATTTTTCTGCTTTTATTTTAATCAACTTGATATCAGGGTTGACTGCCTGTTTAGTTATTTGATTTGATTTCGACTCCTTATATATGTATAGACCCATCAACGTTTTTTATTTTATTACATGCTCCATCTGCTATCCAAATTTGTGTGATGCAAGTCTACTGCATGTACATGATGTAAACCAAAATTAACGAATAAATAAAATTTACAGCAAAATATAATGAAATATCTTTGGATTGGACTACTCCCCCGATTTATTTAAAACATAATTACCCCATCATTGCGACAAACACCTTCTCGGTAGCTGTTTGAGGGGTAATTACATGTATCTAAGAGGTTAATTGCTCTCGGGGTAACTGCCTGGGGCGGTATAAGGATAAAATAACTATTTGCTTGATTATGCTTAATTGATTATAAGAGATATTCAATAGGGGGTTCAGATGTGTCATTATTTATTTTGTGTGATTTTGTTTTTGAAGAAGTATAAAGATGAAATAGTACGACAAGATGAGGAAAGAGGAAAAAAGAATACGATAGAGAAAGGGCGAGGACGTCTGTTCAGAATGGTGAGTAATGATATCATCTTTATTACATGCTACGGGACATTAACCTGACAAGGGAGTCGATCATCCAACAGATATTTCCATATCTGCATCATTTCCGTTAAAGGTGTACTCTTTCATACTTTCAGATTACTAAGAAATATTTTAGATAAGATAATGAAGAAAAAAATAATGCAACAAAAATCCCCCAAACATGAAAAGTAAGCTTTTGTTGTTAAACTGAATTACGCATGAGAGTCAAAAAGAAGGAATGAATCAATAATTGATGAATTTGTCATCAACTTCAGAAATTTCTTCCAAAATGCGAAAAGCACTTACTGAATACAATTTCCCCGATTACCCCAAATTAATGTTTCATGACGAAAAGCGACAGTCCATTTGTTTAAAACTTTCGTGTCCGTCTCTTTCGGCAGATTTACGAACAATTACTCTATTCTTGATTTCACTCAAGAGTTACACAACCTTAAAAACATGTTATAAATTCAAACCTATGATGCAATAAATGAGCAAACGAATTAATCTTAAGTTTTAGTTATTAAAAGCTCCTTAATTTAAACTGCTCGCGCCGGGAACACGATGCGAATTTTTTTCGAAGAATCCACTTAGGCAATTTTAATAGCCTTTTCCTTAACGTACAGAAACGTGCATCATTCCAATGACTTAATATAAAGCAATCTGAACAGGATTAAAAGGGTATTGAAATTATCCTCGAGTTCCTTCCTCGAAAGCCTTTGTGGTCATGTTCATTGTTGATTTTAGATGTCATGTCATTTCGATCCACACATTGTGCGTAATAATGACATACTAATGGGTAGAAATAAAAGCAACTGAATGAAATTGTTCATCAGTGCATACGATTTTTTTCATATCTTTCAAAAATAAATTGAGATTGGAACAACAAACAAGAATAACAAGGCAGCATTCGATTTTTTTTTCTTCCAGGAAGCATACGTTAAAACATAATTTTCAGCGGAGAGCGGTATGAATAAAAGAGATTAAATTGGTTATATCAAAATATTTACCTGAAATTCAATTCATAAAGATCTCAATAGGAATTTAACGTATGGTTACTTACATTATGTATGCATTCTACAACCTTATCAGGACAACTTCATTTATCCAATTTTCCCTGGTGAGCGATCAAGTTCGCCGTAAAGAAAAGGTATATTGAATTATATATGAGAAATGTAATTGATTGAATTTAGAAAACCACGATGCTATGTAATGTCTGCCAAGAATATTCTTTACAATGCACTTTGAAGTTCCATTGTCAATAGGTTTTTCAAGGTAAGGATTACGAAAACCTTTTATGAGAGAAAAAAATTAGAAGGATGAATTAACATAAAATTCCATTTTACGTTGATGCACTATCTGCTGTCTGTGGAGTGTCTTTTGTAAATTTAATGACGACAAAATGGCCGAGCAAATCCGATCGGCATTCTTCAAGTAAATGGTGTGACGAGAAGAAATTGGCATGGCTTTTTGGAGTCTTCGTCGCATGATGCATGTCAAATAGGTCATGGAAAAGTAGCATGCCATTTAGTAACGTCCCTGCTGAACAGAATGTCGTCAGAGACCACCCAAAGATGCTCACTGAGGACTCAAACTTTTGTAGGTTAGGTTAGGAAGCGTAGAGGGACGGTTCGAAGCGCCCCCGTTTTTATGTTTTCTTTCGTTCCCGCACAAGCACATATCAAATTCATTGAGTCGCCAAAGGGCTTAGGAAACGTCGTCAATTAGGGGTTCCCATTTCGTAATGGGCGGATTGAATGGGAATAATTGTCACCGAACATAAACCCGAGAAGCTTCCGCAAGCCTAATACGACGAGTTAACGCAGAGCTGCCATTTAAGAACTCTATATATAAATATATAAATATGCCACACAAATAATCTCTCTGTGCCACATTGTATGAAATATTATAACAAAAAATGTCAAGATAATTTTATTATTTACAGTGCAAGATTACTCTATACCGGTGTAAAGATGATTGTCACGGAACTAATGAAGACCGGATATGGGTAATTGTGCCAAGTCAATGTGTTACCATTTTGCAATCCTTTCTTCAGTTATTGCCTCTTATTTTTGTGCTAAATTACGCGTGTGACAAACGAACGACGTACGGAGAGGCAAAGTAAGCAACCGAAGGGCTAATTCTACCACCTTTCCCTACCGCTTTTCTCATCACACCCCAGCCACAATCGACAACCTTGAGACCATATTGCCTTCCTGCTCCATTTCACGCCGAAAACACTCCTTTCGGATGAATGGTCGTACATTTACACTTTCATGGGGTCTGGCTTTAATGGTTGCTCAGTTTTACATAGAGGTGTGCATTAGGGAAACGGGTATTGTAGCGCCAAAAGTCAGCGACGTTCGATGACCTCCGGTGCTGTCCCACTTATTCTGGTATTAAATAATATGAAAAGTGGCCATATACAAAATATTTAAAATAGGTAGCTTTTTTAAGTGACTTTCATATGTCTTCTCTAAACTGGGAGTTTTAATTGAGTAAATGCAGTTCATGAAAAACTCTGATATTTATATGTTAGTTATTTATGCTCAACAAATGCGGAATTCAATATTACTACAATACTTTGCGGTGATCAACGTTAGTTTATGACTTTCTTAAAATGAACTTCTTTCGAGTGTCAGCTGAAATAGAAAGTTCAACAAACTGACCGCCAGTGACCGCGCTAAACGACAACTCCCACAGATAGGTCGTAAATTCTGATACTCTCCAAAACTTATCAGGGAGCATTTTGTTTTTGTCCCCTTACAATATTGAATATTTCGTATATTTTTATGTGTATTCATATATAAATAAATACATGCAGTATGTAGTAAAAAAAAAAATGAGTATTAAGTAGACATGGTCAATAGCAGGACATTTTCGTGTCCTGTTTACGATTGAAAAATATAATTAGTGCCTTTTACGTACGTTTGCAGACAGAGGAAACTTAAAGGTCTCCCAAGAAAAATAGGTTTAATCATTAGCCATTAGTTTAATTCGTTATACTGTTTTGAATTCAGGGTTAGGGTTAGGGTTATTTACCAGTTTTTACGATGTCTGATTAATGTACCATTTAGGGTTATGTATAGATGTCCTGTTAATACAACATGTAGGGTTCTATATATTTCATTTAAATTTAAATTTATTGTCCATTACACATATATTTATATAATACATATGTATTGTTTTTATCCCATACGTATGTTATGATAACCTCTGTATGCATCAAAACCATATTGTTTTCTTTAAAGTAACTGGATATTTTTTCTTATTATAACATCTAACTTCATATTCATTTTGGCATTTCTACGCGCAAAGACGGAATAACAAAATTCCTTTCCTTTCGGGGATGTATATTTGTCATGTTTATCCGTTGTTTTATATGCATAAAATATGATAAAAACTTTTTATATCTCCATTAGATTCCAAGGTGCTTTTAAAATTATTACCCTGTTTTGTTTATGGTAGATCCAGGATGACATGCAGACATTACGTTCGCACAATTAATATCGCTCGAATATTCGTTTTATTTCAATCAATATTTGAGATGCAAATTATTCACGGTCTTTAAATCATTCAATAATTGGTTTGACTGCCTCTTTGAATTGCAGCGTTAAACGATTCATCGCCTAACTCTATCTACAATTTATTGAAAACTTTGCATCTACCATCTGTGTCATAAACATTAGCCACAATATAGGTGTCATCCTATTTGAAAATTATGGTTACCAGTAAATATTTTAGAGGTTGTGGAATAAACATTTCAGCATTCATGTTTATGTCATTATCGTTCATCACAAATGTGTAGATTGCTGAGGAAGCAACGAGATTATTCGGTCCCCCGATGAAGCGCATAAATTGTAATTTATTGGCAGAAATATGATGACTTCGAGCAATTGGGTCTACTGCCGCTTGCCTGATATAGGGCCAAATATTTATGATGATAAATGAAGTGTACATTAAAAAACGCAGTCCACTTAATCTTTCATCAACCATAAATAAAGCGGTACTGGATACATTCGGGGTGAGATAATAAAATGCAGAACGGGGAATATATTACTCGTCAAAATTCAATGCTATTGAAAGATCGGACTGAATGTTTTATTGCTTTGTTTTTGTTCAGGTATTCGTTTTGATGAAATAGCGTACAGTCGGTGAAGAATTAGGGTAAAATGTAATATTCTTAGATTGGTAATAAGAAGTGTGATATAATCCATTATACTTCTTGAAATTACGCACATATAAACTTAGAAATTATAATACAGCAATCCGTGTGTACATGTCAACATTATAAGTTTCTATCCCTGTTATTCATGGATAAATGAAGATTGTTGATAAATTGAAATTATCATATTTCATTTTTTTCGCATTGCATTAAATCTCCTACACTACATAGGAAAAATGGATTCAAGGTTTATCAATGATACAACTTCTGATTTAGTATAAATATATATATTCCTACCATTTATATACATTACTAACCAAGGAATATAAGAAAGTCCCTCGATGAAGAAAAAAAAAGTGTGTATGTTATACACAAATGTACAGACACAATTTGTATCAATCCCATCGATCGAGACTAGCCAATTTCGACTGCCAAAAAAGTGAGATATTACTGCTGACAATATGAATGTATTACAGACAAAAACAAGATATATATGTAGCAGACATGTATTGCAAATATTAAATATAAATTCGGAATGCGGTGTATCGATACATCTTTTCGAGCTTTTCTGCCGATCAGCTAAAAAATATTAGTGAATTTTACACAGAAACGGTGCGATAGCAGCACTCACAACTTAGGACGCAAAAAAGGTGCAAATTTGCACAATATCGAAGAAGTATGCAACATTACACGTTAAGTAGTGCAAAAGTGCACCTTTTAAGGGTGCAGGAAGAGTCCCTAAAAGATTTTGTATTTCGACCGCTATATACTTTTGTAACGGTATATGAAGCACATTTGAATTTGAGATTAATGTAACGGATCATCGAAACTGAATTTAGAAGGCAGGGATTCGCCGATGTGAAGTAAAGGTTAATACAAACTAAGAATTTCAGAATTCGATTCAATGGAACTTAAAGTGATTCGATGTTTTATATATTGCCCATTTTGAAGTAATTATCCTATATTTTGACGGTAATTGGACTATTTATTACTCAAGTTGGGTAAAGAAAACGCCTACGTTGTTTCGATACAAAGTTAACCTCGTGCAGGAAAAATATTTACTCAATATTTCCACGAGGAAAGAATTATATTTTATACAGTATGTAAAAGACTTGTCTTAATCATCCGATGACTATGTACTTTTTGAAAAATAAATAGGCCTATCTCAATTTTTTTAATTATTTCGAATATATTACACTTCATGCAGTATTCTTATTTACGTAGATCTTCTTTTGTTATTGTAAAAATCTGAGAAGTGTGACGCAAGATCGATATCATCAAATAGAAAGAAAAAAATACAGGGAACAGAGAAAGCACAACGGAACCATCTGTATAACCTTTATAACGACAGAAAAACATTAGGCATAATGGTCAAAAGGAGAAATAATTTAAGGTAAATTATTATTCTAGTACTGTATTTTCACAATTTTTAAGAAATCGCTGCGAGGTCCTCTTTAATTCACTCTACAATACACTCTATAACACTAGAATATGGAAATACTGTTATCATTTTACTAAGTAAAATTAAAATCGAATTCAGCAGTTGATCTCAAACTGATCTCTTTCGGATATCACCTCTAATGACATACCCGGAGATTTATCAACCCTCGCCATTTTATTTATGTCGTAGGCTGCGGAGGAGAACCTGGAAATACAGGGAATGAATGCCATAAGTAATAACTGTCAAGATTAGCGTTGTAAAATATTGAACTTACCATTAAGAAGGAGACGACGATGAAGAGAGTTACCATCGTAACCCTGGTATGCTGTCGCCTTTTCATGCCGTACATGATGACACGTATTGATCGAGAAAAGTTGATTCGAAATAATCCACAATGACAAGGAGAGGATTGGTCACCTCTGCGCGAACTTCACAATCTCTAAGTTATATGATGCTTCGATACTTTGAAGAAACGAAAGGGATAACTGTTGTCACATCCTCCTGGTAAGTGGTTCGGTTTGTTTCTATTCCGTTGCACTCCTAGATGAATTAATGGAATATGAAAAGACAATCGGTAAGGCGAAACGTCATGATTGCAACATGACAAGCTCGGTCAGTGTCATCAAGTTGATAAGTGTTTATGACCAGTTTGTACTGGAATCAAAACCTCACTGAATATGTTGGATGGTCACGACGAGCCTCGACGATTAAATGAATGATGGAATCAATGTGACGTAGGTAAATACAACAAGATTTCTGCCAGTCTCTCTCAGATGGCTTAAGTCCCAGGTACTTCAATTTTCTATTTCAAGTGGTGCTTTGTCAAAGCTTTTTCGATCCAATCTAATTTTTTTCTTCTACGGAAGCCTTCCGTAGATTTATTTGAGCGAGCTACATATAGAAGCCCTTAATGACAAATTCAATTCATGGGTAGCCCTAGTTGTAAAGACACCAAACAATTTCATTTCACAAATGGATTTTTTTTTTTCTCGCGCGTTTAGTCATAAAACGGTTATCGTCTTTCGACGAGGTGAATTTCGATTTTCAGTAGGGTATTAGTAACAATTTAAGGAGAAGAAAAAAAATAGCACGTATAAATACCGATTTCGTCTTCAGATTGAATAACACATCGAGGGACAAGAGTCACTCGTTAAGAATGCAGTCACTAAGGGAAATGTATGCAATTAAAACTATTCAGGTTGCAACTCTCTCGATATATGCCTCAGAACTGTGCGCTACTGTCAAATGATCACTGAATCACTGAGTCGTAGAATTTTAAGTCTTCTGGATTCCTATTTCGATTGCGGAGTTGAATTATAAAATCACTGGAGATAAAGAAGTTCTGACGGTCGTTCACATTCGTAATGTGGTTTGCCAAGCACAGTATTATGTTCTATCCACGCGGGAAATTACTGTTGTTAATTTCAAAGTTCAAAACTCGAGATGAAAACAAGCGGTGAGGCACGAAGGATGACTTAAACGTGAACCCTATGATTTGAGCGAATATCACAAGTGTCGTCCTTTCCCTCACAATACGTATGAACTTCACGATTAATCTCCCCAATGTGAAAGTCGATACCTGCGTGGTTTAGCATTCCTTTTCCCGAAAACCTGCGAATCGTCGAACTACGCTAGCTTGGAGAGGTTTCTGAATTAACTCCACCCACAGATGAAGCAGCAGCATCAATGAAGTCGAGTAGATATGTCGGTTGCTTGGTTGCTTGCCTCCTATTCTCCGTGGAGTAACCGATTCGTTACTGGCGATGTGTTAGCTTAGGCCGCCCGATGGAGCTACGAGTGGTCGATCGCGCAATCTACGCCCGCTCAAATCGTCTGCTTGGCATGCTAATTGCACCAAACCACTGACACCATAAAGAGTGCTAATGCGAATAATATTATGTTCTTAGCCGTCCAATGTTGAGCCGTAATTATGATTACTCTGTTGCAACAGACTAGCGTCTCAAAATGAGCACGAAATGTTATGACAAACGAGGTTCAGAGAGCAACATAACTGCGGCGCCTGGCTGCTCGCCTTTGATTTGTTAAACCTGTCTCTTGCATCCTCTGCGAAGTGAATAGATAGGAGAAGTGAAGTTCGCGCGCTCGATGCACGAATCAAAACACGCCATTGGTGCGTAGCTTTGAGGGTTTCGTAACCACCATTCGACCAATCATATTGTTCATTTGTCATACGGCAGTGACTACAGGTGGTTAATTGGATAACGTATGCTTATTGCATTCGATAATAATTCAATGACGGGGATCTCTTCAAAGCGGTCCAGGTATGCAAAAATGACTGATATTGTAAATTGTATGACTTCAGTTAAACATGTCTTTAATACTACCTCTCTAGAAAAGCCACCTGTATTTAGGGGCTTTCTATTTTGTGCCCCAAAAGAGAGAGAGACAGAGAGAGACAGACAGAGACAGAGACAGAGACAGAGAGATGTGTGTTGTAGAACCTGTATACAGTGGATTTCTTTTTTGTTTGCCTTGGGTTGCCTCAATGGACAGGTTTGACTAGATTCCTTTCTAAAATGCAATGATAATCCAGTGACAGGGAAGAATTTTTTAAAAGATATCTAGGTATGCGAAAGTGATATAATACTGCCGATTTTCTCATCAAGCAGATTGTAAGGTCACTTTCAATGCTGTTTACTCTATGAAAATGATCTATACTGCGGAGCGCATTAAGCAGTCTTTTGAGCGCCGTAAGCAGTCTTTTAGAATAGATATGTGCGCTTTATAAGTTGATATCATTAGTATCACTATTATGAAAATCCAGAAATACTCCATCTTGTTTATGGAGTCGTTCAACGAGTTGCTGGCATTTGGAATCTAAGGATTAGCAAATGGTTTCTTTGATAGTAAAAAGCACTTATGGCAACTGAGCCCTGTCATTCTCCGCTCCTGTACTCTGGAATTCCATACCTTTAGAAATAAGAAGAACGAACTCACTTGCAATGTTTAAGACAGCTTTCAAAACTTGTCTATTTTAAAAGTAATTGTTATTTGTTGTAGTGGAATATCATTTGATGTAATTTTAATTGTAATTTGTATGCGATGATAAAAGTTGTATAACTGTAATAATGTAAAGCGCATAGAGGATTGTCACTGATGATTTTAATGTGCTATATAAATCACAATTAATATTATTATTATACATTACAGTTTCATTTTAACGAGGTTCTTTGTTGCGCATTTCCATTCTATTGTGAGGGGATTATTCCACTAATAATACTATCATTTAACTGTTCCAGAGAAGAATCGCTTGAAGTTCAATCATTTTTGCCCATTTGGCTGGGTTAAATTGAAAGTGACTGGTGAGCGAGTGAAAAGCAGAGACAGAAAAAGTGATGCAGCGGGACCAAGCTGAACCTTTCTCCTTCAGAACATTAAAATCTGTCCAAAGTCTATTGGTTGAAATGACACCTGTCACCACTTGAATTAACGAAGATGTTCACAGATTTACACATATTGCCTTGTCATCAGAAGAACTTGATAATATATATATTCACGTTTGAGAAATTATAGAGAAATAATAAGACATCCATTCTTGCGCAACCTTCAAACTTCAGTCGTAGATTTATTGAATATGGAATTACAGCGTTGAATTACCATTCGGGGAAATTGCAGTTGGCTGATAGTGTGTAAAAAGGTGATATATTCACATGAGGAACACATATACACATAGACAAGCTCTTTATTGTGTTTTAGTTATTATTGACAAATCAAGAGATACATATACAATTTAGATGTGAAAAAGTGTATTGAAACTAGATCAGCACTTTAAATTATTTCTTTCAAATATTTATTTCAATACATATTGGTTCGTTCAGTGTATGTGTGCGTGTGTGCATGTGTATGTGCTTTTCGTAAAAACTCATACTCTCTCTCTCTCTCTCTTTCTTTCTCCTCTTCTCTCTATCTCTCTCTCTCTCTCTCTTTCTCTCTATGTCAATCTATAGTTAGTGCTTCTTTCCCCCTCCCCCCTCATCCCTGTGTCGCTATAATTATATATAATATTATAGCTCTCTATATATTTCTGATTCAATTATTTATAATTTGAGTAAGTTGATATAAATTCTCTTTTCTTTGTGGGCGTTAGCTATTGCACGTACTTTTATGACCTATTTGTGGAGCGCCAGGAATGTCAAATCTGACAGTCATGAGCGCTAAACGAGAACCCAATACTATTATTATCGTTATTCTCAAAAGTTGGCAATAGTCAGATCATTATTCTTTTCTAAAGTCTTTATTATTTTTTCGTGTTTCTGATCTCGTCCGTCTAATGGTATCTGCACATGGAAACATAAATAAAGTCCATTTAAAGTCCATTTAAAAAAAAGTACATTGAGAACATAATTTCATATAGGATACATAGTATACATTGAATTTTAAACACACAATTAAAAAGAGAAGTAAAGACAAGAGTGAGAAATCAAAGAAATAGTTACTGAAGATGAAATGGAAAATTGCAAAATAACACTTGGTACAAAATCGTCCCTAAACATTCCATCAATAGATCAACTCTTCGGGAAACAGACAAAATATATCCAATAAAACTTACATGGATGATGAAAAATTGCTGCTCGACTACGGCAAGTATTAAACACTGACGACTGACTCAATTGTGGAATATTTAGCTGCAATTATCAATTTTAAGACCATACTTCTTCCTCTTCCAAACAAATATCTGCCACCATATATTTATTCATTCCATATTTTATTGAAAATGTTTACGGAACCGTATAGTGCCAGGAGGAAGCACTGCGTTAATCTATTAAGTCTGTTGACATAGACAATCTCTAAAAGTAATTTTTAAATCCACTGTGTAACGATTTAACAGAAGCAACAAGATATCGTTGAAAACCGAAAGCTAATTTATAACCGCACTGACAGCGTTATAAATTACCTCACATATGTTATTTGTTTCTTAGCCGACTGACCTTTAGAACTGGGACATTGGCAGTCGTTGGAAAAGGCATTTTCTTGTACTTTTCAACTTTAATTGAGCAAATCTGGTTTAGGGCTTACGAATAGACTTTAAAGGTGCTACTCCTCACTGTTAGTAGTAAATAATTCGATTGGTTAAATGGTGCGCAAACATAGCATTAAGTGACCAAAAATAATCATGCTTGGTAGTCTGAAGTAAAACTATTAATGTTTTGCCTTTTTTTTTTTTTAATCGCTTCTCACGTATACATTCGATTCTGAGAGCGCTATTAAACTCATTTGAAGGAAGAGTGCGGTTATGGTTCAGAACTTCATTTTATAAAAGAAATCACCTTCAATTCTTTTTCATTAAACATCAGAAACCGTTAATGGTACCTTGAATCGAGATCAAGATCATGCTTTTATGAAAATTCTGCCTCTGAAACAAGTGGATGTATTAAGAGAATAGACGAAAACGAAAAACAGTATCAGTATAGGGACACAAAACAAAGTAAATAGTAATAATTTGATAAATTGTTTCTAAAAATTCATATACTTATCACAGAATGAATATTTGGCATAAAGGTGAAAGTCTTCATATTTCATAACGTTATGAAAAGAAAAGGCCTATATTAGAGAAGAGGTCCCAAACCAAACATTTAAATGTGGAGGTTACTAAAAACTTTGTAAGATGTAACCATATAGCTCGTACAAACTGGAGGCTGGAACACAAAAGCCCCCCTCTTCCTCCACAACCCCGCCTGCCTTGCAAGATGGGTCCGGCCTGGGAAGCTATATATATTAAGACGATATAGTGCCGATGGGGAGAAAACGACGCGACCAGAATCATAAGTAGTGTGCTAAAAGGTTATTGATTATCAGAAAAGATATGTCTCCATCAGTAGTGTACTGAAATGGGAGAAAAACGGGATGTAAGCAAGAGTACTTGATGAAGAGGGCAGCCATTTAGGAGCGTGGAGAAAACTGGAAGCCGCCAAGCCGTGAACCTGTGACGGTATGTTTCTATTATTTTTCGTCCTAAAAGCGCGTCTATACGGATTTTTAATCCTGATTGGGTTAGGGTGCGTTTTCCTAATTATGTAACTATTGGTTTCCTAAACATACCAGGAAAGAACGTTCGTATGGAAGACAAAAAGACCTAATCAGTGAGGAAGAAATGCCTGTCCTTACAACAACAAAAAATATTATTGCTTGGTCAATTGAAAGATGGGAATATTCTTGATTTTGGAAAAGAAAAAAGACAAAAAAAACATTTCGCCTCTAGAGACCACATGGACATCTTGAAAGTAAGTGCTGCAGAGTACAAAGTCAAACTCATCTTAACTAACTAAAGTGCCATTTCGAGTTTGCGTATGGATTGCGAAAGACACTTCAAGAGAATTTTCTGGTTTCCAAGCAAGTTATCTTTATCTCTAAAATAGAACACTTCCTTTGGTTCATACATCGATTCCAGAAGAAAAATAATAATTTTCCTAATCCAGTCAGACTAAAGAAGAAAAAAAATCGCATGAACACACTTTCAACCACTCACTTTGGGTCAGTGACCCAAGTACATGGGCTGGGTGTTGATAAATTAGTTCATCGTTGAGCTATAAATTCATATGCTAGGAAAATTACAACCGAGTTAATATACAGTCTTATGTCCTATCTGAGGGACGTGGTAAATGAGTATGCCTTACCACGGGTTTCAAACCAGGGACCTCGGAGTTACACACCATTCATACCATGGACCTACCGAATACATTGATAAACAGTTGAATCATGGTTTTCTTTTCTTTTTCCTCGGTGTACTCTGTCTAATAAAGCATAGACAAATCAAATTTCTTCACCAAAAACATACTTAATGCAAAAAAAATGCTCTTCGCGACTCAGAAACGTTGTCCGAGTTTTGTAAATCATCTTATTATTCATGGTGGATTCTATCAACAGATATGATTATGAATATATATATATAAATCGGGCAATTTAATGTTGTTAACAAATATTCCGGGGGTAAACATTTATAAATCATATCCATTGGTGTTAAGTTGTAAATACCGGAAAGGGGCAGCATATTCATTATCCCTGTGAAACAAATGAGCTTTCTATCGAACCTAAGAATATCTTGGAGTTAAGGGTATTAAAAAAAAAAATGATTTCATCAGACATTTATATATTTCATCGCATATTTATATATGCTTATTGGATTTCCAATCGTCCTTGCATGTCTGGAGGAAAGAGATCAGTAGACATACATCTATTCACCAACAGTAAACCGATACTTTTTACATTTCGCGTTTGTGGGTTTTTAGAGGGCGCTGGTCATACTCTATTGCGATGGGTATCATGGCATTTTATTGTGGGTTTTAAAAAAAACTAATGCAACACGAGAGCTAAGATTGTCCTGACATTAATTCCAGGGCATCTTTAATTCCTTTTTGTATGTCCCATGGAAACCATGTTCGGAAAACATAGTACGTACTAATTTACGCACACTTCAATAAGCGATTGACAAGCAGGTAATATAGAAATTTACTTAGGTTGATTTCTTAAAAATCTTTCGGATCTTATTTGTCGCAGGTCATTATGTTTGATAATCATTAATATATATATATATATATATATATATATATATATATATATATATACTTTCTCCCTGAATTGAGGCAAAAAAGTAATGTGTAGAAATTTAGAAGTAACTGGGTGCTTAAGAAAGTTTGAAAATATCCGCCTATCTTATTTTTCTGTTAAGTAATGTTTTCCTTTAATAATTTAAATCAATAACATCTTCGTTTGAAATTATTGTTCAAGTACGTGAACATTCTCGTAAAGTATTGAAACATTATTCTAGTTCACCTTTTACATAATAAATAGTAAGAAACGAAGCATAATTAACCTACGGTTTATAACGTAGGTTTCAAATGGAACCTAAATAAAATGTCCTTGAATGCCTTTCATCTGTAATGAGCCATGATGTTCCTTAATGGTCCTGAGAAAATTAAGCTTCAGTGAACTCTTCTATTCATCTAGAATACAATTTAGAAAGCCGCTTAAGATATTAGTATATTTATAAGTAGCCTTAGAATATCGCATTCGACAGATTAGGTATATTCATAGGAGCCCTTTTATTTATAAAAAAAACATATTTCTGAAAAACAGAACATGACCTGTTTACGAGGAGAAAACAGGAAGAAAAATTGATTCTTTCCTTTTTAATTTCCTAAGAAGACAGGTATATTTGCAGTTGGAGTTCAGTGGCAATTGCCAATAGAATATATAATTTTATTATGTTAAAGTGTATTTTTTACCCTTTTTTACATGCTCCATAAGCATATTTTTCTTAATGACGTTTTAATTTTGCTTTTCAGTAGAATAAATGCTTAAAGAATACCTCTCGTTACAAAACGGGCCCCTTATTTTTACTATTTGTTTCTCTCATAAATCATGAATTCATATCATAACATTTCAATTTCAAACCATCCTTGCCTTTTTTAATTTCCATTATTATATCAAATACTGATAAACAAAGAGCTGTAAAAAATGCTAACCTAAAGCTTAAAATAAATTGATCAGTTTCAAGGATCTTTATTTACATTAACTTAATAAGTCATAACTGGTTTATCGAAGAACGTTTTCATTCGAGGTTTTCTTTATTTTTTACTCGAGTCTTCGTTAGAATGAATGTTTTTCACACGTCAGGTTGTTTTTCCGAGATCTTGATCAAATTATTTGTTTCCCCCTTCAGCAAAGCTTTACAGGGTAGAACAACAGGAAGTACAGAGATATAAATTTAGTAAAAAAACAAAATATTAGGTCAAGTCAACCTCTGGCACCTTTCATGCTTTTTATTTCTTTATATGCAGTGGAATATCTCCTTGATGTCTTGCCAATTAGCTTGAATTCATTGTGCAGTGTGGGAAAAAGAAAAGGAATTTATTTTTCAGATTTATTGAAATCATTTGAAGAATAGCAGATATTTTGATGTGATTTCTAACGATTGCAGCATTATTGTTTTCAATAAGTGAGCGTGTCTAAATTGGTTTAATGAGATGAGGCTATGAACGAGCAAGTGAGTTATCTTTTCATTCATTCTTGTATCTATTTTTCTATTTATTTCATGCTTTCACAGAATTGCCTGTGACTCTGACAATATATGTTTGCACATTCAAATAGTAAAACTGATCAGTAGATAACCCATTTTAGAACGCACATTCATTGAAACACTAGAATTTATCTTAGAACGAGCGCGTGAGTTATCTTTTTCATTCATTATTTTATCTTTTTTTATATTCATTTCATACTTTCACAGAATTGCCTGTGACTCTGACAATATATGTTTGCACATTCAAATAGTAAAACTGATCAGTAGATAACCTATTTTTGAACCCACATTTTATTGAAACACTAGAATTTATCTTAGAAACTCTACATTATTGCTGTGAGAAAAAAAGAGAAGACAAATATGAGATTAAAAGAAAACAATTAGAAGAAATTAAAAGAGAAAAATAATATACCTAAAAGCTTCAATTTGAAAGGTTTAAGCGCGAACAAAAATTAAAGATTTTGTTTCTAATTCCCTAAACAATACGGACAGGAAATAAAGCTGTTCAGCAAATCTCCTGCACGCACCACCCCCACTTTTTCCACTGACTATTACCAATTCTCTTCACAGCTTGTAAAATATTAGGTTCTCAGGTATTCTAATGTTGTTTGTTTGAGTTGTCAAAACAGGGAAGAAACTAAACCGTCTGTCATATAATAACGCCATCAGAATTTGAAGGGAAAGAAATGTAGGGTGGGATGAAATGAGATTTGACCTTATAAATCCTCTGAATATGATTGCAGCAAAGAAAAAGAAGTAGACCCCTTCACGAACCCTCATTTTTGTATGGATGTTTTGCTAAGTCGGACAAACCATATACTATCTCGTTACAGCTCACAGCTTTTTGCTTTGGAAATTGCTCCGTGTACGACGATCTTGGCCGCGAGCAATAAAAACTTGATATCGAATCGGCTTTAGTCATATCTATCTATCGACACGTATACATCAGAATCTTAACAGATCTGCTTCGAGTGCGGCGGTTCTAAATAAGCAAAGACCCCTGGATACGTACGTAGATAAATCTTTCCTTTGAAATCAGAAGAAAAAATAATCTTCTTACATTTATATAGTTTCAAAAACAACAAATTCTCTAGATTTTCTTTAATTTGCTTTCATAATTATGGAAAATAGCTACATTATGCAGAGATTGGAGATTTACATTATACAAGCGCAATGTTGTAACTTCATTTTTTTCAACGGGAAGCATTTCTTTTTGTTATTATTGCCGTAGTAAAAAAAATTAACTCAACAAAATAATGAAATTGTTATAATGATGTACATGTTTGTTTAAATTCATGGTTTTCCCATTCCCTGCCCCGCTCTCTCTCTCTCTCTCTCTCTCTCTCTATTTCTCTCTCTCTCTCTCTCTCTTTCTATATCTCTCACTCCCTCTCACCCCTTCTATCTCTCTCCTTTTCTCTCTCTCTCTCTTCATCTTCCCATTATTTCTATTTCAGGATTTTATCTAGACATATCTTCGATGCCCTTCTTACTTGCCTTTGTCCTAGTGTATGTTATAAATGATCTGTATCTTTTCATCCGATATTTGCTACTGGCAAGTAAAAGCTTTCATGACGAGAGGATACTTTTTCATTAACCCTGAAATGCCATCTCGATCATTGATTCGAACTTGCCAGGTGACTGAAATATATCTTTTGATTCTGAGTGGAAATGTTGACTAGCCTTACATGACATTTCTGGTTTGATTCACTATTTCAAACACAAACTACCCTCACGCGCATGCGCAGTGAAAGCGCTTGTGAGATTTTGGGATTTGTTTGTTTGTTTGTTTTTGTGTTTGTTTTTGTTTTTAGGGGGTTGCCGAACACAGCGTTTGTATTTTTTATAATCGTAAATTGAAAGAAAGTCGATACCCCAAACATCTAATGAAACATTCATCTTAATATTAATCTAAATATTCATCTAAATATTCATCTAAATATTCATCTAAATATTCATCTAAATATTCATCTAAATATTCATCTAATATTTGAATATTTATCTAACAATTGTTGGGGATTTTGACGTTTTTACTCTCGGGTGCATTGAAAAACTGTAATCATAAATCAACAAGCCTAAAAAGAAATGTAGTTCACCCATTAAAATATTATTTTGTATATACTTTGAAGCTTTAATTTCTTTACCAAGATGTCTTAGATATCTTCATCAATAACCCAAAACAAGGGAAACAAGTGTTTTCATACCATAAGTCAAATAATCATCGTTTTTTCATATCTAAGATACTTTTTAAGGACATATTTAGCGCGCTACATAGTAGACAATCTGAGACTTTCTCGTAATTCAGTCACTGCCCTACGACTAAGCCCTCAATAAAAACTGAAATTAAATCTAGCTACGGGGCTGAGAAGGGCGGGTGGGATAGTTTCTAGGATTTTATTGCACACTTTTTCGTTTTCAAACATCAATTTGTACGTACTCTGTCGCATGGAATTTAATTACTCTAATATAAATAATAATTACTCAATGTATGATTATGGTAAAATTGGTAAGACCCGAGAAAGAACAGGTCAACTTTGTCGGTTGATCTTTATTTGTTTTCTTTTTAGAATAGTCCATATAAAATGTTTTAGTGCTTTGTTTCTATATTTGTGATTATGTTTTTATTTCATATACTATGATCGTAAATAAAACCAAACCAAACCAAACAATCGACAATCAAAGAAAAAAAAACGGGTCTTATAGAAATAGAATCGGCAAAGATACAGATGAATACTTATTACTACATATTCAAGAAATCGCACAATCCGATACATCCATGTCCGGCATTTGGTTGAATGTCAAAAGACATGTGAATGCGAGGTTACATGAATCGTGTGGAGAGTGATCTTCTGTCAACATCTTACCGATATCAAGTCTCATCTCTTAAGATTCAAATAAGGTTTGGCAAATGACATCGTGTGTGCATGTGCGTGTGTGTGTTAAATATATATACAGAGAGAGAAAGAAAGACACAGAGAGAGAGGGGGGAAGAGAGGGACAAGAGGAGGAAGAGAAAGAGATGGGAAAAGAAAAAAATAGTTGATTGAAAGAGTGGGAGAAACATTTGCAAATGATATTGTGTGTGCGTGTGCGTGTGTGTGTTAAATATATATATATAGAGAGAGAGAGAGAGAGAGAGAGAGAGAGAGAGAGAGAGAAAGAAAGACAGAGAGAGGGAAGAGAGGGACAAGAGGAGGAAGAGAAAGAGATGGGAAAAGAAAAAAATAGTTGATTGAAAGAGTGGGAGAAACATTTGCAAATGACATTGTGTGTGCTTGTGCGTGTGTGTGTTAAATATATATAGAGAGAGAGAGAGAAAGAAAGACAGAGAGAGAGGGGGGCTAGAGGAGGAAGAGAAAGAGATGGGAAAAGAAAAAATAGATAGTTGAGTGAAAGAGTGGGAGAAACATTTGCAAATGACTTTGTGTGTGCGTGTGCGTGTGTGTGTTTGTGCTTTATATATAGAGAGAAAGAGCAAGAGAGAGGGGGAGAGGGGTACATGGAAGAGACAAGGGACTGTCATGAGAGATGCAAGAGTAATTACAAATGTCTTAATGTAAACCTAGCCCGACACTGGTCCGATTTAATCTGACTTCTTCTTCTTTATGTTCACGCGACGTCAAATATCATGACCCCATCTCCTCCAAATGTCATCGATATCTCATATCATATCTTTATAAGAAATGATCACCACTCTCCTTATAAAATAACATAATGACATGGAGTGTAATGAGGTCGTGGATTTAGGGCTAAAAATCGGCAGGTTCCCTTTTCTTAACCCCATTTGGCATACCTTGAGTTACCAACATAAAATTCGCTCCGTCAATATTTCGGGATTGTGCCCCTCCCCGTCTTTACTTTAATTAATGATTTTGGATCTGTCCCTTGGGCGAGAACTAACAGTTATTTTAATAATAAATTTGGTAGTCTGTAGATATTTTTGTATTCACTTTTAATTATCAGAACAAAATAATGTGTTGCCTTTTTCATGTAAAGTCCGGCTCACATAGCAGCGGCAAAGACCCCGCGAAAGGCGACGGAAGTGAAAATCAGAACATTTTGTCGGTAAAGCGACGGCAAAAGGGGAAACCAAGATTCGCTGGCGGGTGAGAACGACCTTCAGCGACAGCATGACGGCAAAGGACGAATGGCTGCGACAGCGACCAAAATCGGACGTTGTTTGGGCGGCGAGTGACGATGTCTCGACGGAGCCCGGCATTAACAAACGAGGTCAGACGGCTGGCAGCGGATTGGCTGACGGCAAGAAACGGCGGCTGACGGCGGGTTACGGCGACGATAACGTGACTCAGCGGCCGACGTCAAAGCCTGTGTGTGCGGGTTACTGACGTCACAAAACGTGAAAAATCGCACTAAAAGTTAAAAATCGTGGACCATCGCTGCAAAATCGTAAACAATCGCAGACCACCGTTGCAATGCCGCGGGTACTCGCAAACGAACCGCCATCAACAGTCATCAACCGTCACCTCCGGCCAAAATTCGCAATCCATTGTCGTACCAAGATCGTTACAATTTCGTCAATTGCCACCCAATGTCAGGGTTCGAGATATGACGTCACTTGCCGTTGTTTTGCCGTCAATGGTCGTTGACAGCGACAACGACAACAACTACCAACGAAATTGTGACGACTTCAAAACGGCTAAAGACGGAATCGCACGGCATGGAAACGTCAAGGAAATGAGGGCTGCGGTATCCAACGGAATCTAAACGCAATCACTAAAAAAAAAATTTGGCCGCCACAAAATTTTCAACATGCTGCAAATTTGGCGACGGACGCGACTGATAATTACGGCCGTCTGCAGTCGCTAGCGGATTCGTCAGCAAAAATCGATGGCAACACACGATGATTGGCGGGAAATTTAATATTGCAATTCGCAGCTTAACGTAGCTTGCGGTACCCCCCTATTCGTCATAGTGTAAGCCGGCCTTTACAAACTTACACGTTCTTTCTTAAAAGTCAAGTAAAACAATTTATTAAACTAAAATCAAAGTTGAAAGACACATACGATTACATTCATCTGTTCATATCTGATATAAGATTACATTAATAAACTCACATCAGCTAGGAATGTTCTCTCTGTTATCAACACGATGTATGGGTATTCACATGAAGCGCCGCGATGCAGCAGTATTCCACAGGGATCGTACAATTCGGTGTGAAGGTGTGTATGCCCTTGGCGAACAAAGTATCGTATTTGTTGAAGAATAAATTGGCGTTGGGCAAAGCTTTGGGATCACAGTCAGAAGAATTTTTTTTTAGAGAAATTGAATACCTCTAAGATTTTTTCATCAAGAGTGAACCGACTTATTTACGTGTGTTGTTTGTCCACCATTTATTTTCACCTCTAACAGTAAATGAACGGGTCTTAATACAAATTAATCTAATTTATTTGAAAAGGCTAAACGAAAATGAGGTATTCAGATTATTATCTAATGATGGTAGGGTGTCAAAAAAATCTTAAGATTTCCGGACAAGATTCAGATTTAAAAGTAATCATGCACTAAAGGTCTTCAATACGTTTTGCGCATAACTCAAACATTTGCCAATAAATACAGCCTGTACACCGATTCTAGCAACACCTTTCTGTACATGGAGGATTTTTTAATGGTCTGGACAAAACAAAACACATGAAGAAGATTAAAAAAGCATTGCAAAAACGGAAGTTAAGAGGGTAAAATAAAAATAGTACAAAAATTGGTTGCGATTGGATTTTAGAGGGGAAAGCCCACAACTCTGCTTATACCATCAACAATCCTTCTTTTGTTACACCTACAGGAAATGAAAGCTTTAATCTTATTATGCCTGAAATCCAACTCCTAGCCAGTTCTAACTATTCAACGATTCGGTAGCTAGGATTTCATAATATTTTGGAAATCCTAGAAGAGTAGGTACTTCCGATCAAGTACCCAAACGCGCTCTGAGGGTAATTTTGCACTGCACTGGCACCTTGCATGGAGGATTGCCTTTCAAGAGCTATAAGGGACATACTTTGGTTCGCGATAATTGTGATAGTTTCCCCGCTAAAGCATAATCTAACATATGGTAGCTGGGATACTTCGATTAGGATTGTTCCAAAAGGATGTGGTATTTCAATCTAATTTGGGAACATCTTGAATGACTCAGGTTGACCTTCAAAAGCGTACGCTGGCAGAGTTTTTCTGCAAAAGTCATGAAAAAATGTAACTGGTCCTTTAGAAAAGGCCTTTTTTGATAGCAGTACTGTATTTTGGTTAACTTGTAGATGTTTCGTGCTCTGGTGGATACGTCAACGGACTGTGGATCAAATTGTTCACGATTCAAATCCAGCCATGACAAATTATGTCCCTTGGCAAGACATTCATCTACATTTACCACTCTTCACCCAGGTGGAATAAATGGGTACCCGGTAGAAAGGGATTCCTTGAATGCTTTAGCGCCTTTATTATGGCGGCTTAGCTTCACCCGCGCTTTATAAATGGACATATCATTATTAACTTCATCCCATCTGTTTATCTCTTATGCAAAACAAATGCGCCATGGTAATTGTTGTTGTTGTTGTTGTTGGTATAAGTTTAATGGCGGACATTCAGTATTGAATATATCCGCCATGGTAAATGATTAATGGTAAATGGGTCTATCCTCATCAAGAATTCCTTGATACAGTGAATGATGAAACTTTTAAATATATTCATTCTGCTACAAATCGTAAGTTTGGAATTATCAAACGTATACCGTTGCTACTTTTAATGAGAAGTTTTTCTTGCAACTGTACAAATCAATAGTTAGACCGTCACTAGTAATGTTCACCAGTGTGACATCTATCATCGAGGAATGTTATTGTGAAAGTAGAACTAGTCTAGCGTCGAGCAGCTACACTACTTCACCCTCCGACATCTGCAGTATGAATCACGGCTCAAAAAATAATATTATGAAGTAAACAGGCCATCAATCACAGTTATGAAGACAGATACAAGAAATTGTGCGCATTCAAGAGCAATAAGTTTAACCCCAATGAATTATTCAACAATTCTTCAAAGCCTTTTACGTAGAACATATTCATCTTTATGGTTGCAGAGGGGATAAATAAGTTTTGTTGTTACATTTTAGCCCACTTCCAAGGTACGATTGTGCTGTAATTGACCCATATGCTTTACTATTATCATGTTTATATTACTTAGACAAAATTATTTATTTGATTTGATTTGATTTGATTTGATTTATTGGTTTCTGCATCTTTTTTTTTTCTTTTTTCATCATACATTTTCATGAACATAATATGGTTTGATACAATATTTTAAGTGTATATAATTTTATACAGATAATGAACGAATTTAAACAAATATATTGAATGCATAATTAACATACATTAGATGCAGGAGGGCTACAGAAATAAGCAAAGTAGCTTGACGTGCCCGCAGCCCTCAACTTACTAGATACAACAACAATAACAAATACAAATAGAAAAGACTGACTTGCAGCGAAGAAAAGGAAAGGGGAGAGAAGGAGCGTTGGTAATAACACAATAAATCTCGTACATCTGCTGATTAAATGCAGGTTCATTCATAAAATGGCTAAACGATGCTAGGTAATGGACGAGTACACATCATTATTGAATATACATTCAATGTACACACGAACATGAATACAGTATAATTACACACGACATATTGTTGATTGTTGAGTATTGATAATGGGATGTATGAGAAAGGACTTCTATTATAACAAAATTATATTAAATTATGTGAAAAATTAGAATTTACTTAAACATGAACTTGTAAATAAAAAGTAAATGGACCATTGACTTGAACCCCTACCGTGTACATTCGTCTTACAAGGTCGCAATTAATCTATACATTAGTCTTTTTCGACCTAAGGGTAATATGCTTATATTAGCACTCTGGACTCTTCAATACATCGAATGGTTAAAACAGTTCTACAGCTGTAAATGAGTAAATATGATATTATATTATCCAACGTGCAGTATCTATTTCAGGTTATATTAGCACTCTGGACTCTTCAATACATCGAATGGTTAAAACAGTTCTACAGCTGTAAATGAGTAAATATGATATTATATTATCCAACGTGCAGTATCTATTTCAGGTTATAGTCACACACTGTGCTAGGGATATATCCGTTTATTTAAACAGTCCTATCTGGATTTCAAACATCGCTGTGAAAATAAATTTACCGATTTCGGCAATTTGCAATTCCTACCACGTGACACCTTCCCAAATGCCAGGTCGTCATCTCTCTGCTTCCTAAACACCCTTGCTTCGGGCATATGCCTCGCCACGAGCCACGGGACATCGTATTTGATTTAGGCATAAAGCAGAACCTGGAGTCCGTGTCTAACAACCACGTCGACAACAGATACTTTGAGCAAAAACAACCTCCTCTTTCCATCCGAGGTGTAAATTCTGTGTTCTTATGGTCAACAGAAAAACCGCGAGTTTCCATAGTTACGTATCACTCGGACACGGACCCAGCCGTCTGCCATGTTTGAACTATCTGCTCAATTATCATACACAGAGCTGGTAAAAATCCCATAATTTGACACCGTCATCTTGCGAAGAACATTATTGAATGACGACAAAACACAGTTCAGGGGAGGAAGAAAAAATGCACAGAAACATATGGAACTTCATTTGTTCATTTGTTAGGTACCTGTTCAAAATATTATAAAATTTACATCATGTGTAATCAACATCATTATGACTGTTGAGTGCTGGTAAATCACATTAGATGGAGCATCTGCCATCAAATTAAAATGCCCACGTTATTTCTATTTATTTTTTGCTTTTAACACAATTGTTCTCTTCTATACCTTGAAACAGTCACCCAACACCATTTTCTTTTTCTGCTGTAGGGAATGCTGTGATTTTTCATCAGGCATCTCGAAATAATGGAATGATGGTTAATTAAATCATTCATTTTATTTTTTAAAGCCCATTCGGCATGTCAGAGAAGAAAAAATATGATTTTATGAGGGCGGTAAGATGTTCATTAGTTCCAGTGTTACCGGAAAGATTTATTATAATATCAATTAGAGAATTAATTTCAACCGTTTATAACCATAAATTGATAAAAGCAAATCACCACATTCACCGTCGCCAAAAAATATTTATGTTTTGTTCTCGTTTGTTAGTTTTCATGATGACTGTCATATTTGATTGTGCTTGCATCCTCCGTTTTGCCGAAGGGAAACCGATATATACTTCCTTACCGAACCAAAATTGAGCAACTCATCGAATCATCGTTCCTATCTCCCTTACCCCCAAGCATTTACCACTGATCGTGACTCGATAAACCATTGGACACTGGGCTATCCCCAAGATATTTTTCAGTTTTCTCTCTAATTCAACAGCCGTGAAAAAACTTCAAATTTGATCAGAAGGTACTGCTGTAAGCATTCCTCCCTGCGTTTATGTCAGAGAGGCAGTCGGCCAATTCAAATAGAATTCAGTTCATTACATAAAGGTGATGTTCAAACAATGACATTATATGAGAGCTGCATTACCTGAATATTGTTATGAGATTGTAAAAAGTGATTCCGCACTTACTTCTTATAAAGATGAGAAATCATCAAAACAATCCTCATAAAGAAAAATCCTCTCTTGAAATATATCTTCTGCAAAACTTGTGTTTATTTCGGATGTGAGAAAGGCAGTCGGCCAATTCAAATAGACTTCATTTCCTTCTTAAGAGGCGCTCTTCAATTAATGAAGTTACATGAGAGCTGTATGTTTTTTAATATTGTTATGACACTATAAAAAAAAGTGATTCCAAACTCCAGCAATCCTTGTATAAAGAGACATGATTTCTTGACATTACATCTTCTTTGAAAATTTTAGTTTATTTCGAATGTCGACCAATTTTTAACAGAATTCATTTCATCCCAAGATGCTCTGTTGCAGCCAGCAATACATACATTTTGAGATGTTTAAGATTACTAAATTACAACTTTAAACAAACGTTGTCACTTTCCTTATAGAAGGAGAAATCACCGTTACAGATTTCCTTTTAACTTAAGTTTTACTCTCACAAAGAAAAAGAAAGTGTATTTCAGTCTCTACCTGCATCATATATCCCCGTGTGTTGATATCATCACTTGTTATATAAACATCACTCATGACTTTTAATTGAATAACAGCTCAGCTGCTCCTCCCAATTAACATGTACACACCTCATATTAAATCTGCTATCAAAAATAATTTATAATCTTCCAATTCATCTTGACACTGGAAGTATTATGGTAACGATTCCTGTAAACGGATCTCTTCGTATCGTATATCAAAGAAAACAAATTGTGTGGATGTACGTTTTTTAGTGCGCGTGCGTGTGTATATCATATATTTTATGATAGCTTTTATTCTATATCTTCTTTGTTGAAATATGTCAATGTTATTGTTTTGTTTTTTTACTTGCTGTTATTATTAAATCTTATTATTATCTTTATATGTATCATTCTTTATCATTATCATTGGTCGGAGACGAAGAAACAGTATGTGAATGCGGCCAGGATCAGACAATGGAACACCTGCTAATCTGCCCACTCCTGCCAGAGTAATGCACCCGAGATGTCCTGGAAGCACTGGACGGGACTTGATTAGTGTATTAATTGACTAAAGCATCAGTCCTTAACTTATTTCTTTTTTTGTATAATCATTTTGTGTAATTCACATATTCAAGTGGAATCTAGTTTTTTTTTTTTATGTCGAATAAAGATCACAGAAAAGGGTGTATGGGCGTGTGTATGTGTGCATGAAATCATTTATTTTATGGAATGGATGCTTCCATCTGTTGATAGCAGATTTCTCTTTTTCCCGCAAAATCAACAGCGTGATCGTAGCCTAACCGCAAAAACTTGAATTCTCGCCGATGGCAATTCCGGAGTATCAATATGAAATTCGTTATCACTGATGTGAAATCAGAGGCAACACAAAGGATCTGTCTCATCTTTGAACACATGCAGGACGACATTGATAAAATAAGTGAAACAGCAATGTGGCATTGCGGCAGGCGTTTTTCCATGCCATTCATGTGGCTTAATTCCGCTTATACTTGTACGACATAAAAACTCTCAAAGAAATGCCTCCGATCGCGTTTTGGAAGCCAGAGAGTTCCATTCATCTTAAAGTGGCGCCTACATGCAGAGTTCCAGAGCTTTATAACATTGTAAGATAAGATTCATTGTGAAAGTAATATCCGGTTATTGAGGACATCTTTTTCGTCTTCCTCGTATCTATTCCGAATAAATATTGGAATATCAATAACTTTAGGTGATTCTAGTTCTACATGCAAGTTATAAAAGAGAGTACGAATACATTCTCAAAATATATCGAATATAAAATATCGTAATATTACAAAAATAATATGAAAGCTTGCCATTTCATCCCCTGTTCGGATGGGCTTTTGGCGCCTTTCGTATCCCATTCTTAATCTTAATCTTAATCTTATTAAATGAAAAAAATCTTTAAGCATAATAAGCTGTTGTCCAGCGATATGCAAAATTATACATAGATATTCATCCCTTTTGCTTAAAAATATTCCTTTTTTTAGTCTAGGTATCCGAGAGTCTATACAGTCGCTCAAATTACGTCCAAAAGGGGAAATTTGAAACCGATGACAAAACCATAATTCTACCCTTTCCTTCACACTGCTAAATGACGACATTAAATATATCATGAGCATACAGACAAACGATCAGAGGAAACTTGGATATCGGGAAATAGTGTATATCGTTGTTTGCGGACAAATATTTAAAAATAACGAAAGTTGAGACATACATCGTGCCAACAGAGCAGGATAATGTCACTGTCCCGGCCTTCACCGCAGCATGAAAGTCGACTTGGATTTCCCTTAGCTTTGTTTGATGCTACAAAGGGTGTGCGGTGATACGAAGGTGAGGGTTTAACATTCATCGTGCGTGTGAGTGGGCGTGGGTGCGTGTACGTGTGTGCGTGAGTGTATTACTCAGTTAGTGGTTCTTTCCTTGATATATTTAGTTGGAGAATGGGTGGGATGTTGTAAATAGGGGGCGTTGATGTGGAGGGGTAGAGGAGCTGAAAGTTGCGCAGATTCCTATTCCAAATTTAAGTCGGTTAACTCGTATTTATTGTCTGCAAATTCGTAACTTTTAATGCCTGGTCTAGAGTAAGATTTGTACTCGTCGGGTCGTTGCCGTCGGCAAACTTAAAAATCTAAGGAAAAGTATTTAAACCAGTCCGCATAGTGCAAAATTGGGGAATATGAAGTTAATGTTATATGCTGTTGTTATATGTTCATTCGAAGATCACAGTTTTCACGGCAAATTTAGAACAACACCCGCCTCCAATTACAGATTTGATGGCGACTCATTATTTATTTTATCTCCGCCAAACTCATTCGCTGCCATACTTGAAATGTCCCATGTAGTTAAACATATTTCCACTCTATTTATACCGAGATTACAGGACCATTTCTCGATCGTGCATTATGAATGTACACTTGAATCACGGATAAATAACTAAATTTACTTATATTTGATTTATCGTTAAATAGTAAACATAAAAATATATACTTCTTTCCTGGTCGAAAATGCCCTGAACTCTGAATTTTGTTAACATTTCCTAAAAGGTCTTCACAGCCAAGGAAAGGGCAAAGTCCTTTTCTAAAGCGTGTCTCACCATAAATATGAAGAAAAAAAATCCCTAAACAAACACAGACTTTGTGGACTAGGGAGGGATATGTATCCGACCGATATGCAGCATGGACATGCAAGCAGGCGTCTACTAATTCAACTTGGCGGTGTGGACAAAATTATAATACGGGTTTAAGTTACAAAGTAAGAAAGGCGACGTACTAGAGGGGGCAAGGTGATAGCCGATAATCTACAAGCAAAAGAAGGACTGCTGAAATTTAGGAAGTATCGATGGAGGCAAGCAAAAGCGAGGGTGAGAGGAATTCTTTGATATAGGTGAAAGAAAGGGGCCAGTGATTTAGGGATTTGGTGACTGGAAACTTGAATCTTGAGACGCCAACATCGTCACACTTAGGCATCCTGTACAGTTTGTTAGGTTGCCAAATGGCAGTTTAGGAGGTCACAGTGAATAGGTTTAAACAGTCCACGCAGCACATTAAGTCATCACTGCAAAACGACCAATATGTTGTGCTTCGGTACAGCATGTTTCGACGATTTACATTTTAACACATTAATCTGCATTTAGTAACATTTCAATATTGATAGAGATTATTTCTAGATGCGTAATTTTACCGTGAGAACGTTAACACTGACAGAACAACCATAAATGGTGTCAAGTTGTGGATGAAAATCAAACAATTTGAGAATTAAATTTAATCGGGCATTTGCAACCAATATCATTCACCGTGGAAGATATTTAGAATGAAAAAGGGTCTACCTTGAGTTTCTTCTCTGTCTTTGATCTTCTGTAAAAAGCTTTCATAATGATATCGTATTCGGTATTATATTTTGACTTATCTTATGGTTATAAATGAAGAAAAGTGTTGTACACAATATATCGTCTCAGCACCGTTTAATTCATTTTGCTAATATTCTATAGATTTTCTCCATGTAAGATGAGGTTTATTAAACACTCATAATATATCAATAAATGTTGTGGGGACTTATAGTCAACATTAATACACCCTCAGATGTCAGATTTGAATAACTAAATGATATAAGAAAACTAATAAAATTCAAAGACTGTAAGCTGTTCCATAGACAACTTTAAAGAGTAAATCCATTTTTTATCCATTTTCCCTTGTAATAATACATGTTTGATTATCCTCGCTCCCCGTATTGTATATTAAAGACATACCATTGAAGTTATTAAATATACAGTGTTAAAATGTATGGACATTTGGGAAATTTTGCCTACTAAACAGATGATTTCGGATGGGTGCAAAGACCAAACTATATGACCACTTTTGACCGATTATAGATATCGAAAAGAAGTGACGGTTGCTAAGCAACGCAAGACGGATTGCATGTTTATAGGCTGTCCACACAATTCATCTTCTTTTGATCAATTTTATACTCCCCAAAACCGACGGCTTTTACCTATATTAGCTCACCACAGTCAATTCTTTGCAGTAACAATGATATGAGCTACGAGATATAGCGATTAGTTTCTGACTCCATTTTTTCTGACCACGTTTAATCATTTTTTGCTGATATCAGACAGCTCGCGACCTATTTATGAAGGACGAACAATAAAAGATTTATTAAAACGCTCTAAAAATACATCCTTTTACATTATAGTATAGATGTTCTACTGTGGCATCTCTTTCATTATATATGTCTCTAAATGTCAGATGAGATGTGAACATAACGAAATATAATTGGAAAGATAAGAACTTTGTAAGTTGAGAACAATTTTCTTTTCCAATACATGAGGGCACCCACACACACTGTATGAGGACGTCACTACACAAAATAGAAGTTTTATTTGATGTTAAACGTCAAAAGAACGAGTTTAAGTTTAATGTAGTTCATACCATTACTACCACAAATCTTGAAGCCTTTCACAAGCATAATGTTATCATTTTAGCTTTCTGACAATGAAGCATGTAATTCATTTCGTTACCGCCCAAGTGGACTCGACCATTAGCATGGTTTCCATTCAATTCAAATTGAAATAATTTTATTTCCATCACTCAATCAAAACATGAAGGAAATGCTAACTTGAAATGAATATCAAATAACATTTGGCAGATAACAACGAAAAAGAAACTTTTTTTTAAATTATACAATCTTAAATGTCGATAAGTAATCAAAGCATTTCAGGAAACAAAATTATAGAAGCATATCATAAATCAAGTCGAGTCCACTAAAAATCATTGCTTGAATTTGTGTTGATTAATAAAAAAAGAAAGGTAGAAAGAAAGAGAGAAGGGAAAAAAGTACGAAAAAAATCATACGTAATTGATTAATACGTAAAGTACATTCCAAAATAATACACACATACATACTACTAGAAAGTCTTTCGTCTATGTCTGATCGTCAACGAAACGGAGTTAAGTCTTTTGTCAATTCCATTTGTTGCTACGGCAGGCAGCCAGTGACAACGAATTCGTTTAATCAAATAATGGAAATGGAAGCATCACTTTAAACAAACAGAACTTTATTATCCCTGGCTCATTTTTCCTGATTTTTCTTCCAAATTCAGATACCGCCTGTCAAATGACTTTTTGGTTTCTTTCCTTCAAATTGCTATCAAATCACTCATGCGTGAAATATGCATCATATGAGTTGCATCAATAAAAAGAGGAGGATCTAAGCTTTACAAATATGTGTCTTTATTAATTATAATTGTGATTAAATTATGATAAAACATCGATTATTCTCGGTTTCGTTTTTTCTGGGTCGCACTGTATAGTGCGTGTGGGAATACAGGACAATGCGCCAACGCCCACGACCAATCAAAACCAACATACGTGACAGTAAATGCTGAAGGGGGAGAGCTGTCAACTCGGACAATTACAATTATGAAAGACTTTGAGGAATTAAGGTTAGAGCTGGGAGGAGGCGACAACTCTAGGCAAGAACCGATGAAGGTGGAGGACGACTGTTGCTGTCCAATGGTCCGCAAGGAACAAGAGAAATAAGGTCTAAGATTTCTACGACATTGTTTTGACGACATTGACAAAAAGGCTACTGCGCAAGTAATTGATTACAATAGTGCTATACTTTAACATTACTGGCGTACGTGATATTCTCACTTCTGTTTGTCATCATACGATGAAAAATCACGCAGCGTGTACGTGTCAACCTTTAATAACGTATCATGATGGTAATTTGGCGGAAAATCGATACAATTATCTTGCGTCGTGAACTAGCGCTTGATTGGGTATCTATGTTGACATTCTGTTCCCTCGGTCAGAGATTGATTTTTCATAAATTAGTGCTGCTCTAATAATTCTAAATCACATCCAAGGAATCGTATCGATATGGGAAACCTTGGTAACGTGAAATGTATTGAGTATTATTATGATAGGTTGAAGGCCAAAGGCGTGATTTTTTCTGTTAACGCACGGGCCTTGATCAATAATATTGTAAGCATTGAGGGTGGGGAAGACATCGCAAAAAGAATATATCCAGAAGGGGACCTGGAAGGTTTTGTTTATGCTTGCTAGCTTGTTGCATGCTTCTTGGTTATTTTGCCCCAATTTTGAATAATATATTATTGTTTGGAGGAATTGAATTCGGCAAATACTGAAATCAGTTACTTGTATTTTGATACCGCATAGGTTTACATTTTTGATCGATAATAAATACAAATTGCAGTTATTAAGTTACTGTTTGCAAGTTGTGAAGATGAAGGTTGCATACCTTTCTTGAAATTAATTTGCATGACACTTCTCCAAATGATGTTCCTAATTAACCACGTAGTGTTTTAGTAGGGCTTGAAGGGGTGCTCAATAGGAGTTGTTGGGTTTTGAATCAATTGCTAAAGCAGACCAAACTGAGTTACGTAGTCAAATTCAAAATCCAAGATTGGTAATTAATTTACACCCTTTCAATTTGCAAAAAGTGAGATAAATAACCAGTTGGATATTTTTATTTATGTCATCGACAGAAACATTTCCTAAAGTATGGCTCAATTATCCTACGCTGAAATACTAGTCACCATGCGTATTTTAATATCTAGTTACTTTCATTACTATCGCCAATATAGTGAACCGTGTCAATTTTAGCGGTCTAATAAAATACAAAGTGGGCCAACATTTGTAAATATCAGGCATGGGAGAACAAACAGCTGGCTTTCTGTAAATCAATCTAAAATCGACAAGAAAGAGTGATTGGATGCATGCTTCACCGATACAATGAATTAATTTCGTATCTTTATCGCCGACTAAATTTCCTAGTGTAAATTAAGCTACTGTCCATTCATGTCACGGTCGCGACCGAGCCATTTTTCTTCATTGTTCTGATTATACTCTTCCCTTTATGATTTCACGGTATTTTCTGCTTTTACTCGTGTGTCTTTATCTATATTTTATTTACCCATCGTTCTCATTATTCTACTTTTCTCTTTTGTTATGCTTCCTTAAATAATCTAATCACACTTCTTTTTCTATTCTTCTACTTTTGTTACTTGTCTTCTTGTGTGTTTTTCCTTCTATATCTCTAAACAATATTTCCAAAGCAGATAAGCATTGAATAAATATTTGTATATATAAAGGTATTCTGTTTGAGACATTTATTAACGATATTCACTCTAAACGGCCCACTTTCGTCCCACACCACCACCCATACTATCCACCCACACTTTTAACCCACACTCAATCTCGATCCCCTGGAAAGCACCCCAGCTAGACTGGTAGTAGATGGAAGCAAAATAGATCAAATGCTTTATTAAAGGACATGCTGAGGCTCGAATCCACAACCTATGTATTCCCCTCCTGCCCCTTCCGCCTTTCCCGCCTCTCCCTTCAGTTATTCCAATCAACTACGAAGCATTATTTGATCGTGGGACGTTTGCAATATCAGAATTGTTGCTTCTTTTTCAAAATGGGCAACAGGTTTCATTTACTAGATAAATATTTAAAAAAAGTAATATTCTGGTTTACTTCTCTACTCTTAACCTGACGGGATACGTCTCTCATTAAAGTTCAATTGTTTTTCGAAAGACTCAACATATAATTCCTGATGACGATTAGTAGAGCTGTTCGTAACCTCGAGTCTCATTGCTTTTGATTCCCGGTTTACTAGTACTTTCCAGCACTCGCCCATGCACGATTTGTCTACCTCTTTCTCAACAATCCACAATTAGTCCTTTTTAGGAAGAAACGATAGATATTTATCTCGTCCTCTCATTCTCTGTACTCATCTAATCTTTAAACCCAACAGTCCTTTATTCTCCTCCCCCACAGGGTGAAACCATAAAACCAAACAAATGTCACTCAAGCAAACCCCAACCTTCAAGAAACATTCAACGTATCAGTTTAAATCTTTACATGCCACGCAAGCATTCTCCCTGCACCACATTGTATGTATCATGGGACAAAAATACCCAAGACTTCAAGATTATGTAACTGTTTCCAGTGCAAAATCAATTTATTTAGGTGTTTAATTAAAGTTACCATTGAGCCAATCAGCACCGGAAAAGTATTATTTCTGTAGTAAACCATTGTGTTACACGAAGCAATCCTTCCGACAATTGGTATTGTCTAATATTTTGTGCAAAATTACACGTGTGGCAAAGAATCGAACGTGCAGAGAAGCGAATAAAGCAAGCAAAGAGTTAAAATCGTATTTTAGCCACATAATCATGATCATAAAGCAATACATTGTGTTCACCTATAGAAAATGTCCCCAGGTTTTTTGTGAAGGTACGGGTGTGGATATGTGTGATTAAACGTACATAACTGATTTTGTAATCGCACAATCGCGTAAAATTTCCATTGCAGCAAAAGTACAGTAGTAATACAGTTTCTTTTTTTGTTAATAGTTTGTGACTTTTCAAAGAATGCATAGAAGAGAATATAATATTTGAAAGAGTTTTATCTAAACAGGTTTTTTTAATTTGATTACTTACTGAATTTGAATTCAAAAGCAGACGACAATGACCGAAATTATTTTCTAATCAAACGAAGCTGACAGAATTCTTACAGATTATGTTAAACACTAAAACTTTTCTCTTTTTTATAATCTTTCTTCGAGGTATGCTTTATCAATCGTGAAAAGTTACAATTTGGGGGGAATGTTGGAGAGAAAAATTGGGATGATGTGTGCGTGGCTTAACAATGTCAGCGATATGTGTTTAAAGTGCTGTCTTCAAATTTTGTTTCTCGACTAAGCTCACCCTGTGGGTGGTTAGCCTACTTTCGCGATCAATCTGATAAATTTCTTCATTTTTGTCATGGTCTGTCTTTGCATCTGGAAAATTAGGTATATGCAACCCATCTTATCCCATCGGGCCATGCATCACAGTAGGATGATGTAGCAAAATAAAATTGGCGCGAAAATAAGGTTAAAGATCATTCGATATCCGTCACTATTTGTCACTTTTTATAATTCGCCCCGCGACGGGACGGGATTTGAATCAGGGATGGTTAGAGGCTTGGCTTTTCGTCAGCGTACATTTCTACCCAAGGGAAAAGTTTTGGAGGAAGAAACACACGAGGTGTGAGCTTTTAGTAACGATGGCTTAAGGAGGAGGCAAGGGGACAGGTGCCCTTCCCCCCCCCCCCCCACCCCCATCAAGTGTTTTTTTTTAATAGTGAGAATATATATTAAGGGAAAGAAGAAGGAAGGGGAAACGGGCAAAAAAGACGCATAAGCCATCACCTCCCGCACCTCCACCTAACCAGTAGCGTTCTAAATTCGCATTTTATTTTCCCAATTAGACCTCCCCCCCCCCCCCTTGTCGGTAGAGTGCCCCTGAATGGATGTACACGCGCTACGCCACTGTTCAGTAATACCCGTATTTTTCCCTTCCATGAACACAAGGGCCTGTTATCATTATGTATGTTTTTAACTCCACGTCGTGAACTACATGATATAAAAGGGAAAAAACAGTATCAAATTTAACACTTATCGGGTTAAGACCCCTTGACAAGGCTGAAATATCAACCTTAAGTAATTGATCACATTTCACATGCGTCAGTTTATTGAATATCTTAGAACAATTTTGAGTATTTAGGAGCGCTATAAACAAAAAGTACCACAGCCCTTACAAACTGTAATACCCAGTGTCAAAGAAAAACATGAAAAACATAGACTCATCAAAAAGGTTAATCACATTATGTTACTCAGGAAAGAGGTTTGTTTCAAGGGATCTTAATAATTATGAAAGAGTCAGGACTTACTAATTCTTTACCTTTCGAAATAACCCTCATAGTGGTGCGGCATAGCAAAAAAAGTACATTTTGTGATATATTTTTTAATGGACCGTCTTTGGGTACAATTCCTATCAGCTTTAGGCAAAATCGATATATTTCAGTAAAAAATAACTTAAATCAAATAGATTGAAATCATATCTGTAAACTCCAAATGGCCCATTTTATATTTCAACAATTAATAAAGATCTTTTATGGCAGAATATGGGTAAACAAAAATTGATATGGTCAGAAAATAATGTAGAAAAGGGCTAAAAAATACGGGCATGACTTGTGTAAAATAAAATGTTCAAATCTTATTATATCAAAATCACAAATAAAAGCACAAGTTTGCCCTGCCAGAAGCATAGTAAATACGGGGTCACAAAATTATGTTCAATATGGGTAGAACACAATATCACAGTTTACATGGAAAAGAAAGTAAACTCTTTAGTTAAAGAATTATCTAGAGAATCGACTGGACTCCGTCCTAATAACTCTAAAACTCGAATTAGAATTTGATAGCTTCCCTCATTATATTTGAATTCAAGTTGACAGAAGAGTTCTTTTTGCCACATTTCTCTTTCTGCCTCAGTCTATAGTGTGTGTGTGTACTCTGTTATTGCTGTATATTAAGTCAGTAGTTTAATTCAGTGAACCTATACGCAACAAGCCTAGCTTTTAAGTAGGTTCACATTTCATTTCCGTATTTAATTAGTTGCAGAACATTCTGTCATGTTATTGTTTACTATGATTCAGGATAATTTATTAACATATTACTTTTTAAAAAAAACGTTATCGCTTTGTAAAATATATTCAGCTTTATTAATTTTGCATGTAATATAACTAGAGCAACAAAATAATCGATTTCCAAGATGCACGTATTGATCATAAAAAATGGGCCTTGACCGAGTGTTCAATGGATGCAAATAAGTATATTAGAACTCCTTTTAAGAACCAGATGCCGCTAGCAATTTCTAGAGGATCCATCTTGATATTGAGGTGCTAATATTGTAGAGCAAGCAATCTCTTGCAAAGACATATTTTGCATCCCGCTTCAGCTACCATTGCCGAGCCTGTTTTCGTAACGGTCACCTATGTCAAGTACTCAATTTAATTTACAGGTGTATCATTTGCCTGGTCACTATTAGAATCACTTTACCCATATTCTACAATGGGAAGCCTTTATGATAAGCGGCTGTAAAAATGGGCCTTTCTAGAAAAATGGGTAACTAATTACCTTTTTCGGACTTCTGAGACCCTATTTCATTGAACCATAATTTTGTTCTAATATATTGATTGTTTTAAAGTACTATAAAGGACATTGTACCATATGGTGGCTATATTAAAAACTGGGGCCCAGCTGGCTTCAGGGGCACATGATAAAGTTAATAAACTATAATACAAAATACTTGTTTATACATACGAACGTTCTGGGCCCTTTTAGCATCATGGGCACACGTGAAATCTATTTTGTAATTTATAGATCAAATAATATTTCGCTGATCGTAATTAGAATCATTTTACAAAATATTCTACATTAAAATGACTTTATCATGCGTGTGATTATTAAACAGGCCTTTGTTGGTTTTTAATGTGGGCAAATCATTGGGAATAAGTTCCCTGAATGGGCTATTCAGTGAAATGGGCACAACGGGCCGAATTTGAGGTGGCTCAACCTCCAATTTAGCCAAAAACCATTTTAAATTGCCTGTGTGTCAGATCTGGTGGTTTTAGCCCAAAAGACACATTTGTTGGTACTGAAACTTGACGTTACGATCATTGACAGTTCATAATGTTAAATTACAACGTTAAATCGCAATCAAACGAAACTATGGATACTTTCAGCTTACCCCGGAGATGAACCTCTGCATGGTGCCTCAAATTACATGAATAAATTGTTATTGGCTGCTATTGACATAGACTGTCCTATAAATGTCACTTCCAAAGTTGCATGTCAGGCTTATTCTATGAGTGCGCTTCACGGTTGAAATTTAAGTCGGAGGTAAATTACAAGTCACGTTCTGTAGTCTAAATATATTCGATAACTCCGATCAAAATCCTGACATGTGTACCGCTGATGTTATCATCGGTTGACATTAGTGTGTGTGAGAGAGAGAGAGAGAGAGAGAGAGAGAGAGAGGGAGAGAGGGGGAAAGGAAGAGAGGGGAGAGAGAGAGAGTGAGAGAGAAAGGGAGAGATGGGAGGACAGATGGGAAGGGGGAGCGGGGGAGATGGAGAGACAGGGTGAGTAAAAGAGATAAATGGGATGAGAGAAAGAGAGAGTGAAAGAGAAAGTGTGCGTGCGTATGTGAGAGAAAATGAGAGAGAGAGATAGAGAGTGAGAGGGAGAGGGTGGGAGAGGGGAGAGTGAGAGAGAGAGAATTAGATGCCGTATCATTTATTGGTTGTCCTTATTGTTAGAGGTTGCCATGGAAAAACTATGTTGCCATGAAAGCAGAGCAGGCGTACACGAAGGAACATAATATAGGGCTTAGCTGTGTGTGTTGTTTGTATGTGTGATAGAGAGAGAGAGACAACTAGTGGAAAGGAGAGAAGACGAGTAAAATAAAAGAGGGAGGAATATATATATATATATATATATATATATATGGGTCGTAAGAATAGAGCCGATATCAGACGATGATATAGTACTAAGTGAGAAAAAAACACACTAGGAATGCACTATGTTGAGCACGTTGAGATGGGAAATTTTTGTTTTCCCTACACTATTCAAAGGAGATTTCGGTGTAGAAAAATATTTATATCACTCAGTAATTCCTTATTCAAACAAGAATCAGCAAATATTGGTAGTGAATGGGCTTTAAGCGCGACATACAAAATATACTAATTTTCACGGCCGGTCAATATAACAATTACGATCCTCGCAAGTACTGTTACGTCATGAGCTCTGGACAAATCACATCTCGGTATCTGTCAAAGCTATCTAATATAAAAAATGTATATCATATGTACATTATTATCACAGTTCAATGCTTACCAGCCAAAATTTAATTAGGGGATAGTTTGACCGGAAGTTCAGATATGAATAGGTGCGTACAGGGGCTTCCTGAACACAGAGATGGATAGTGTAAGGTCATCATTTACTTGGACCTTGGTGTCCAGAAAATTGAGTGACCTCTCCACCTCTTCTTCAACAGTGAACTTTATGCACTGGTCGATGCTATTGATATAATTTGTAAAGATACCAGTGTGGTCCTGACCACTGATAACAAAAATATGATCAATATAACCATATATAATATTCTAGAGAATATTACAGCTAGATTAAAAGCGGGACTGTACTACTTGTAGCTGCTTGCACCCTCTATATAGCAAACGATGCCTAAGCGGTACCCGTTGGTCCCCCATGATTCCCTTTTTCTTTTTCTTTTAACTGAGAGCTGATTCGATGAGACAACAACCTGCCAGTCACCACGCAAGGAGGTCTTATCCCTCCTGGACAAACTAGCGCAGACAGGCTTTAAAGAAAAAAATGCATTAAGGACAAAACCCCGCCTGCATTAGAAAGAATCAAAACCTTCAACCTCACGACCGAACGCCAAGTGGAGGAACTACGGAGTCCTCTCAAGTATAGTATATAAAAAGTTTTTAGAAACTAAAGGGTGTCACAACGATCACAAGGATCTGGGAAAGAACCTGAAAAGAGTCCGCTTCGGGCACTTATCTCAAAAAAGTGTACAATTCAAGCACCAAATCGACAATCTTGAGGCGTAGCGGGTGCTCATCTCTTAGAGGTATGGGTATGAGGAGTTTGGTCTAACTGGGTAGATACAATGCGATATAAGGTCATTGAGTAATGAGGAGATTGAGAGGGGTCGTATATTTACCCCTCTTCCTTACCACCTTTATCTCCTCTCTTTCCCTCTCTCCCTCTCTCTCCCTCTCTCTCTCTCCCTCTCTCTCCCTATCTCTCCCTTTCTCTCTACCTTTTTCTTGTTATTTGTTTCGCAAAATTGATTAGGGAGGACATGTCCTCTAGTGCCCCCATATCTACACCACAATGATTTGTACAACAATCACGTATATAATAATTATATGCATCCCAGAGAATCAAAATTTGCTCCATCGGAAACAGCATCCAGAAGCAGTGGCCTAGCTACGGAGGGTCACGGAAGGCACCACTACGACTGAATTTCGAAGAAAAAAAAAGAAAAGTGAAGGTAAAGAAAAGGGGAGAGAGATAAAGATGATGGCATGAATGGATTTCGCATCCTTCTCCTACTCGATGGCCTAGTTCTCGCGAATTCCATCCGCCTTCTTAGACCGCTGCCCCCCCCCCCCCCTCCCTCACGACACATTTACCCCTCTATAGGTTTGATCAGGGGTACGCTACTTTTCAAGAGAAAGAGAGAGAGAGACAGAGAATGGCTGACTGAAAGAGACAGATGTGGGAACAAAATGAGAGACAGATAGAGAGACAGACAGAGAGATACAAAGAGAGATACGGCGAGAGTAAGAAAGACAGAAAGGGAGACAGACAGAAAGAAAGAAATAATGAATGAATGAATGAATAAATGACAGAAACAAACAAACAAACAAACAAACAAAGAGAGATGAGAAAACTCATGCAGAAATCATTAGAATAGAGAGCTCGTTCTCGGTGTAGATGACGATGATAATATAGTCATAGTAACAGTAGACATACAAAAATGCGAGTTTGAGGGAGGCAATTACATTTCAATAAACCGAAAGATATATTGTTATTTTTTGTTTAATCTTTTAGGATGCAAACTAGCTTTTGGCATTGATAAGAATGACTGTATGAGTTCAAAAACAGATGAATATGTCCTTTGGAATAATATAGCCTAGCACAAAAATGTGTCATTTCATCTTGTTTTAATTATATTGTTTATTTCATATTGGTCATGACAAATCTAGAGGATAATATTATTGTATGAAAGTAGCACCTGTTGCAGTTTCGCCTTCAAACTTCAACTCAACCTTCTCTCCCGGAAACAGAGTCCCTAGATGTAGACATCGGCCGCGAAAGTGTCACAAAAAACACAAACCAATGACCAACGACATGAAAATATGAGTTTTATAATACAATAACGGAAAAATTATAAGGAAATCATGGTCTTATAACAAAATGCGAGGAACAGGAAAGGCAATTTAAAAGAGCTTTTAGAACTTAAATTGTAATTCATGTGTATCGAAAGGAGGTAGGTACGTCATCAGTGAGACGTGATGTAATACTCTTACTAATATTGATACCATTTTAGTTTACCCTTTTCGTGTTCTATCACCAACTATAGCAGGTCTTCAATTAATGCCTCTATATTTAGCCCTTCTCACTAGAAAAAGAATTACTCCTTATGTACATATCTCTACGTCTTCTTTAAAAGGAACAGCAAGACCGAGCGGTGCCTATTTTTAGTCTGACGGATTCGATTTCTGTCGAGTTTTTTTTTCTTCTCCGGAAAAACTCGAGGCGAATATATCTCTACAAAGACGTGACGTTGATGTTCTTTTATTTGGTTTTCTTCGCTCATAAGACGTCTTTCAGACATTTTGATCCGTTGTCGATGAAAAGGAGTGATTCGCGTGTATTTATGAAACCCTTGAAAAGGATTCGAGTTAAGAGGAAATTGTGTTCTTTGGACTGGTATTGACTCTAGGAGTTAACAGGCTGACACTGCGTGGCTCCGCATACCGCGCAAACGTTCGGAATCGCATCTCATATATAGATACGAATGATGCAATTTGTCTAACTCTCATTTGTATACCTCTAAGATTACATTCATTCCGTTCTATTGATTTCGATCTAATCTGTTCCATTTATGGCCCCTGGATTTTCCTTGGACCCTTTGGAAATTTTATTTTTATATCGTTCTGTGTCACAGCTCGCTTGATATTACATGTCAGGAAATTATGCCGGTACATCTAATTGAAAAGATAGAATGCTAGAGAAATAATAGGCTACATTTAAATAGAAATAGTGAGAGGGGTGTGATAAAAAGGAAAAGGGAAAAGAAAGAGCGGGGGAAGAGGGAGGGAGAGTGAACTTAATAGAAATGTACAGAAAAAGTATATTTAGTAAGACACAATAAAGTGAAAAATATTAAGTGGACGGAATAACCTTCAAATTCGAGATAAATGTTTCGGAAAAACGTAATCGTACTTGATTTGCTTCGTGTTTAGTTTCCAGAATACAATCTATAGGCAGATTCGATGCAGCCTACTTTCCTCCTTATCGAGAAATACATTTACGCGATACAGACTTTACGCCCCCGCTATATGATACATCAAATCAATTTTGAATCATGGACCTACATAATGTTTTATTGAACGAGGGAGGATTAAATTGGTCGATATGAGAAAGAGAGAGGGAGAGAAAGAGAGAAAGAAGCCAACAGAAGAACAGGAAGAGGAAGCGAAACGGAGAAATGGAGAGGGGGAACGATGAATTAGATAGATGCGCCAGTAAAGACAAACGAAGTCATGAAAACATACAGACTATGCAGAGAAAACCGAAGGAAAAGGAAGCGGGAGGAGCGCTTAAAATATGTCAAACAAAATAAGCTATAAGTCTATTCCATAGTGATAAAGCTAGAGTAACTATTTCGCTCTCATTTTGTTCTCTCAGAGCTTCCTAAAAGAGGTTCTAGAAAGAATAGCCAATAAACCCACAAACAAATAAACCTCAACAAACCAAGTACAGTAATTTGCCAAGGGTCGAAAAAAATATCCCGAAATTCTAATTATTTGCGAATCAAACATGAATTTCCATTTTAGCACTGTTTTCCATAACATTCGTCCGTTTGGAGCCATGCAAAAGGGCGTTAACTTATGTACTGTAACACAGAATTAACGCCCTTTTGTCTCAAAACAGATGCATTTTAAAAGGTTTCAATGTCAGTACGGTTGGTGTGCGAAAGACTTAGAAGCAGACAAGCGCGATAATGGCCAAATATTAACAAAACCTTTCACTGGAAAATTAAAGGAAGAATGGGATTTACTTTGACTTTTAAAAGCAATCATTGGGATTCGGTGAAGCGGATGAAGGGCTATGAGAGAGGGGAAAACCCCGAAATAAAGCGCGAAAGTTCATTGATGGAGAAAAATCTGCGAGAGAATATCGTCGTGACACTTCGTAGTAAAAAGAATCATTGGTCTACCCAACATTCTTCCATCGCAATATAATTGTCTCATCTGCATTAGATCCATCAACCCCAACCCCCTCCCCCCCCCCCCCCCTTGACTAACTCAATACGGGGACGGGTGCATTTTCACATTATTGATGCCCACTTTAACACACGTTTGGGGCGACTGGTGAAAAAAAAATGATTTAGGACAACATTTCCAGAGAGAGTAAAAATAAAAGGAAATGCAGGGAGCAAAACAGATGAATAGACATGCAGATTTAGATCTCGTAATTTGGTTTTCTTATTAATAGGAGACTCTATGCTGAGAGGATAGTATTTCAATATGCCTAGTACAACATTTCAAATGTTTATAGCCTGATACAGAATGACATGAGTGCTAGATTTTCATTTCATATTCATTAAATAAACAGCCATTTTAGACAGTGTCGAGGGTATGTCGCCGTTTCATAAACGTCGTCGTTTACTTCTAGGAAATTATAAAACAGTTTTTGTCACAGATATAAAAGAATTGTCATTTTTGCTTTGTAATTGCATGTTAATTTATTCATTGCACCTGCATTGTTAGGAAAAGGGTTGTTTCCTTCAAGTGAGATTAATTGAAATACAAGCAGATGAGTTGACAAAAGTCGAATAGGAATATGACTAATTTCCTAATTTTGGAAACCTATTTTGTTCGTTTTTTTTCTTCTAAAAGCGTACAACCCCCATAACCCTTTGGTTTGGAACAACCATATTAATACAATTGTATTCGTTTTTTCTTTTTTCTTCTTCTTCATTTAGATGCAAGAAACGTATTCATAAATAAATGAGGTTCTGACAGTAACTTGTTTTTATTTGTTATAGGCGTTCCCAACACAAGCCTTGCTTTTCTGATTTTTTGCTTCCTTCTATATTCTGAATAATTTACTATATTGATCTTTTTTTTTACCAAAATGTACCAATAGTGACGTTGATGAGAGGAAAATAAATGTGAATTCCAATTCAAAGTTCAATTCTTTTCAGGTTCGCAAAAGCTACGGTTTTATCATGTAACCAGGTGATGTAAATGGGTACCTGGTAGGAATTAATTCCTTGAAATGCTAAAGCGCCATGATGGCAGCCATCCTAAAGCCGGGTTAGTAATTGTATTAATAAAGCTGCAGGAGTGACAAGTCTGGCAGATAATGGGCGCTATATAATACAATAACCGTATTCCTTGGCTAACATTTCGGATTTTTGGCTCTACTCAGGTTGATAAATCTCAAAACTGAAACATCAACCAAAAATCTAAATAACCCAGATCACTATATTCCATGAGGAAGAGACTAAATTATGTATAAGTCTAAACAGATATCATCGACTTATTCTGATCCTGTCACAGTTTTCCGTGAATAGAGTGTATTCTCAGCGACACCGACAAGCTAGAAAGCTTTAAATCAGGCCTAAAAACCCATCTTTTCAAGCAAATTTGTAGTCGAATGACTATTGGAGGAGCGGGCGCCTTTGAATGTTTTAAACAGATAAATGGCGCCATACAAGTGCTGTGGATCATCATAATCATCATCATTATCATCATCTTGTTGTTCAACACCATCTAAATACCTTTGTACTTCTCTTGATTACAATCCCTTTGACCGTATTCTGAAAACTATGTTAGATATTATGTTTGTTAACTTTCATTACAAATTAAGATTGCGCGGAATAAACACCTTTGACTGGCGCTTGCGCAGATGCCTCTCAAAATTGCAAGCGTATAAGAAAAAATAAACAATGCCAATTATTAAACCACATTGTTTTACTGAAACAAAAGTTAATATAGTTTACCAGAATATCTCCCTTGTAAGAAAATTATTCACAAATTTGACATTATGGGGCGTAATCTGTTGCACGAAAGAAGGATGACAGAAAAATTGATATGCATGCAAGTTCCGATATCTATACCATGTATTAAATTTAAGTTCCGCATATAAAAATGCTATAAATAAACTCTCAAGCAAAAGAAAGTGGGTTATTCTAGCGTGCTATTTTCACAATTCATCACGTAGCCATTAGCTAATAGACAGAGGGCTGGTATAAGTGACCTAACTTACCAATAGCAGTTTACCATTAACCAGCTCACCAGCTGTCTGCCTGCTACGAGACGTGACATATTCAAGATCCTACTACTTACTAGCCTGCTGAATATTCAATAATAATATATATTTTGTCTGGGGTGGTGATAACCACTGGGGCCGCAGCAAGAGCAGCTTTAATACTAATGCGGCTGCCCTGGGTAAATTAAGACCCAGTCACTGTTTATTGATTCGTATTATTTATTATCGTAGATGTATTTTTAACCAGACATTGCATCTAATAACCTTTAAAAGGGAAAAGCGGTGTCGACTAGACACATTGTCAGACTTGACCTTTAAATATCGGATATTGCAAATGATTATGTTAAATGCTCTGTTGGTTCATGTCGAGAAAAAAGGGAAATTCTTGATATTATTCTCTTTGGCTTTTTGTAAAATAGCATCATTAACAAGAAAATTAACGCTTGGTTTGAATCAAAAGTGAAAACAGTGTCTGCTAGGCACTGCTTAGGATAGAGCTCAGTCTGAAGATTTGGAAATGCAATTAATTATGTTAAGAGTGACAGTCAAAGCTCTTGTAATAAAAAAACAAAACACACAAACAAGAAAAACAGACACTAAGTTACGCGATTACTGTCAATTTTGTCTCATCATATTTCACATTTTAAAAACAAAGTATATTAATGACTTCATCTAAACCATAAATCATTTCCATGGACTCTGTTAAAATCTAATCACTCTCATTTTCCGTTGAAAGGAAAGATAGACTGTGATATATTGAGCTTGTGAAAATAATCAAGGTACTTTGATGTCATTTTAGGGAATCGAAAATTGGTCGTTAATTGTCATGATTGTGCCTGGTGTATATATAATTATACAGACAATTTTGAGTAGAAGCTTTAGCGAGTCTAAAAACGAAACCATTAACAAAATCCGACAACATAATGTTCTTGATTGATATTTTTTTTTAATTTTGTCTAATGTCTTCCACAATCACAGCAAATGAATGTACAAGAACTTTCACTTTACAAAATCATAAAATGAGTATAATAAGCATAACAAAACAGTCAGTTAAGAATGATATAAAAGCTGGACGTGGATTCAGTTTTAAAAAATATTTTATCATTTCAATGGTAAGTTAAGACAGCTAGCAATATTATGGAGGAAACCTTACTAAAGCGAAGCTTGTAATTCACGTCCATTAAATGTAATAATGATACAACTAACAAGTAACGATGATAACAAAAACAATTTTGTTTGGATTGAGAGTCAAGTAAAATGAACCACTTTATCGCGACACTCTTTCTTTTTTTTGTACCCCAGGAAACTTCAAATATTAACTGTATAAGTGTACTTAAAAATAACAAAACACTTTGTAATACGCATACATATATTTATGAATTCGTACAGTCGTAAATGTCGTAAATGGAACACTCGTACTATGTGACCGTTCTAGTTATTTTATCGAAGTAATCGAAGTCTCAAATCTTCTCGGCACCGATTTCGTTTTTGAAACGGGAATAAAGTTCGCCATTTTGGCTCAAGTACCCTGCATTTTCACTTGAGATGAAGGGCTTTGTTATGAACGCAGAATGTCTTCGTGCCGGCCCCTTATCTTTCAGAACATTATAATTCCATTACCATGACAACAAGACTGGGGATAACTCCGCGCTTTTCACTTTCTGGGCAAGTTGGCGATGAATGTGGCGATCGTTATCGCGATCAAAACGCACGGGTAGATTTTAAATTTGAAAGTTACAGCCCATCTCCCGAAATTGTGTTGTTGACAGCGAAAGTAAATTAGCCTTAGGTAAACGAAAATGTTCTATAAAAATCCTGTCCGTGTTTATTTTTGGTAATACAAATTGCATTTCCATCCCTTTACCACAGGACATACTCAGGAGGTAAAATGTGGTTGAAATATAAAGTTCAGTTCTGATCGTGCGGTTGTATTGTGACAAAAACTGTCTTTAATAAAGCGATTGAAATAGGTTAATAATGTAGCACTGAAATATTGCTTTATACAGTAAGGTTTTGAAATCAAAAGCTTGAAAGCCACATGCACTGTACACATAAATATGTAGACGGGACTACACAAGCATGAGTCATGTGACTTCGGTCCACAACCCTAAGCTTTTTTCTTGTAATACTTTGAATATGAGTTCATTTGAAGAGCCATCCTTTTCATGGAACATATCTTTAATTCTCATTTCTTTCAAAGTAAAACAAAATAATGAAAAAGCTTATGAATTAATTTTCACCTTTCCTGAAACTCACTTTGACTATGTAAACACAACATCTAGAACAATTCAACAGAATGCGGTTTTTATCAGAATAAGTATCTGTTGTAACACTTAAAATTGGGATTCGTTCCACGTTTTCACAAGGGCAAACTATTTTCTGGAAGCCGACCTGAAGGGCACTAAAGGGATTCCTATAAAAACCAACGCAATGATAATCTTTCATACAGTATAAATGAATACAGCCTACTCACTCCCTGTGCCAAATAAAAGAGGTATTTTTATGCCACTAAAACATCAAGACCTTTTAATAGGATGACGTGTGATCTATCATAGTGATTAGTACTTAATGGATTCCCTTAAAAATCAAGTGAGCGTTTAGTTTCTAAGCAATAAAGGGAAATATCGCGTTCTCCCTTCCTCTTTCAGATTAAATGAATTCTTTCTTGTAACTAAAACTTGAAGACCCAAAGAGTTACGGTGTTGGGTGAGCATTGATGATTTTTTTTGTTATCAGACCAAAATGTAATTGAGGTCCTATGTTTGCCAAATTCAACGCTTGTAAAGTATTACAACACTTTGTTACCTAATTTACTTGTCTTGAACGATAATGTGCATATTTTCGTATCAAACGCACCCCCTTCCCTTCTAATGTACGTATCTCTCTCTCTCTCTCTCTCTCTCTCTCGCTCTCTCTCTCTCTCTCTCTCTCTCTCTCTCTCTCAACTACCTATTTATCTCGATTTTTATCTTTTTATTGTCCATGTTTTGTTTATATGTGCCACGCCCCTCCGGACGTCGGTACTAGAATTGTGCCCGTATAATGTCGCTTATGTTAGTCCCCTTTTACACACACCTGTAAGAAATCTACCTTAGATATGGAAGCAGTGACGGAAACTATGTCGAATAGCTTAAAAACTGACATCATGTAAATAAAAAACAGTGACTATGACCTTTTTAACACTATGGCAATAAAACAATTCTAAAGTTATTTTCCTTTTCAGAAACCTAGCCTCAGACACGTTTTGCTTCTTCAGAACTTTTGCTTCTTCTGCATTTTTCTTCTCATTATTATTTTTTTCTTCTTTTCTATTTCGTTTTTCTTCTTGTTTATCATTTTTTTTCTTTTTCTTCTTCTTTTTTTTTCTTCTTCTTCTTCTTCTTCTTCTTCTTCTTCTTCATTTTCTTTTTGCTACCTGTTTTCTCCTTCTCCCTCTTCTTTTTCTTCTTCGCGTCATAATTTTATGACCAAGACTTAAAGCCTATCTGCACTACTTATAGCTACTTGCGCCCTCTAACAATGACTAATCGGTGACCGTTGGTCCCCTATGGCCCCCTTTTTTAATGTTAATTGAGAGCTGATTTGATGAGATAACCATCTGTCAGTGACCATGCAGGGAGGTCTAATCCAGCCTGGCAAAACTAGGCTTTAAGTGTCCACCCTCTAACAAAAATGTATACGTTGACTTGTTTTCGAATGGACTCAGTGATGTTACCCGAGACTGTCGTTCATTTTTGTTTAACTGTGTGTCATAAAACAAAGAAATGTGTGGCTAGCTGGAAGATAAATGAAATTAAAATTATCCAAAAGAAATTGTTGAGTCAGATAAAATGTTTTTTGTGATAGTTTTGTGCCATAATCTAGAACTTTAACCAGCTAAGAAACTACGGAGGGAATCTTTTTTTCTTCTTCCTCTTCAAAGCATTACTAAAATTCTGTCACAAATAAATATCTACATGGGTCTACGAAACTTAAAAGACTGATACATAAAAAGTTCATTGCTCATTTTAGCTCCCGTCATATACTATGGTGTCCTGTTAGAAAAGGAACCGTGCCTTTCCAAAGCGGTACTAACATCCTATCATGAATAACCATCGACACGGTCCTATGGATTTACGAAGATTGAGTCGTGAAAGTTCCATCATTTTTGTTCATTTTTATTTCCATTCACAAAGGCAGATCCGTGGTTGTCATGTCGGATAATAGATTGCTCTCGGTCATCCCATCTCTCATCCCATCTTCAAAGTGATGAGTAGAGACATAAAAGAAGATCATGTAAGGAAAATATCCTCCTCCTCCCCCCCCCCCCCCCCATTCTTTTGACAATCTTGGGTTTGCAATGTATACATAATAAGATGCCATTGAGAAGATTATCACTTTAGGTTAGTAATCATCTTCTAGTTCGACTGGATTTGTGCCAAATTTAAGTTCACGTTTTACATAAAAAGAAGATCATTTAAGGAAAATCATCCTGTCGCCCCCCCCCCCTTTCTTTTGACAATCTTGGGTTTGACATTAAATTTTGTACATAATACGACGCAATTGAGAAGATTATCACTGTAGGTTAATAATCATTTTCTCGTTCGAATGTATTTTTTGCCAAGTTCAAGTTCACATTTCCATTAAACGAATGTAATGTAAAGAAAATATCCTCCTCCTCCCCGCCCCCTTTCTCTGTCTCTCTCTCTTCTTTTCACAATCTTGGATTTGGCCTTTTACATAATACGACGCGATTGAGAAGATTATCACTTTAGGTTAATAATCATCTTCTAGTTCGACTGGATTGTTGCCAAATTCAGGTCCACTTTTCCAGTTACAGTTTCCCCCAACGAATGAAGGAGTGGCGTCTGATATTGAAGATTCAACTCACCGGCGTTATGTAAGTGATTATGCGCACGCACGCCCGTAGCATTCTATCCATGTCTGATGGCGATCAAACGAAGGGCTTGATTACGCGAGCGTGTGTGGGAAAGACACGACTACCATATTTGCTCTTTTCGTTATATTTTATCATTAAGAAGGGGCACCGTGACTTTCTGTATGCTATTACTTGAAGCAATTCTTAAAGACCGAAATCAAGACCCCGGAATCTGTTCCTGTTGCAATTCTAGAGAAAACTGTATAGGCTCTGTCGTGATCTTCCCTGTCACAGATAGTGATCAGAACTAAGTTAGACGGGCGTTATTTGTGTGTTTTGTTTATTTTTAAGCATTACAATAACGTAACAGTACAATAACGAAAACATAGATATTAGTACACTAATATTTAGAAAATAGGAAGAGGCAAAACCTCAGAAAATAAAGGCTTATGTTTGGGACGCCCCCTTCTCTCTCTCTCTCTCTCTCTCTCTCTGTTTTAACTTTATCTTTCTATTTCTGTTTGTCATCTAGCCGTCCACTTTGGTATTTTTGTATCCTTGCTGGTACCACTGTCCTGGTCTCTCTCTCTCTCTCTCTCTCTCTCCCTCTCTCTCTCTCTTCCTCTGTAACTAAAAGGCAATTTAAATGTCCATGTTTCTTTTTGCGTTATCCCCTTTTCGTAAGCGCTTTATGATATTCATTCTGTTTTAATAACGATAACGATGACGTTTGTTTTATACGTGTATAGCGCATCATGATTGCAATTGAATACGGCAACTTCATTTTATAGGCAATACAATGACAGTGTTAGCTATAATTCATATTTCCTATAAACGCCACTAAACGGCAGAAAGGTGCCGATTTCATCTATAAATTTCTATTTCTGCCTATCAACCTTCCGATATTAGATTGCATTTAGAATTCACTTTTTATAAGGTGATCAAAATGTCAGTTACACCGACACGATCCTCATTACGGTTGCTATGGTAACCTGACAAGTATTCTCTCTCCGCGGTACATCCATGTGAAGACGCTTTTTGTAAAGAGAAAATCACATGAATGGCATGAGAATCACTTCTGTGCATACATGACCATTGGTCCATAAGAGAGATTGACTGACTAGGAGAGAAGTAAAGAAGACGGGTTGTCAAAGCTGGATGTGGGGTCGCTATGACGACGCATCATCGCGTCGATGGGAAGTTCGCTCCTAAATTAATTACGTCTGAGGTCTGAGGTGGAACTCCTTCTCTGGTAGCTAAGCGATTTGCAACGTTAACCAGGTCCTCGCGCTGATCCAACATTTGGACGCTTGACACATGACACTTCATTTAACTGAAATAGAAGCTGATAATTAGAAAGCAATACTATAGGCAACGTATTTGCTTCCTCCTTACCCCCCCCCCCTCCCTCCCCTTCTCTCGTTCGCTCTCTCTCTCTCTCTCTCTCTCTATCTCTCACTCTCTCTCTCTCTCTCTCTCTCTCTCTCTCTCTCTCTCTCTCTCTCTGTTTTAACTTTATCTTTCTATTTCTGTTTGTCATCTAGCCGTCCACTTCGGTATTATTGTATCCTTGCTGGTAATAGTCTTACTCTACCACTGTCCTGGTCTCTCTCTCTCTCTCTCTCTCTCTCTCTCCCTCCCTCCCTCTCTCTCTCTCTCTTCCTCTGTATCTATCTGTATATATCTATCTATCTACATGACCTATCTATCTTTCTCTATCTCTATCTCTCCTCTACTACATGTTACTCTCCTCACCTCTTTTTCTCGCTCCGTTTCTCTTTTACTCCACTCTCTCCCCTCTCTGCTCTCTCTCCTCTCTCCACTCTCTCTCCATCTCTCCCTCCCCCTCTATTTCTCTGTTATAACTCTTTCATCTCTCTTTACATTTAATTAAACGTTTTGTAATTAATCGTTGCGCTACCAATTTTCATACTGTTCGAAGGACAGTTTCGCCATTTCAATCCCCACGCCCTCAACATTTTCATGTTTATCCCAACCACTGTATCGTTTATCTTTCTGCTATTTTAAGATCCTAAATTGTGCTATTTTTACCACAAAATTGATTTGTCTCTACATATCTTGATTACTCTATATAGATTACTGGGAGAAATGAATCAATCTCGGTACAACAGAAAATGAACGATCATTAATATTTCAAGGACTATATATTTTGGTATGATGGCAGCACGAAGGGGTATGCTAAGCACGAGCTAAACACATGTCATGCAGAAGCAACTAAAAATGTTTTCATTCGAAACATAAGAGCGTGCAGAACACTCTCTACTTTCGGACGTGAAATCATATATTTCATGCCCAATTGCTCTCGGTTAATCGAAATGGGTTATTATTGTTTGGTTTCAAGATGGGCGTCATTCTTGGTCATATTATGCCAATATAATGGGAGCGTGTGCAACTCTGAGAATAACGCGTTAAAGGAAAGTGACCCAATTCTTGTAAATTGAAATTGGGTCGAAGTAGAAATGTTTGATTATAATGGCAACAGGTAAAATGAAGTGCAAGTGAAATTTAAAGGTGAACCATGCAAGTTACATCATTTTGACCAAGATTTCTGAGAGGTGCACATTCGGATTGGAATCTGTTTGTGAATTATGTCCTTTGGCAAGACGTCATTCTACATTTGCCTCTCTCCACCTGGGAATAGAAATGGCTACATGGTAGCATATTATTCCTGGAAACATTTTGAATTTGATTGGCTGTTAGTGAAGTTGTGAAAGAGATGAGACTCATGCTATTGGTAAATAGTGTTATGAAACACGGCCCAGATGGGCTAAAGACAGGGCAAGTATAGTATTTTGTAGACGACTTGATCGTCCTTTGGGGCGGGCGGGCATGCGTGCAATTCAAACTGTAGCTATTATCTTTATTGACTTCAATATTTATGACAATGACAATTCACGATCAACTTATGATAAACAACGCCGATAATATATTCCAAAGACAAAACAAAACGATCCACTTCAGAAGAAAACAGACCCACACTAATATCATGTGCGACAATTTAACAGTTCACAATGAAAGACTCTTTTACGTAACCCTATCCTGACAGCACTTTGAAAAGGTGTCACCGGACTGTGAATCTCATGGATCGCGGTTCGAGTCCCGCAGGGGCACTACTGTCCTTTGACATGGTATTAATCTTCATTTACCACACTCAACAAGTGAGGTAAATGGGTACCTGGCAGGAAGTAATTTCTAGCAATGCTAGAGAGCCATTCCGCGCAACCATGCTAAAGCCGGGGTAATAATTGTTTACGCCAGGAGTGTCAAGTCTGACAGATATGAGCGCTATACAATAACCCACTATTATTGTTATTATTTTTTAGTCTTGTAAACCATCTGAAATGTCTGACATGACTAAATACCGAGAAACCAGCCATTAAATCAGGATACAGTACTCCGTGACTGGAATCCCTTTATAAGGATTGTTGCTAAGAACATGTCGGCCAGCCCCTGACAAATTGTTTGGGCGCGATAGCTCAGTCGGTAGAGCAGTGGTCTTGTAATCCGGTGACCCGGGTTCGAAACCAAGGCGATGCGCTATAGTGCCCTTTGGTAAGGCATTAATCCTCATTACCAGGTCCCTCGGAGACGACCTAAATCCGTCGGTCGCCTGGTTGCTTACTTACAAGCAGTTACGCTTTCTTAGCAGTCAGGTAAATTAACCACCACCACCATTCTGTTGTAACCATTCTTACAAGTGAAGTGGTCTATAAAGTGACACGAAATGGTTGAATGGGGGTAATAAAAATTAAAATATTACGTAGCTATGTTACCAAGACTGTATTGAAAACTAAGAAATCATGGGGGATCGGTCATTTGCACACACTGGACCTCACCTATGGAATCAATTGCCACAACATTTTTGTTGTTTTTCAAGTGTAGATTGCTTTAAACATGCCCTCAAAACTCATTTGTTCAAAGCGGCTTTCCAGTACATGCAGTAGACTTAGATTTACTTTCACATTGTCGTTGTTCATTTTTGTGTGTATTTTTGTGTGTATTTTTGTGTAGTTATAGATTTTCTTCTCCATGCGCCTCGAACGCATTAGTCATTGCGGAGTTGGCGCATTACAAATACTCTATATTATTAATATTATTAAGAGTTAAGAGATCTGTCCACAACAAATGTATGTAGATTCTTCTGAAATAGAACCAAGCAATGATCCTATCTCATTGGATGTCAATAACTGGAATGCGGTTTGCATAAAGTTGATTTAATCAGTTGTTGCTATGTAGGGCAAATACCTGTACTGTTTATGGTTATCCATTGGCTTTAAACCATGGCTGTAGACGCATGCAAACAATTTCAATTCATTTGTGAAATGTCTGTTTCTGAAATACGAGTGATCGACCGCACATTTCAAAACACAAATAATGATACCTTTATCAATGGTATCAAGTCGACGTTGCCGTTTCAAAGAGCAACATCTTTAACAACTTAAATTCGTTTAAGAGGTTTTCTGAATATCTAAGATTAATAGGTGAAGTTCTAAAAATAGCATAGTTATTGGAGGGTGTGGGGTTATTCAATTCCTACTAATCGAGTGATGGTAAATGAAGAGAGAGAAAGAACAAATTGAAAGAAGGAGAGGGGAGAGGCAGCGTTAAAAGTAGATGATGCCCTTCGCCCTTTTCCTCTCTCTCAGTGGCTTTGTTCACTCGTATTTCATCCACCCAATAAATGTTTTAAAAAACAATATCCCGCATGACACCCCTGCATAAACGATGCTCTACAGGAACCCCTCACGTACCTGTAATTTCTCCCGCGTCTGTCCGGTCGGTATGAATCTCCTTAGTGGAACCACTTGGATACTGTCCGATGTTGCAGCTTGTTGATACCCTGATTGATACAGCTAGCGCGTTTACGGTTAAAATTAAGATCCACGGCGTTTCAGTTTCAAGAGGTATATCACAAACGCACTCGTTGCTTTGTCGGGCATGCACACAAAATTAACCAATATTTTGATGCACATGTATTTACGATTACTAACTGCAAACGACTTTGGCCAAAGCATACAAGTAAAGATGGCTCTTATGATATATTGCAGTTGATCACTGACGTTAAATTATTTATAAGGAAGTAATTGCATATTTTGTCAACCCTTGGAGAGGGTTTGTAAGGATAGGTTTCCTTCCGCGGTCATTGTTTTCATTCCTTGTGCGTGCGGCTAGAGCATATTCAATCTTATAAACTTCAAAATCACTCTTAGAGTTGATTGTTTGGCATACACTGTTTGTGGATGTCAAAGCCTTCGGAAATTGGTAAGAGAGACAACTTCCGAATAATTACCAGCAGGTCTATATATATATAACTCAGCATAGATTGTCACTGCTAAATATACATTTCTTGAAAAGTATTGCATGGGAAGTTAAGGAAATTACTGCTTGCATTTTACAAAACGTTTACTATAAGAAGTGGCAGATGGGGAAGTAGCAAGGATGAGCTGAGTGTGAGAGAGTGAGGGGGTGTGAGAGGATGTGAGAGAGTTGGAAAAAGGAAGCTAGAGAGATAGAAGAGATGGGATAGAGAGAAAGATATGAAGATGAATAACAGAATGAATGGACTTGAAGAGACGGGAGAGAGGAAGCAGATGGAGAGATGTAGAGAGTGAGGCGCGGGAGCTCGAGAAAGAGGGAGAGAGAAGGTACGGAAGAGGGATATTGAGGAAGAGAGGAGGGCTAAGGAGGGGCGAGGATGAAGAGATGTGAGATGGGGAGAAGAACAGAAAGAGAGAGGGTGAGAGAGTGGGAGAAAGGAAGGTAGAGATATAGAAGAGATTGAGGTAGAGAGAAAGATATGAAGATGAATAACAAAATGAATAGATTGGGAAAGAGGGGAAAGAGGAAACAGATGTAGAGAGTGACGCGCGGGAGATCGGGAAAGAGGGGGCAGAAGGTTCGGAAGATGAAGATTGAGTTAGAGAGGGGTAGCAGGTATACGTAAGAGTGATATTGAGGAGGAGAGGAGGAATAGAGAGGGGGTGTGGAAGAGATGTGAGATGGGGAGAGGAACAGAGACAGAGAGGGTGAGAGAGTGGAAGCTAGAGGGGAGAAGGAGAGAGAGGGAGCGATCATTGGGAAGACTGAGAGAGCAGGGAGAGAAAGATAAAAACAGAATAGTGTAAGACATGACTTGTGTGATACATAAAGAAGTTACAAACCGTTTTAGAAAATCATACATTGCATATTATACAGGTTATAAAGATTATCAAATTGTGCAATTTTTGCAGCCGGCAGAGTGTCAAAAAGAGTAGAAAATGAAGAACCAAGAATGTCACAAAATTTAATAAAATGTTATTAACATTACAATGTCTTCTTCAAGTGGCAGTTCAATGCCGCCAGATATTGCAGAGCGCCAAACCCGTCCCTTCTTCAAATGTGTTTCAATAGCAGTAAAAGGTTTTCAAGAGCCTCAAAGGATTACATTAATGGTCTCGTGTTAAAATGTCAAATTTCGGGGACAAAATTGTTGACGTTTGAATGGCAATGGCAAATTTAACTAAATCTTTGGTAGACATGTAATCTTACAGCTCCGCCTACGTGATGTTGATCCAGGAGAACAAAACAAAGTCTCAGCACATTAATTATGTTCTCGCTGTGTTACAAATTTTGAGAATATATATAAAAATTAGTTACGATCGTCACACCAAATTAAAATGGTCACGATCGCTATCGCTTTCATTTTCTTGATAGCGTAATTGAGTAACTACATCACACGCTTTGCTGCTATATTTGAGAAATTAGACCGAATGAAGTCATGAAGACGTCAACGAGACACAAATAAAAATAAATAGAGGAGGGGAGAAAGCCTTCCATTTTGGTATTTTTCTCTGCTATCGATTTCCCTCTCAACACGTTTCGTGCTATCGAGCCCTGAATCGATTTTCAAAACGCTACAGGATCGCCTGCTTCTTTTCTGATGTGACTTCTTCATCTCAAACCCGCGAGTATTCATTTTACTTTCACCTCAGGCATTCACATATATCGACTCCAAATTGTCAATATTTAGGTCAAATATACGATGACCCCACGTTTCGCCAATCTTTTGTTTCGTTTCCGTTCAATTTTTTTCTCATAAATATATCTTTGGAACGACGAAACATACTGAAATTGTGAAATTCAAGTCTTACGACGTAGGAATGAAATTTCATGATCCTTTATCAGATGTTCAAGGTTCAAATCAAATTTGATAAATTTTGTTCACAAACATGAAGAAGAAATGACAAAAGTAGAACTCTGTTGAAACGGCATATTTATAAAACATTAAATGAGACAAATCAGACAAGTAGTCATGCGACATAGTTATGAATGCTCGCAAGCTCAAATTTTTTAATCACAACTTAAATTGTACCACTGGGGTCCGTACAAACTATTACTGCTTAAGAGACAATTATGAACTTGATGTAGCATTAACAAAATTGCAAGTTGCCGTGAATTTTTTTTTTTTTTTAGCAGATGTTTCTGCATTTATTGATAAATCAAAAATAAAACATTCAAATAACAATAATAGTATATATAATAATTGATTTACATAAAGAGTGACAACTTAAATACACATATATAAAAATGCATATATATATGATTGAAAACTTAAAAGTATGGAGGTAAGTAAAATAATCAAGATAAATGCAGAGGCCAACTATCATAAGCATGAATGCTTGGGTCGATAGCAGCCGGGAAAGAGGAGGGGGTACATGGCGCTGTCAAATAGGAGAATAGAGTGTCACGTATAAAGTTTTTGTTCAGAAAATATCTAAATAAAAAGTGGAAAGAAAGTAAAGAAAGAAAGAAAAAATTGCAAGTGGGTGTGTGCAGGTGAAGCAAGTGTTCGATTTGTTTTGTTAATGAACTGGTCGTCTAAAATTAATTTAAATGAATAAACAATCCAAATCGCTGAGACTCTTATAATGTTTGTGAATATTGAGATATTAAATATTTCTTCATCGAGGCTTTGAATGAAAAAAGAGATGCAGAGTGTTTAATATTGTCAGGTAAAGCATTCCAAATATTAGGGCCATGGTGTCTTATTGATTTATAGGCCATAACAATTTTTGGGTTGGTTAAATGGAAATTGGATGAGTGTCGTGTAGGATAAGAATGTATATCACTATTGTAAACAAAAATATTTTGAAATGCCAAAGGTATAGTATTTATCCAAAATTTATACATAAAGATTGCAGTTTGAAAACTCTGAATATCATCGATTTTTATTTTTTTTAGTTTATGAAATATTGGATCGGTATGGGCTAAATAATGTGAATGTGTACAAAGACGGAGTGCTTTCTTTTGAAGACGATATATTAACATAATTTTCATCTTATTACTATTGCCCCACACTATGTTACAATAAGATATGTATGACAAAATGAAGGAATTGTAGAGCATAAATAGTGACTTTTGTGATAGATAATATTTTAATTTATATAAAATGCCTATGCCTCTCGAGACTAGCATGCAAATGTTGTTAATATGATTTTTCCAAGCTAGATTCGAATCAATCATTACACCTAAGAATTTTGTAACTTCTTTTTCAATTATGGGCATGTCATCTATAATAAATATCATAATTAAGTACATGTTTAGAGTGTATGTTTTTAAATAAATACAATTAGTCTTATTAATATTTAGAGAAAGTTTATTGAATTTGAACCAAGATGATAATTTATTTAATTCTAAATTGAGGGTTGTAATAAGAATGCTTAAGTCTTTATGTGAATAAAATACGTTGGTATCGTCTGCGAATAAAACGTATGTTAGAAGTGGCGATGCATTAACAATATCATTCATATATACTAAAAACAATAGGGGACATAAAGTAGAGCCTTGGTACTCCAAATTCTACGGTGGAAATATTAGACGTTGTAGATTTAAAAATAACATATTGATGTCTATCACGCAAATAGTCTTCAAACCAAGAAAGCACAATCCCTCTAACTCCATATGTTTTTAACTTACGTATTAATATACTATGGTCCATGGTATCGAATGCCTTCGATAAGTCCATAAAAATACCTACAGTGTGTTCTTTTTTTTTAGATAGCTTAAATCAATATCATTTGATAACTTTAAGCTCTATTTCCAGGTAGCATTTATAGGAAAGGGCAGATTTCAGTACTTTCCAATTCAAGCCTGGAATTCTGATTATTTAAACATCTCGAAGTTGAAGTAACATGAATAACTTCGCAAACATTGTTCTTGCAATGCCAACCTGAAACGATTATCTCTCCTTGGTCAAACATTCTAGAGACTCAGGAATAAGGATGCAGCAATATTGTCATTTAAATCTATAAAGTCCAGAGACGCAGACTCACCCGCCGCCCTTGCGGTCATAACGCTTCCAAGCAAGCGGTCGTAACATTGAATTAGAAGGGAAAAAACTTGCTTCATTTCAAACCTCGACGCAACCATCTTGAAATTTCATTGCGTAGAGGAGTTGGGTACATGGGGAATTAATACTACTCATCTAATGGGGAAAAGAGGGCCAATTTCTCACATCATGTGGCAATAGCTGGGACCGAGACCTTATTAGAAAATCGCACCGGGGTAATTACACCGACCGGGTGAGAGGGGACACGTCTTGCAGAACATGAGAAAGGTCAGACCAAATTTGATTTAATCATCTATTTTGGGTTGAGCGCCCCCGATGTGTTGATCGTGAGAAAACTTCTTTTCTCCAGTGTTGACCTCTGTCGACAGTTCGTAGGTCCTATTTCCTTTAAAGTCTATCTGCACTAGTTTGGCCAGGATGGATTAGACCTTCCTGCATGGTCACTCGGACAGGTGGTTATCTCATCAAATTAACATAAGAAAAAGGGGATCATGGGGACCAACGAGCACCTACTATGCATTGTTTGCTATATAGAGGGCGCAAGTAGATACAAGTAGTGCAGACAGGCTTTAAAATGAACCACCTTGATTATGCATTCATTTATTTATATCTAGGAAGGAACGACGATCTTCATCTTTTACTGGTGATCCAACTTTTACCAAGGTTACGCCTGCAACAATAATGCTCCGAGCTTGATTTAGTCAAAAGTGTAAGGTTAGGATCAGGGTTGCAGTTTGGGTTTAAGATTAGGTTTTGGTAAGGGTTAGGTATAGTGTTAAGTCCATGGTTGAAGTTAGGAATACTGTGAGTGTATTAATTTACCGCGGAGCAATTGTCGCGGGGGCATGTTTCACAGGAACAAAATGTCGTACAATAGCCCCTCTACTTTGTCTACACCCGTTCCACAAACGTACGTCGACGAGAACAAAGTTTAATTTGCTGTTGAATCTCAATACATCAGTGTTCTTTCTGGGCACATCTTTCCATAACAATTTGGAGTAGACGATTAAGCGCCGAGGGAACTTGCTACTCCTCACAATCCACAAAATTGACAAAGAATGGAATATGAAAGAAAGAGGGATAAACGGTAAGAGACAGTAGGGGAAAGAAATAACTATAATTTGTTCAAGCATCCCTTACAGTGTTCAGCACGTTCATCTGTTCATGACCATGAATATTTATCATAAAAGCTTAACCCAAAGGCAACTCTTCAAAAAGGGCAACCCTGCAATAGTTCACATAGCAGCAGGGCTTGTGTATGATAAATGTTTTTGTGTCAGAACACGGCTTATGAAGCAGTTGAAGACAACCACAAATAAACGCATCTGGTCTTTTTGTTGAGCAATCCAGAATCCCAGCCTTTTTACTTTATTTCAGCACACAAATGATTTCTTTAGTCTACTAACGAAGAACAAAAATGAGCGGAATCAAATCAGTAGTCGGAACCATAAACTGATAAATACAAATGAAATACACCCAAAAATTGAATTTCTGAAAGGGAGATGGTAATGTAGTAGGTCATAATTCGCTGACACCAGCCTCGGTGAAACCACCATTAATGGGAGTACAAGTCTCGCACACAGCAAACCCGTAGTCCCATCAAGAAATACTCCCTAGTCTCTCGGAGAGTCTTCGGGTGAGGGGAATGTAAGGTAATAACTTTTCCATCTGGGGCGATTGTTGGAAATTGCGAAGCATGACAATAGGCCTGTTGGTCATAAAACTGAAGGATAATCCTGGTGATTGACAACACCTGCTATAGGGTCAATACCCGAATGGTGTCGAATTCCCATAAGAGCCCACTTCTATGCGTCTTTAAATCTTTATCAAGCCCTTCAAACAGGGGCGTATACCCCTGCTTCTTTATGGTAGATACATCGCTCGGAATTTTCTTAGCGTTGTACATAGTAACTCCTTGATCTGAGGTAAATAATACTCATGTAGAACTTCAAGCTTTAAATCAATTCACTGATATGCTATAGGCCTATACCCTGACATTCAGAAACATTTTCAACATATTCATTTTCAAGTGGTAGTACATTTAAAGAGAAGGTTGAGTTCTGGGAAGAGGTGAAAAATAATTTGTGAGCATTACTCATTCTTATTATGCAAAGTGTATAGAAAGGAAATCAGATAAAAAATGTTTCCTGAAAAGCATAGTTCTTCAAATGATTTAATATTCTAAATATGGCATGTAACAGCATACAAATCGGGACGGATTTTTATGAAATTCATGAACCCATACCAAAACTTTGTATTACCTTTAGGCAATCGAACCATGTAATGTAACTGGGGACATAATTATGGACGTTTCGTTTTCGTGTCGTTTTACATGAAAATTCAGTAAATTTATTTAGGTTTCTTTTGGTTCTACATGAAAGATACCCGTGGGTTTCAAGAAACCAAGTTTTTTCAAATGTCAGCCGGGTTCCCACATCCTTTTTGAGAAAATTCAGAGAATGACATGCGGTGGCTCCAGTGGGAAGTATTATTTACGTGGAAAGTATTTTAGTAGATGTACTGGGAATTCTGGGATTGTATAATTATCCTATCTATATTCATTTTTCACTTTATGCGGCAGTTGATGTAGTGTTTCGTATGGACGTATGACACACTGTATTCCAGAACTTAAATTTACATTTTACCATTCTCGGGGTATCTTTTTTTTTTTGGGGGGGGGGGGGGCCTTTGGCTTTTGGCTTTTGCTTTTGCTTTCTTAAAAAAAAATTGTAGCATGGCTTGGTGGCATAAGCTGAAGATCAACAGGTAACTAATATATATGGGGATAAAATATAACAACGGAGGCATTCGACCAAATTAAAAGATTCTTCTTTTTTATTTCGCTAGTTGGTTCGTTCGTTAGTTTCATTTTGATTTCTGTACAAATTAGAGTTGATACCCACGAATCAAAAAGGAAATTGACATTATTTCAGAGGTGATGGAAATGATGTTTGTTTTCGAGTTCTGTTCCCTGCCTGAGAGCACCTTTTTTTTTTAAATAATCGTCATTGTCAAAATAATCAAAAACAATTAAAAAAAAGAAATGCAGTCCTTCGAACCCATATAAAATTGTTATCATTTCTACATTCTTCGCAGTCTGTTGGACCCTTTTTTATCACTCAACAAGAACTGCTGTTTTCTTTACCTTCTGGAGAGATGTGTCTTTTGATCTGCAGTATTATATTTGTAGTGGATATAAAATGAGATACAAATGTGTGCGAGATTGAAAGGATTGAAGGACTTAGCAAAATAAGAGTAGTGATATTTATTAAGGTATCCCAAATTGACACCCAAATGTCAAAACCTGTCTCGAAGCTGATTTAGGGCTCCCTTTATTGAACATTGAAGAAAATAATGATCTTCTCTTTTCATATCCTCGCTGGCTTAATTAAGGCGAGGACTCGGCGTTGACTTAATGTTGTGGATCTTGAAGGTGTATATTGGTTAGGGTATCAGACTGATTTCTTGGTAATCACTGTCCGGCATGCAATGACAAACCTGCAATATACATTGAAATAGCTACGGATGGGGGGGGGTAAGCCTAGCAAGGGGGCACGTGCCCCACCCCTATCGAACGGTGAAAGGGCAGGGGGACAAAGTTCGAGAAAAAGAACGAATGAGTGGGAAGATGATAGGATCCCTTTTTATCCTCAACGGTATTTTATTTTTCATTCGCATTTCATTGACCGAGTAAGATCGACCACCCCTCCCTTCTTCAAAATAATGCTGGTCCTACGCTACGCCAATGGTTCTATCAGATAGCATATGGAAAGGGGGTGTTATGGTTAAACTATAGCATAGTGGGATGCACATATCATGAGTAAATAAAGCAAGGGAATAATATACCAATAAGTAATGATTCAACAAATTTCCTGAATATTGAAAATTAATCTATACATGCATAATAATCATGTTCGAATTGTAAAACGTGAAGTCTTGTTTAAGTTTATAACGAATGAATGTGCATTATAATTAAGATTTTAAAAATCTCCCAAAGAAGGAAAGTTGTTCTTCTTGTAATCAAGCCCACCCCTCCCCTCCCCCTTTTTTCCTCCTTCTAACTCTCTCTCTCTCTCTCTCTCTCTCTCTCTCTCTCTCTCTCCCTCTCTCCCTTTCACTCTCAGATAAATCGTAAACTACCGGCAAGCAGCCCCATCCATTGTTACTTTCTTTCTGTTTATTTGTCTATATCTCTACGATTCGTTTTTTTAAAACTGTTATTCGCTTCCTTATGCAAAAAAACCAAACGCAATACAGTCCCGTGCTAACATAATCTGAATTTTGCACTTTCTCATTTTACATTCGTCTTATTCTCTTTTCACTTCCGTAATTCCGAGGGATCCCCATGTTCTATTGATTTCGATACTCAATCTTATTGCCTCTCTCTACTGCAATTCCATCTTCCTTCCGATCTGTTTCCCTCAAGCCCATGTCCGTTTCCATGGTTTCTTTTTCCTACATCTCATTTCTGTCGTTCTCTCTCTCTCTCTCTCTCTCTCTCTCTCTCTCTCTATTTATCTATCTCCATCTGGACCTCTAGGAAGAACAGAGCCATTATTTTTGGTAAAGGCTCTGAATAGAGCATTCCAGCCGTTTTTAATTCTTGATTTGTATTATATTTGTAAATTGTATTCGTGTATGTATTTGAATTTTTATACGGAAAATAAAACCAACCAACCAACCATTATATATATCATCCTTCCACCCACTCTTCCCCATTCCGACCCCCCCCCCCCCTCTCTCTCTCTCTCTCTCTCTCTCTCTCTCTCTCTCTCTCTCTCTCTATCTATCTAATCTACCTATCTCTCTTTATTATATCTTTTCAACCTTCATTAATTATAATAAGGTACTCTTCTCTCTCTTACTCTTCTTTTTCTTCTGTATTCTCACTCTTCTCTACCCCCCCCCCTCCCTCCCCCCTCTCTCTCTCTCTCTCTCTCTCCCTCTTTCTCTTTCTCTCTCTCTCTCTTCCGCCCTCTCCCTTTCTACTGTCCCTGCCCTTTTCTTCACCCCTCTGTTTGCTTCATCAGACGACTTTGATTGCTACCCTTGACAATGAAACATGGCCTTATTGCAAATAGAAAAAAATAGACATAATCTTATGTACATGTATATTCGTACATGAGAGCAATTTTAACGTGAACCGTTTTGTGGAGTCATGGACAAAGTGACAGATGCATTATTTTATTAAAGCTCGGTTTTAAACCAGGAATGGATGTGTGGCTTGTAATCTACTTCATCGAAGAATAGTAAGTACAGCACATTCTATCTCCCCCCCCCCCTCCTCTCTCTCTCTCTCTCTCTCTCCCCCAACCTTTTCAAAAGATTTTCAAATATATTGTCAGCAATAAAAATGTTCGTTAAGCCTATAATCTTGAAAACAGGCGTAGTTTGTCGATATCTAAAGAACCGTCTATTAATAATTTATCATGCTTTTTTTAAAACTCAAATTTGAAGCATCGATAGCCATGCGTGTACCTTTACCGTTCCCATTTAGAGCAATTATATGAACACTGTATTTGTTTTAATTAATGTGCCTCATTTACTGGGTATTGCTATTTTTTGTTATAACGTCCTTGATTAAATTTGCCCCATTTATTATGGAAGTACTAACTGGTCGGGGTTGTTGACATTTTTCAGAGATGCAGGCAAAATTTTGTAGTTTAGCGTAGCATCATCTGTATTATTATTAGGAAGCAAATCCCTATTTCGGTATACAATGGTGTATACGCTGTCTGCGTGATTAGTTGAAGTTATTTATTTTTTAAATCTTTTATATCATACGGTATTCATTGCTATTTCATGGATTGATTTAATTATCCGATTGAACCCAAGTATTTATCATAATCAACTACCGTATAGTATGTTACAGTGCCATGTTGGGGCATATGATAGAAACTGATATGTACGGCCTCGAGTTCACTAGCCTTATAACATTATAGGCTTAGGCCTATTCCTATTTTCCCCCTTGGGGAGGGGGGGAGCATTTTTTGTTTTCCTTCATTTATAGATGTTTTTTTTTATTCATTATTCATCTTCTGCATTTGAATTTTATCATTATAGTGAGCTTCAAGCGTGTTGAGTCATAAGAAAATAAACATGTCCTGTCGTTAATTCTTACAAGAGTTGTGTAAACTTGCATTTTCAAAACGTAAACTAACCATATTTATTCCATATTAGAAAATAATTAAAAAGTTATAAACGGAAGAGTAATATCATTCATTTTGATTCGTTTGCTCTTTGGGTAGCTAGAAGAGAGACAAAGGAGAGCAAGGTCAGAAAGGAGGTATAGTATAAGAGATGGAGAAGAGAGTGTGATAATGAGGAGGTGGGGAAAAAGGTCGAGAGTAATGGAGAGAGATAAAGATGGGCGAGGCAGTGAATCAGAGGGAACAAGAGATAGAGAGAGAGAGAGAGAGAGAGAGAGAGAGAGAGAGAGAGAGAGAGAGAGAGAGAGAGAGAGAGAGATAAAGAGAGAGAGAGAGAGAAGGGAAGGGAGAGGGGGAGGAGGAGAGGGAGGTGGAGCCGGGCTTCATTTACAGAAGCGTATCATGCGTGTATATGCAAACATGAGAACGTAGGAATCCCCCCCCCCCCCCAGACTTTGGGGCAGCGACCCGTGCTGCAGTCTCATTACAAGTTGTTTTTATTCTTCATCGCGCCTTCAAATGCAATGGAGCCTCCGCCTTTTTTCTGGATACACCTCTGGTTCTGTAAAGAATGAATGATGTTTGGAATTGCTTTCTCGTATACCTATTCCATTTGAGACCCCTTCCTTCACATTGTGTATAATCAAGTCAGTCTGAGTTAAAACCTTCTTGACATTCGCGTCGAGTCAGCCAACGTTATTTACCGAGAAAAGGAAGATGGAGATAAAAAAGTACTGGTAAAGATAGGCACTAGCTAATATTTGATGGAGGGCAAGATAGATGGCAAATTTGCCCCTCCTGACACATTAAGCCAAGTTGAAAAACGATGTAGCCATGTTTATAATCTTTACTAGTAGTTAGCAAGACAATAATTTGCAAGTCTGTGATTGTGAGATTGTACAGACATGCTCTCGAAAGACTTTCTTCTTCTGTTTTAAGTCGACTTTTTTGTCGACCCCCCCCCCCCCCCCCCCACCTTCGTAACGCAAATTACTGCTCTCAAAATACGGGTTTAATTTGCATTACGGGGGAGGGGGTCACCCAAAAATGGTCAACTATAAAAGAAATGGAAGTCTTTCGAGAGAATGTCTGTATTGTAAGAGCACTAATGATTTTTATTATGAATGAACGATTTACAGTAGCCTGAAATGATGTCCCCCTCCTGAGATCGAGGTCTGGATGCGCCATTTTAAATAGGGAGGGGAGGGGGCTCACGTTTGCGAAATATCGTTCGATGTACCATAATTACATTGGTGTAGGACAAGAGTCAGTATGCTATGACGACATATTTACTGACGTAGATCGTAAGGAAAAGTAATTCAATAACCAATATAGAAACCAACCTAAGGCCTATACGCTTCGACCCGCAGTGATGGAGGGAAAGAGTAAATAATAATTGAAATGTCAACTCACCAACACAAATATAAGCTTGTACGCATGAAGGAAGGGGCAAAATCTTTAGGGTTTCGCGCAGTGAAACATGAAAGATGAAATTAGTGAATGAATGCATTAAAATCATGAAAGGCGGGACAGACAAGAGCAAGAAATTAACAGCTTGAAAGTCACCTTCCCGCCATTTCTTCGTAATTTTGGTCATCATTCAGGTCTTGCTCCCCTCTCTTGTGTGGTTACGCCTACATGTCGTATATCAAGTACATGGGGGCGCAGAAGACGCATGCAGCATTTACTTTTGGTTAACTCCCTTAAGATCATTCAAGATTGCCCATGTTTTCGTTTTGTTATCATATTTAACTTCAACTCGAAGAGTCGAAGTTAAGATACGGTGGCGCGACATTCGCTCCTGTCCGGCGACTTTTGCCCTGTGCTATATTTTGTCAAAGATAATAAGTAAGGCTAATGCACACAATCGGGGCGCCATCTTGGTTGCGTTATTATCTGCGGTAATCAAAGCTGTGGTGGGCATACGTCTGAAAATTGAGAACTATGGTTGTACTGCCCAGCTTACGTTCACTCTCTGTACGATGTCACACTCAGAAAGGTGCTTCAAATGCAGC